>NC_092341.1:317780000-318137500 GCF_046630445.1 Rutidosis leptorrhynchoides | reverse complement strand
GGGATTTTACTTGATAATATACGAGACTGTATGAAGATAATTAAATTCTAAAACACTAAAATGTTTTAAATATGTATTAAGGAAATGTATGTTTGTAACGAAATAGCTCGTTACAAAATGCAAATCTGAATGGACTTAATGTCTAATATATTTAAGGAAATCTGGTAAAATTATTTACCAACAAACTTCTTGAAAATGTAAATTGCCAAACAATATTTTCTGTTTAGTTACAGTGTCTAAATATATAAACGTGAAAACGACCTATAAACAAACCTAAGCAATTTAGCTCGAATTAACCATAATCATTTAATGGATCCAAATTTATACTTCCTAGCTATTTGTTAAGTATGACCAAGGTAACTTGATCAATTAATTAACTCTAGATGAATTTTATTATTATTCTTAGCTTAGGAATTTTCTAAAGGGAATTTGATGAAAATACACTTTTTTTAAGGCTTCAAACAAAATATATTTTTTTTTTAAAAATTGCCTTTTTACACCATTCGGTAGACGGAATTTCTGTCTACTACCTTTATCTGTCGTCTACTACCATTTTTACAAAGTAGTAGACAGTAACAACAAGGTAGTAGACAGTGAGAACAAAGCAGTAGACAGCCAATTACAAGGTAGCTGACCGTCTACTGCCTTGTTGTTACTGTCTACTACCTTGTTGTAGGTGTCGACTGATATGTATTATTGGTGTCGACACCTACAACAAGGTAGTAGACAATAACAACAAGGCAGTAGGCGGTCAGCTACCTTGTAATTGGTTGTCTACTGCTTTGTTCTCACTGTCTACTACCTTGTTACTGTCTACTACTTTGTAAAAATGGTAGTAGACGACAGATAAAGGTGGTAGACAGAAATTCCGTCTACCGAATGGTGTAAAAAGACAATTTTTTTTAAAAAAGTGTATTTTGTTTGAAGCCTTAAAAAAGTATATTTTGAACAATTTCCCTTTTCTAAATGTATATACATATACATATATTTGTTGTTAGACATAATATAGGTTGTTTATAAGTAGACGTTGTAGGTTAGAAACTTAGAAAGACGTTGAAAGAGGAACGGAATTCATCCCACCAAGCAACCTTCTCCATCTCATCATCCCGCCCCTCTTTCTCTCACACACAAATATTAATTTCTATTTCTAATATCACTAGTATAAATTCTATAAATTATAAATATAAATAAATATAATAATTTAAAGTTATGGTATGATAGATGGATGCACCAACATGCATAGAAAAATATACTAGTTTTAGTTAGTCTAGACGTTGCATCAGTTTCTGGTACACTATTCTTAACAGAAAACAACTCCTATTATTCATATATATATACATCTCATCACACTTCTTATATATCCCTCTCACCTTTTGTTACCTATCATTTCTTAATTTCTTCATTCCTACACATCATAAACAAACTTCTATTAACAATTCATCTTCTGATCGAAGACGACTATAATCCAACCCTTGATGTGTAGCCGTGGTCATTGGAGGCCGTCTGAGGACCAGAAGCTCCGGCAACTCGTCCAACAATACGGTCCCCATAATTGGAACGCTATTGCCGAAAAGCTCCAAGGAAGATCAGGTCTATATTTGTTCATCATATGATAATCTAGCTATATCAAGAATGCTTGGTATTAGTTTAATGTGTTTATATACTGTTTAGTCTACTCGGGGAATATATGAGTATTTTACTCAGCTCTACGTGATCTAACTTGGTCATCCCGACCATTTTTCCCCGGCCACTCCAAAATATGCTGATAGTGAAGTTTGAATTGGCGGCCCAAGACCTCTTATAGAGATATTAGGACTCAAGCCCTAAACGGAAATGTGTTTATGTTTTCGGTTTATCTAAGATGTAAATAACCTTGTGTGAGTTTAGAATGAAAATGAAAATATAAATATATTAAAAAAAACACTAATAATAACCAACTACGGCTTTTAAGGTCTCTCTATAAATTGAGAAATTAATCTCGTTTAGGACATATACAGTTGGCTAATTGTATTGTATGAAAGATGTAGCTAGATTCTTTATTTGTTTGGATTATTGTATTATGGACTATGGTTTATTGTATGTTTGGATTGAATTAATTGATTTTTGGCAATGGATATTAAGTAAATTGTTTTGAACAGGCAAAAGTTGTAGGTTAAGATGGTTTAATCAACTAGATCCAAAGATCAACCGGAGTCCGTTCACTGAGGAAGAAGAGGAGCGACTTCTAGCGTATCATCGTGAATTTGGAAACCGGTGGGCTAACATTGCAAAGCTTTTTCCTGGTCGGACTGATAACGCGGTGAAAAACCATTGGCATGTGATCATGGCTCGAAGGATTCGAGAAAGATCAACAAAGATGCATAGGAGAATCACTCCTCTTGATCAAGCAATTTTGGAGAGATATCAATACAATAATTTCCCTTTTGAGCTTTCAAGAAATTTAGCTTCACAAATACAACTTACCAAGAATTTGGTTTATCAATTCAAGAATATTGGTGAAGGTATTAGCTCAAGCTAGATGGAACAGTTTTGACTACTCTATTAAAAATTTTACTATATTATATAAAATGGTGTTAATTTTTCTTTTGAATTACATAGCAAAACATTAATGTTAATTACTTCTATATATCTAAAAGAGAAACAAGCTAGATAAGTTTCACAAAAATATTGTCTCTCTACTAGAGTAATATATTTAAGATATGTTTAGTAGATTATAGTTTTGCCCTTATATATAAGTTCGGATTTATTTAAAAGTTAAATGTCTGATAGTAGTAAATAAGGGTTAATTAACAGAGAATTTAATAATATTCAGTAGTTATTTTTTGAGAATGAACAACTGTTTTTCAACAGGTTCGCGTATTCACTAGACAATAAGGCATTCATGATTTTGCAAATAAATTGTAAAAAAAAAAAAAAAAAATGCAACTTGTTTTGAAATGTACGATCTATTTCCAAATGCATGCACAATGTTGATTCTATATTAACATACTTTCGCTTGTTACTTTTGTTGAGTACAGATAAAAGAGATCGATGCGTGGAGTTTTACAACTTTCTCCCTGTAAATGCAGACTCGAACGGAAGTGAAGTAATTGACCAACTAAGAAAAGGCGAGGTGGTCGAAGTAGAGCAAGACGCAAGTGACCGACGAGAAGGAAGTGAAACTACATTACCGTTCATAGATTTCTTGTCGGTCGATAAAGATTGATCATCAAGACGATAACGATAACATTTAGGATGGTTAACAGTGGTGTTGTGCTATATATCTTCATAACAATTAGTTTACATTACACAAAAGAATTTACATTCATATACACGATATCGAATCGATCAAAAGAATTTAAAAACTATGTTATGTATAGTTTCTCATTTTATGTCTTTCTATAGACATTGTTGTATTTGTTTACTCAATTGCTAAAAAAAGCAAAATAGAGAAAGAGAGAGGGATCAACAATGTATGCTAAGCATTGTATATTATATATTGACTTTAAACAAAATGAAAGATTATTACTTCTTGTAAGTTGTAACACGTTGTCATGCATTGCATTATGAAATACAATAAAGACTTGCGACCATATGAATCACATGATTCAATGCGTGTTAGCGATAATCATTAAAATTGTCGTTAAAAATCTAAAAACCTAATAGCATATACCAAGAATCAATTCGAATTTTGATCTTGATATCCGTGATTTTTGACCGTGGGAATTTTTGCAAGGAAGTTAATTAGTTGGCTCGTCATGAATTAGGGTGGGTGGCGGGTGGTTTCTGAATCCTGTATTAAATGCTTCTTTTATGCTTCAGGCGTTAGGTATAGCTCGTATTCATTCAATAATTCTACCCGTTGTTCATTCTTGAGTTCGTTTCTTCACGATAATTCTTAAGACTGTTGTTAACGCATTAAAAAACCTAATAATATATACTTATATAGTAAATACTTGGTACAACATTTTGCTAGATACTATTAAATATTACTACCCTTAATGGATTTATATGTATTAAAACAATATAAAGTAAAAATTTAAGATCAGATAAGCAAGAATGTGATCAACCACGATTTGTTGCCGATGGAAAAACTTTCGTTGTACATAACTATATGTTTTTAATTAAAATATTTTATAATCAATGAACCTAACAAAATCTAAAAATAAATAATCTGTTTTACAAACTACCTATTTTAATTTTCAACAATTATATATATATATATATATATATATATATATATATATATATATATATATATATATATATATATATATATATATATATATATATATATACTAATGTTAAATCAATAGTAAAATGAGGGCAAAGGGATATCAAAAATTTCTATATATATTTAATAAGAGAACATAAACACTAAAATTGCAATTTATTTTTAAACCCAATTTGTTAAACCGATAAATAATAAAATGTGGTAACTATAAAATAGAAACAATGTTAGAGGAGTGGTCATGGAATGTTTATTAAACAAATGGTTGCGGGTTTGAACCCGGCAACCCTTTTTTTATAAAAATAAAACCCCGATTTGTTTAACCCATAAAAAATAAATGTGATAACTATAAAACAAAAGCAAAGTTGGAGGAGTGGTTGACGACCTTTGTTTTAGAAACTTAATATCCGATTTATTTAAGTTATGGATGAATAATGTTGTATATAAAACACAAAAACATATGAATCATTAGGTGCCTCGCATGGGTATTGAATGGTTGTAGGTTCGAGTAATGGGAGCCTTTTTTAGATTTTTTTTTCTTTATAAAAATTAGCGAGTTCTTATATGGTCAACTGAACTTTCACAGCAGCAAAGCGCGGTTAACTCCAAAACTTGTTGTACCTAAACTGTTACTTTTTTTTTTCTTTTTTTTTTGAACGGAAAATGCATATTATTAAGGCACCTCTAGTAAGACGTTAGAGGGCAAAGAAAACAACAAAACGTTAATTAATTAATTAATTACAGGCTGTAATAGCCAATTGTTCCAATCAACCGAAACTGCCACTTATCACTCTAGGTTGAGTAGTCGGTCACACACTTACACGTTTGCTTGTTTATTAATAAACAACTTCTTGCGCTTTTAAGGTGAGTTTTGTACATTTTTGAGTTGAAAATGCATGTGTTTTTATGTTTTACATACTATACAAATACCAACTTATTTATTGCGTATCTCTTATATTGTATGGTCCATTTAAAGCACCTATTCTGATACAGTTAATTATGGACTTAAACGCGAATACGTATGTATCTATTTGAGTTTGACAAACTTCACCCGAATTAGTCGCGCTAACTATGACGATTGATCATAACGGGTGCATATTAGTTTTGATCATTACTAGTATTCGTGATCATGAGTGACTACTTATATTTGTTGACACGAGGTACTAAATTTAAACGTTAAGCTTTGATATTCGGAGCTTACGGTAATATGAACTTTTATAGTGTTTTTTAACCATAGAAATCTTGTGGTCAACGTGTCTAGATTACCCCATTAACTCATTAAGTATTAAATGTTTATATATAAAAAAATATTTACACGTTAGACTTCCGACCAAATGAGAAATCTTTTTAATTCGAATGTACCCCTTAAATCAAAGGTTTAAAAAAAAAAGCAAATTAAATAAATTGAAATCGAAATGATCTTCGAGAAGAAACGTATAATAAAACCTAATATTCACTTCACTTTGACTTAAAACTACACTAATATACTAGCACAATAGATAGATCCACAATCCTCACGATTTCATCGAATCATAATGCCTTCATCTTCATCTTCATCTTCATCTTCATCTTCATCATCAGAATCTAACAACATCAACAATAAAGAAGATACAGAAACAACGAGTTCGAAATTGAATAAACGAGGATTAGGATGGATGGAATGGCTAAGAGGCTGGTTTTATTTAGCTTACGAAATGTTATTTCAACGAATTATGGCGTCACATTTACAAAATCCGATGCCGTTACCTCCGCTCAACGATCTCACTTGCATCATTACCGGATCCACTAGTGGTATTGGCCGTGAAACTGCCAGGTCATCTTCCGATATTTACGCTTTTTTCCTCCCAATTTATATAGCTTTTTTAGTCATCTGCAGGTTTTAGTAATACAGAATATAGAATTTGTAATATATTTTATAGATGCGAAATGTATATATTTAAAACGAGATATAGGATTTGCGCATATATTTACGGTAATACTCCCGTTAATAATAATTATATCATCATTCTTCGATTTATAAGTTAATCATATTCTGCCAGGTCATCACAACATCGGATATTTTAGGATTATTATTCGATTTAGGTTATAAAGAGATGTTTAGAGTTCGTGCATCTATATTAATTATATAAACACAGATATCTTAGGTTTATTGATTGATATTGATATTATACAGATTACAGTGAAGTAAATTTAAATGCACAGTGTAACTTAAATAAAAAATGTTTACTAGAGTCGTTTTAAGCATTATTAGTTGAGTTAGGATTTAGCGATTTGTTAAACGTTTTTCAGCGACACTTGCGATATTAGTTATCATTCTTGTAAGATATGTGAAATTTTATGAATTCAAAATTGATAAGTAGGCCACTAAGAAGAACTGAGTAACATAATTGTAACTCTAAAACCTGATTTTGCCTGCAGAACACTTATTTAATAAGGTTGTTGCCTCAATAATCTAAGTTGTTGCATCACTGTGCGTTGTTTTAAAATTAATATTTCAGTTTACTAATAACAACCATGTGAATTTCATAAGCTGCTATTCGATCATCCTTACGAAAAGTCACATTTTGGATTTGTTTAATTAAACTTGATTTGCTTGTTCGTTAAATTTAAGCAGACAGTTGGCCGAAGCTGGGGCACATGTTGTTATGGCAGTTAGAAATACCAAAGCAGCCCATGAGCAAATCCGGAAATGGCAGGATGAATGGTCCGGAAGGGGCCTTCCTCTCAATATGGAGGTATATAGTAAACTTGCAGGAGGCTTTTTTAAAACACTTAAATTGGATTTTTTTATGAAGTATTTCATTTGTGTCAATTAAGGTGATGGAACTGGATCTTCTTTCATTGGAATCTGTTGTAAGATTTTCAGAGGCATGGAATGCACGCTCGGGGCCTTTACATGTGCTGATAAACAACGCAGGGATATTTTCTATAGGAGGTTAGTGATGTAGTGTGTGTTTCTTGATCTTTAATCGCATATTGATCTGATAATGATTCTTTATCTAACTTGCTAACACTTTATATGATATAATAAATTAAAACTAGGGAATGTAGATAAAATATTAAAACCAAATGAATAGATGAGTTATGTTTAATTGGCTTTATAAATTAAAAACTTGAAGTTATTTGAGTCAACAATCATTTTTCCATAACCTCATTTGTAAACTATGAGAACAGTATAATCAAGTTTGCATTGTATAATCAACCTATACAAAAGTTCACAAATCAGTTTTGATTCTTCTTAAACATGATCATTTCCAAATCCTTTATTATTTGATAAAAGTAAATGGGGTAAACGGAAAAGGTTTTATCTGTTTACCCGGGCAAGGTGAGTTTTTTTAATTCAAATGTGCTGGCTAAAATAGTACATTTTCATTTTCCTATATGTAGAACCACAAAAGTTTTCAAAAGATGGATATGAAGAGCACATGCAAGTGAATCATCTTGCACCAGCACTACTTTCCATGCTGCTCCTGCCATCTCTTTTAAGAGGTTCTCCTAGTCGAATTGTAAATGTCAACTCGATTGTAAGTCTGATCCATCCTTATGCACGTCTCTCTTTAAATTCATTGTTATATTTATTTACAAGCTTCTAATGCATATATGATGTCCATTATGCAACTTATATTGAATGCTTATAAGTGATGCACATGCAACTGCACACCAAGCTTAAAATAGTTTTGGTTTAACCTAGATGCTAGCTAACACACCATATTGGCAAGTGTATCAATCGTATGATAGTATAGCTTAGGCAAGACCGGGTTGTTGAGTATAGGGTGTCCGGTTTGTGCTTCAACTTTTGTTAATACTTGGTTATGAAATATTTTGTATGTTTTTATACTCTAAAACGGAAAACTAAAATGGACTTCTATTCTAGCAAGCAAGTCTTCTAAAATAGCTAATAAGATTGTTAACCAAGATGTAATGATATGAAAGGGTTTCACCTAGACTTGATTTCCTAATGTAATAATGAAATTGTGTGACCTAAGTTGTGTGAATTGGAACTTTTATATATAATAGACCCACGTAAGTGAAAATTGAAGTTTTTATTCTATGCTTTTGGAACTTTTGTGAAACTAACATTCATAAACATCAAAGATTATTTTGTAACTCAATTTACATATAATTTTGTGAACTTTTTATTTTCTCCTCTTTCTTGTGCATTTTATGTCTGTTAAATGCTAATTTCTTCCTCGTTTCGGCATTTGGTACACTGTTACAATCATAAAATGCATATTTTGTGTGTGTAGATGCATCAAGTTGGTTTTGTGGACACAGAAGATATGAATGTTGTTTCAGGAAAAAGAAAGTTCACTAGTTTAGTGGGTTACTCAAGCAGCAAATTAGCACAGGTGTGTTTCTACTTCTATACACTGGTAACAAAATTAGGAAACAAATTCCACAATTTAGTACTACACTTATGTTATTCTTTGCAATCCTGCTATTCATTACAATACATCAAAGATTACATGATGCATGTCACTTGTTTGCTATTAAGTATTTAACTATCTCCAATTAATCTTTACAATGTATCTGATGACACAAAACCTAAAGAGAAATAATCTTAAAACCTTACTGTAACTTTCTCTTTCTAAACATGTGTAGTTATGTATCCTGCACATGCGTGGAAAACCAAGTGGGTCAGGCAAGCTGGGTAATGTATCAAAATCGGTTCTGGTTGAATAAGGCAGTTTGCAGAACAGATCGGGTTTGGGTGGAAAAGGTCTGTGTTCAATACGGGTGGGTTGACCACAAACATTTGTTACTATTATTTTAGCTATAGTTAACGCCTTCAATATGATTAAAAAAACTATGTCCTACAATTTTAATCTAACTTGCAAAAATAAAAATGTTTTAGGAGGCTTAAATAGTTAATAATACACTTTGGATAACCCTTAATCCATTTGGCCTTTTAACTAAAAATATCATTTAACCCGTTTTGTATCGATCATAACCCGAATCGACGTATTAATGGGTTTGGATTGCTAGCTCTCAGTTGCACTTAATTTACAGGTCATGTTTAGCAGTGTCCTCCACAAAAAGTTACCTGCTGAAGCTGGCGTAAGTGTAATATGTGTATCTCCAGGAATAGTTCAAACTAATGTGGTAAGTTCTCTCAACTAACATTATACTTTTAGGGTGTGCTTGGTTGGGAGTATTAGGAGGTAAGGAATGATAATGATTATCATTAATTATGCTTGGTATTTCATAAGGAAAAGGAATCAATACTAATTAGTGGGCAATGAAGCATTACCCTATAAATTGGGGGTAATGAATATAAGGTAATGGGATAACTACTTGTTCACAGTAACCGTCACAACCAACTTCATGCTTATACGGAGTATATTGTTTCTTTTGCTTTCATAAAAAAATCTCAAATGCTATTCTTTATTCAATTATTAATTCATTAATTCATATATATCAATATACATCAAGTACTACTCATAATGTGGTTCTTTGGGGATTGTTACATTAAAAAGAGAGTAATAGAAATGTCGTTCAAAAAATAAAAATAGGAAGAAATAGAGCAAAAAAATACACGATAACTCTACAGTAAAATATGTTTTTTTTTACAATTTATCGATTTTGATTAGAATTTATTTTCAACTAGTTTCTACAAATTTTGAGATAATACGTTTAAGTACTTTAAATTTTTTAGCAACTTATCCACTTTAGATATTATGAATTAATCCTCATCAAATATTTGCAGTTCAATTTTTTGGTTTTATTATCATGTGAATATTTTAGAGTTTACCAAGCAATATTAATGGAATGATAATACCCATATCATTCCTTAGTATTCCCATTCCATTATCATTGCTATTGTCATTATCATTCCTTCAAACTTACCAAGCATGCCCTTATTTTGAAAACTGAGTTAGTATGATTACCTAATCCCTGATAAACAATCAATTAGGTATGATTATTTTCAATTGATGCTACGAAATCATTTTGGCGATCAAACAAATAGCATTAACATTTTAATGAGAAAAGACAGAAAATTTACATATCGTTGAATTTCAATAAATTACGAAGTTAATTCTTTTTGGGTAAAATGGAACTTGTGTCAGGATTGTTTTTTACATGTACCAATTTGCAGGCAAGAGATCTTCCCAAAATAGTTCAGGCCGGTTATCGCCTAATTCCTTATTTTATCTTCAATGCTGAAGAAGGCGAGTAATTGTTAACAACTCGTATCCTAATCCATCTCTCTCACACACACGCACGTGCACAACAAGAAATCAACATGTGTAAATTTCATAAGCTTAGATACATGCAAGGTTGCAGAAACGGGAGTTACTCGCCGAGTACTCGTTTTTTGCAGAGTTCTGAGCTGACTAATCAAAGTTGGCAAAAAATCGGGATTATATGGAAAATCGATTAAAACTCGGCCAAAACTCGGGATTACTCGGAAAACGGTCAAAGTCAAACATGGTCAACATCCGGTCAACATCCGAGTACTCCCCAAGTTGCCGAGTACTCCCTGATATGTCCCGACCGAGTTCTTCCCGAGTAGCAAGATTTGCAACCTTGGATACATGCTAGTGTCTATTGTTTGAGTCATAATATTGATGACACTATCTGTAGATATACATGAAAGAGAAATAGCACATATACACATTTCAAGGACAAAAAGAAGATATAAATCATGTGTTTATTTATATTAATAAACTAGTTATGTATAAGAATATTTGTACAATATGTGCTCAAAGCCTGAGGTTTTCTTAAACTAATACCCGACCCACTCATCTTGCCACATACACATACAAGTATTTGGTTAATATTCCTGATCAATATCCATTTCATTCCACTTAGCTTATCGTGTCTTCAACTACAGGTTCTCGAAGCTCTCTTTTTGCAGCTACTGATCCTCAAATTCCCGAGTACTGTGAATTGTTGAAAGCTGACGAATGGCCTGTATCCGCTTTCATTTCGCAAGATTGTCGTCCGACGAACCCATCGGAAGAAGCCCATAACGTCGAAACTTCTTTGAAAGTGTGGGAGAAAACACTTCAATTGATTGGCCTTCCTTCAGACGCTGTAGAGAGGCTTATAGAAGGGGAAGGTATTAACTGCAAATACGGAACTCGTGATGATCAAAGTTAACTCATCAACCTCAAATTAAATTTGTTTTGATCACCATACATACCTGCAATTGAGGTTTTTTCGTCTGTTGATATCTATGTTATAAAACCAAGTGACATCGAACCCGTAATGAAGGCTTCGTGTGTAACATAGACATTTATTTGCTGTAAAGCTGTTGGAAAGTGTATTTTTGACCCATGGTTAAATTTCTTGTTGAAAGTCTCTGGTTGTAACATATATGACCCACATGTGTATTTCTTTTTGTAACATGAGTATTTTATCCAAAGGTAGATTTTCGTTGGAAAATGGAAATTTTATTACTCAATGCACAAACCCATTTTGACAAAAATCATAATTGGGTGCATTTTGTAGTGATATTTTGGTTATGGTAGCAGATCATTCATGAGCATAATCAATCTGGTTGAATTGATATTTTCACACATTTTTGATATTTTGTAGTGCATATGTCTATGTTGTTTGAATTGATATTTTCACACATTTTTGATAAATCCATAATCGTCATTCATTAAATACTTAGTACTGTGTAAGTACTTGATGCATGACAACAGCGAACTTATCAAAAAACCAGTGTGAAAATATCACCACCCACAGTTTTTTACCGAGTATTTTTTTGATGGTTTGACCTGTAAACTTGGCCTTCTGTGAAATCAATTGCATGAAATTCCGATATTGACCGATACGCATCAACCAAACAACTACTACATAATATGGCAAGAAACAGGTTCATTACCAATATAGATACCAAACATCCAAAACAGTTGGTACATAACAAGCCGACAAAATGTAGGTCATTCAGACGTTGAGCCCCACAACCAAAATCACATTCTTAACCATCTCTAGACTACAAGCCCAAAAGAACCGTACTAATCATTATAACTTCTGCAACCAGATTTTAATAACCGCATTAAAGCTTCATCTATCCCACTCGGAAGCAGCTGCTAGGTGCACCTTGAGAGAATCTCGACCTGTAAACTTGGCCTTCTGTGAAATCAATTGCATGAAATTCCGATATTGACCGATACGCATCAACCAAACAACTACTACATAATATGGCAAGAAACAGGTTCATTACCAATATAGATACCAAACATCCAAAACAGTTGGTACATAACAAGCCGACAAAATGTAGGTCATTCAGACGTTGAGCCCCACAACCAAAATCACATTCTTAACCATCTCTAGACTACAAGCCCAAAAGAACCGTACTAATCATTATAACTTCTGCAACCAGATTTTAATAACCGCATTAAAGCTTCATCTATCCCACTCGGAAGCAGCTGCTAGTTGTGGGTGCACCTTGAGAGAATCTCGTCCGACACTATCCGAGGGCGGGTTGGTGCTATGGGCCCATCCCATGATGTGAGGCAAAGCAAACTGCATTTCAAAATTAACTATTTAATGGAGTTTATATTTAACTGCATTTGACAAAATCTAAGGTTTATGTGGAATTGAAGTTTATATGTGGTCAGGGTTTTTCTAGATGACATACACTGAAAGCTGCTCGCATAACTGCAAACTCTGCTGTAGTTACTGGAACTGTAAATCGCTCATTGGTTTTTAAGATATTGTTAGTCACGCCTGCAAAAAGATTTAAAAAAAAATGCACTCGTGATTTTCTCCAACATATATTAGACGCTTGTGAAAACAGCAATTAACGATGACAAAGTGATAATGTTTTACTTTATAATGAATTAGCACTAATAACTTAATTATTAGTAACAATATGATATGATGATAAGTTAAATATGTTATTTCGCCAAATACTAAACTGTTTGACCAAAGAATGAGACTGAGAAAGGATAGCTAACTTACTTAATGAGATGAAATAACCATCTGCGTGTGGCTTAACCGACAAGTTTTTCCTCACTTGACCTGCATCCCTGTACCCAAACTTGTGAAAAAAATATGTAATACATAATACAGCATAAATTTGTTGAAAAATAAGTATAACTACCTTGACAACATTGAAGGGTCATGGAAGAACTCACAAGAATCTCCTGGACCCAAACTTATGAAGGACCCAATTTCTGTCACTGATAATGCAAACAACTACACACGCATGCATCGAATAATGGGTTAGGTGACAAGAAACTGGTATGCAAAAAATATGTATATGCAGTGACGGAGGATAATAAGGGCAGGAGGGTGCCATGGTCCCCCCAAAAAGCTTTGTCGTTACTAGCAATTTCTACGATTTTAAGGACTAATTTTGTTAAGCTCAAATCTTGACCCCACCAAACTGAAGTTTGAACGTCTAGCATACAGTTTATTCATTGAATTTAATATTATTTCATCAATTCTTAACCTTTGTATTATTTGTATATACTACTATATACATTATATATTATTTTGTTAAACACTACCTGCATATTTCATTCAAAATTTAGCAGTTTAGGGATATATAAGTAACCTAAAATAATTAGTTAAACAAATCGAATGTATCTCTTTATTCATATTGAAACTACATGTTTTGATTGGATTTTTTTGGCCCCCTCATTGTTAGTGTTAAAGCTCCGTCGCTGTGTATATGTATTACTTAATAAAGCATAGATGCATATTAGTCTTATAAGTATTTTCTATTAGTTAACTTCGTAACAAAGTTACATTAACAAAAAGAATAACAAAATTATGGCTGGTAGCAAACCTAAAAAATCAGGTGTATAAATGTTACCTGTTTCTTTTCTGAATCGTATTTGCGTTCACCGATAGCAGGCCGGAAAGTCAACATAATGGAGCCACGTCGTTCTACTTTTGTATAACCAGACTATGTAACAAACAAGTTTTCAGCATTTTCTATAAATAGGGATCTATTTGATCATCAAATATAATTATGTGTGAAACATTAATTTCATTATTATTATTATTTAAGAGATGATCATTAATTTGATAGCCAAGCAAAGTTCGGATCAAAACGTGTAAGTTGGCAGGGACACGCTAACCCTGTGTGCCGTAGCACCCACCAATCCCACCCCGAAAGAGACCTGTGCCGGCAAAGTACCTCCTCCCAGGTACCACAGTGACGGCAAGGCGATTTTTACCCCAGCTAGCTAGACCCCCGAAACACTTCACAAATTTCCCCCCGGAGGGAGAAATAATTCCATGCGGGGCGCCCAGACTGAGAATCGAACTTGCGCCTTTCTTCGGATCAAAGCTTCCCCCACTGTGGGCCCAGGGATCAAAGGCATCGGGTACCACTGAGCTATAAGCTCGTTGGTAAGCAAAGTTGTTTATACCTTTTAGTGAGAGGCATCCCTATTATTTGGTTCAAACTAGAGATGAAAATTCCAACCACTATGAATGGGTCAATTCGAATTATGTTTACAAAAAGGTCTCCCGAAATGTATTTTTAGGGTGTAAAACTTCTTGAGTTGTATTATTAATGTTTTGTTACTAATAAACTAATATAAAAAAAATTAGAGTCATATTTGAAATACTAATCATTTTTTAAAATCTTACTATTTTTGGAAAAAAAATGTTATTCAAGTCAATGAAAACTATCTGAACCATTTTGGCCTATATATAAAGGTTACAATATAACACGTTACTAGACCCACCTATTTTGCCTCCTCCAGTTAAGCTAATATAATCTTATAGACAAACCATGCAGAACAAATATACATATTATTTTCCCAAAGCTGATGCTAGCATTTTTATATTTTTATTTTTATAAACAGTATAATAAAATAATACTGTAATAAAAAAGATCGTACATCCAGTTTGCTAAAAGTAGGAAGAACAGGGGCAGCGGAAAGTGCAGCTTTGCCCTTAAAGATTTGATAATCTGCAAATATACGGCCAGACGTTTTTCCTGAAAGCTCAAAAGAATATGCAACAGTCATTCATTTCATTAAAGACTATTAAAAACTATGCATTAGAAAAAATAACACAATTGTTGATTAAAATAAATACCATCGGCGCCATAACTTTGTCTAGCAGTAGATATGCCAGCAGATGGCATTAAATTAAAACCGGCATTTTCTCCAATAAACCTACTCTTGAACAACTTGTTCCTGTACCAACGAGAACATAAAAGGTATTTCGGGACTTTGGTAATATGTTCAAATTGCAGCATGCCGTTAAGATGATTTTTAAAATGAAGTGAATGGTTAAATGAAAGTTGGTATATTCGATAAGATAACTAAAAAGAATATGTAAGTCGAGAATTCAAAAACATATACGTGATGGACTGCGTTGAGTTCTTGACCCGGAACACAAAGCTTCGAATTTCAGTCATGAGATAACAGTATTATTTATACCAAAAACACAAACGTCTCAATACACGATTATATTAGACAACCACAAAATAATGTATATTTGAATTGAATTTCGGTGATGATTGACGATAAACATCTCATAAGTTGTTATAATTTGCATTTCATATTATGTGTCACAATTTTTAAATCCAACAAAAATTAAAGGCTCATGATCTATGATTTTGGTCCAATGTCATCTGTTACATAATAATGAATCAATGATCACTAACTGCTTATCACAATCACAGTGAAAAAATTGTTTTAATTTTTTTTTTTTTTTTTTTAATTTTCGATAGTGAGCACTTCCTTTACTAAATACAAATTACCTTCACCGTACATATAACTTCTAGGTTTAACAATTTAGAAAACCCTGTTGTCCAAGATAATTAATACTAATATTCTACGAATAATAAAATACACATACCTGCAGTTACAAACCATGTAAGAAAATTAATAACTTTATCTAAACAAGTAATATACATACACCATGACTCAAAAAAAGTATATGTATTATATATATAAATAAACCTTTATGAAAAAAGAAAAAAAAATAGCATTTTAAAAGCACGATTAAACAAGAAATGATGAAAAGTAGTACCCGGAATTAAGGAAGTGAGAAAGCTTGATGGTAGTTCTAGGGTTCATAGTTGACTGGGTGATTTTTTTTTTTCGGGAGAAACGATAGAGAAGGCGCCAATGATTTGGTGGATATATTTTGGGAGCGTTTAAATTAACAAAAATATCTAAACAGGGAAAACAAATACTCATACTTCAGGAGCAGTTTTAATCATGGCGGTTCGTCGTGAGATTACTGACTGCCACATCAGCGTCACATCAGCACCTCCTTCTCATCACTAATCCATCACTAAATTTCTAACATCCATGACGGTCCGTCATCGTCACACCTTTATTTTTTTTATATTAAACTTTATATATTTAATAACTTATATATAATATTTAAATTCCTAAAAATTAAAATTTTATTAATAAAAAAAATATTACAAGTCCTACAAATAAAAAAATAAAAACCATTACAAATTCCTATAAAAAAAAACATTACAAATTCCTAAAAATAAAAAAATAAAAAGATTACAAATTCCTAAAAATGAAAAAACCTACGAATTCCTAAAAATAAAAAACATTACACGTTTAATACGACCTGATCGTATCGTCACTCACGTACCTCTCGTTGGTGTGGGGGTAGTCAGGCTGAGGACGAACGCAAAATTGTCGGGTCCCAATACCAATACATTACAACTCGATTCGGTTGCATTTGAGTAAGGCTCTCCCGACAATTTCATGTCATTCTTTTTCGATCGTGATAAACTCGAACTTATCAGTTTCTGGATCACACCAAGCAAAATCCAAGGCCTCGAAGTCAACATGTTCGCGTATGTAGTCGAACAAACGCCCCGTGTGTAGTGACCTGAACTTTTCCATGTTTTTATATATTAAATGAAATTGATATTTACATGATTAAATGTTTCCAACATGTTAAGCAATCAGACTTGTTAAGACTTGATTAATTGAAATAGGTTTCATATAGACAATTGACCACCCAAGTTGACCGGCGATTCACGAACGTTAAAACTTGTAAAAACTATATGATGACATATATATGGATATATATATATAGTTAACATGATATTATGATAAGTAAACATATCATTAAGTATATTAACAATGAAATACATATGTAAAAACAAGACTACTAACTTAATGATTTTGAAACGAGACATATATGTAACGATTATCGTTGTAACGACATTTAATGTATATATATCATATTAAGATATATTAATACATCATGATATCATGATAATGTAATAATTTAACATCTCATTTGATTTAATAAACAATGGGTTAACAACATTTAACAAGATCGTTAACCTAAAGGTTTCAAAACAACACTTACATGTAACGACTAACGATGACTTAACGACTCAGTTAAAATGTATATATATGTAGTGTTTTAATATGTATTCATACACTTTTGAAAGACTTCAAGACACTTATCAAAATACTTCTACTTAACAAAAATGCTTACAATTACATCCTCGTTCAGTTTCATCAACATTTCTACTCGTATGCACCCGTATTCGTACTCGTACAATACACAGCTTTTAGATGTATGTACTATTGGTATATACACTCCAATGATCAGCTCTTAGCAGCCCATGTGAGTCACCTAACACATGTGGGAACCATCATTTGGCAACTAGCATGAAATATCTCATAAAATTACAAAAATATGAGTAATCATTCATGACTTATTTACATGTAAACAAAATTACACATCCTTTATATCTAATTGATAATGCTAAAAACGAACATATATTTCATAGCATTATTCCTCAAGAAAGACAAGCTTTTAGTTGCAATTGTTCTATTGACAAGTGATATTCGTTTAAATAATAAAAGGTGAAGACAAAAGACAGATTCGACGAATTGAAGACGCAAACGACCAAAAAGCTCAAAAGAACAAAAGACAATCAAAAAGGTTCCAATTATTGATAAGAAACGTCTCGAAATTACAAGAGTACAAGATTCAAAACGCAAAGTACAAGATATTAAATTGTACGCAAGGACGTTCGAAAATCCGGAACCGGGACCAGAGTCAACTCTTAACGCTCGACGCAACGGACTAAAAATTACAAGTTAACTATGTATATAAATATAATATAATATATAATTAATTATATTAATTATATATATATTATATTTATATATTATAAAACCGTCGGCAGAGAAACTCCAAGGGTGTGAGCTGTAAATACATTCTCCGCGACTCGCGGAGTTTGAAGAGGATTTTGCCGCGAGTCGCGGAGCCCCAAATTTCAACTCTGGCTATAAAGCAAACCGAATTCTGATCATTTTTCATATTCTATTTCTCTCATCTCTCTATCTATACGATATATATATATATATAATTTATATTTTAATTTTAATTTTAATTATAATTCTAATAATAAGGGTATGTTAGCGAATGTTGTAAGGGTGTAAGTCAAAATTCTGTCCGTGTAACGCTACGCTATTTTTAATCATTGTAAGTTATGTTCAACCTTTTTACATTAATGTCTCGTAGCTAAGTTATTATTATGCTTATTTAAAACGAAGTAATCATGATGTTGGGCTAATTACTAAAATTGGGTAATTGGGCTTTGTACCATAATTGGGGTTTGGACAAAAGAACGACACTTGTGGAAATTAGACTATGGGCTATTAATGGGCTTTATATTTGTTTAACTAAATGAAAGTTTGTTAATGTTAATATAAAGATTTACAATTAGGCGTCCCTATAAATTACCATATACACTCGATCGGACACGATGGGCGGGGTATTTATATGTACGAATAATCGTTCATTTAACCGGACACGGGAATGGATTAATAGCCACTAGAATAATTAAAACAGGGGTGAAATTACATTCATGGGTAATTGGTGTAATTGTTAACAAAGTAGTAAAACCTTGGTTTACACGCAGTCGATAACCTGGTGTATTCATTAAACAAAGTATTAAAACCTTGTTACAATTCGAATCCCCAATTAGTTGGAATATTTAACTTCGGGTATAAGAATAATTTGACGAGGACACTCGCAATTTATATTTATGACTGATGGACTGTTATGGACAAAAACCAGACGGACAGATTAAATAATCCAGGACAAAGGACAATTAACCCATGGGCATAAAACTAAAATCAACACGTCAAACATCATGATTACGGAAGTTTAAATAAGCATAATTCTTTTATTTTATATTTAATTTCCTTTATTTTATATTTAATTGCACTTCTAATTATCGCACTTTTATTTATTGTTATTTAATCGCACTTTTAATTATCGTACTTTTTAATTATCGCAATTTTATTTTATCGCACTTTTATTATTCGCAATTTCATTATCGTTATTTACTTTACGCTTTAATTTAAGTCTTGTATTTATTTTATATTTTACATTAGGTTTTAACTGCGACTAAAGTCTTAAAATCGACAAACCGGTCATTAAACGGTAAAAACCCCCCTTTATAATAATAATATTACTTATATATATGTTTGTATTTTTATAAAAGTAAACTAATATAGCGTTGAGCTTTGTTTAAAGATTTCCCTGTGGAACGAACCGGACTTACTAAAAACTACACTACTTTACGATTAGGTACACTGCCTATAAGTGTTGTAGCAAGGTTTAAGTATATCCATTCTATAAATAAATAAATATCTTGTGTAAAATTGTATCGTATTTAATAGTTTTTCCTAGTAAAATATAAACTATTTTATATACACCTCGCATAACATCAAGTATTTTTGGCGCCGCTGCCGGGGACTATCTTAAAAGCCGGAAGCGCAACGCTAATATAAAAAAAAAAAAAAGATTTTTAGTTAACTTTTATTAAAATTCGTTTTTGTAAAAATACGTTTTAATTATTCGAAAATATAAAAAGAAAAACAAAAATACAAGTATTTTTAAGATTTTGTTAAATATTTAAGTTTTATAAGTTTCTTTATTTTTAGTTTAGTTTATAAAAATATAAGTTTTATTTTAATATCTTTTATTTATATAAAAATAGAAAACAGAAAATAAAAATAAAAAAATAAAGAAAAAACGCGTCGAATTTAAATCTGTCAACTGAATTTCTGAACCCCGCGAGTCGCGGGGTTTGAAGCCTTTTTTACCGCAAGTCGCGGAGCCTTTCTGACACGCGAACAGAAACCCTAATCCTGCATTAATTACGGGTTTTAATTAATTATTATTATTATTTAAACCTAATTATTATTATTATTATTATTAGTTTTATTTTAAGATTTACTTTTTATTTAATTTGTTTTATTTAGTATTAATTAGTTTAATTAATTTGTAAAATTAGTAGTTTTATTAAATAAATAATATAAAAATAATATTTTTATAAAAATTGTACTTTTTACAACTTTTTGTATATTTTTATATTTTGTCCCTTTTTAATCGTTGTAGCATAACTTTTGTATTTTTAGCTCATATTTAATTTTAAACTTAGTTTTTGCTATAGTTATTTTTACTCCTAGATTTTTAGGCTTTGCCGTAGAATTCCTTAAGTGCTTTTTCTTTAGACTAAGATTTAGGTGCTTTAGAATTTTGCGACGCCTTTTTAAGTTTTAGTTTCTTTTTAAGTTATTTCCATTTGGGATTTAGTTTTTCCTGTAAGCTTTAATATTTTTAGACCTTTTACTATGTATCAATTATCATTCCAATTAGTAATTTCAATTTGCGATTATAATTTTAAGTTAGTTGTAGTAATAAGGTTAGGTTAGTTAAGTATTTTTAAGTTTTTATAAGTTTCTTTTATTTTTCCGTCACCTTTTATTTTTCAACCATTTTTTTTCTTTTTCTACCTTTTTCGACGAACTCTTTTTCTCTCTTATTTCTCGCTATTCTAGTTTCTAGGACTTAGAATTTTTTCTACTTCTTATCTAAATTTCTTAAAATTACGAAAATTTATTTTGAGTGGTTAAATTGATAGACATCAAAATTTTCTGGTTCGTAGTAATAGTTGGATTTGTACGTGGACCGGGTTATTGGAGCCAAACAGTCCTCAATTATATTGAGACCAAACGAATCCTGCCCCTCTGCTGCATCTTTTGGCTATTCGAAACGTGGGCAAAATCAGAAAAGTCTATTAATTGGATAACTTATTATAATTTTTCTTTCCTTTTAAAAACTAATAGGATATTCAGTGAATGCACCGAGCAAGACGTTCACCACCTGTAACTAGATCAAGACATTTAGCAAATATAACCGCCGTTGATTTTTCTTTAGAATCGTCATCTAGTCGACCAAGAACTCCAACTCAAATTTCCGATAATCTATTTTTTGAACCCAACCTCACAATTGAGAATCCGGAGAATATTCAGGAACGGTTCGTAGATCCTGAACCATTAAACTTTCCTCCGGAGCCACCAATCATTCAAACAGAGATTGTTGAGGAACGAACCATTAAATCTGAATCCTCTAGTGATACCGATTCAACAAATTCAATTATGGAGAATCTGGAACCTTTAAGTATGGAAGACCGAATGAGAGCTAAACGCACTGGCCAAGGTCACGCAATTACTCATCCAGACATTAATGCGCCAGATTATGAAATCAAAGGACAAATTCTACACATGGTGACTAATCAATGCCAATTTAGTGGTGCGCCGAAGGAAGATCCAAATGAACATCTACGTACCTTTAATAGGATCTGCACACTATTTAAAATCCGAGAAGTGGAGGATGAACAGATATATCTCATGTTATTTCCCTGGACTTTAAAGGGAGAAGCCAAAGATTGGTTGGAATCATTACCTGAAGGGGCGATCGATACATGGGACGTTTTAATTGACAAATTTCTTAAACAATTCTTTCCTGCATCTAAAGCCGTAAGACTTCAAGCAGAAATTGTTACGTTCACACAGAAACCAAATGAAACTCTATATGAGGCGTGGACAAGATATGGAAAGTTATTAAGAGGATGTCCGCAACATGGTTTAGACACCTGTCAAATAGTACAAATATTCTACCGAGGATGCGACATCACTACAAGAAAAGACATAGATATAGCAGCTGGTGGTTCTATTATGAAGAAAACCGAAACTGATGCTTACAAAATTATTGATAACACTGCTTCCCACTCACATGAGTGGTACCAAGAAAAAGACATCATTAGATCATCTAAAGCAGCTAGAGCCGATTCTAGCCATGACTTAGATTCCATTTCCGCAAAGATAGATGCTGTGGAGAGACGAATGGAAAAGATGACTAAGGATATTCACTCAATACGAATTAGTTGTGAGCAGTGTGGAGGACCACATTTGACAAAAGATTGTCTCAGTATTGAATTAACAATGGAACAAAGAGAGAATATTTCATACATAAACCAAAGGCCTGGAAATAATTATCAGAATAATTATCAACCGCCAAGACCAATTTACAATCAAAACCAGAATTATAACCGAAATATTCCATACAACAACCAACAAGGTCCTAGCAATCAACAAGTATCCAATAATACTTACAATCAGCAAAGACCTAATTTTCAAAACAAACCACCACAACAAACCGATGATAAAAAGCCGAATTTAGAAGATATGATGACGAAGCTAGTTGAAACTCAAACATAGTTTTTCACATCTCAAAAACAAACTAATGAACAAAATGCTCAAGCATTTAGAAATCAACAAGCTTCTATTCAAAATCTGGAACAAGAAGTAAGTAACCTAGCAAGGTTAATAGGTGAAAGAAAACCGGGAAGTCTACCTAGTGATACAAATGCTAACCCCCGGAATGAAACAGCTAAAGCCATTACCACAAGAAGTGGTACAACACTTAAACCACCGGAAATACCTGTAACTTCTGATGAAACCATTCCTACTCCACAAGAACCACAACCTGAACAAGAAAAGGAAAAAGAACCGGTAGTTGAAAAGGTTAATGAAGATAACACAGTTAAGGATAAACCTTATGTTAAACCATACCAACCACCACTTCCTTACCCGAGTAAAATGAAGAAAGAAAAACTTGAAGCCGAGCAATCCAAATTCTTGGATATGTTTAAACAGATAAATGTAAATCTTCCTTTCATTGATGTGATTTCAGGAATGCCAAGATATGCTAAATTCTTGAAAGATCTAATCTCAAATAGAAAGAAAATGGAAGAACTCTCGGCTGTTACTATGAATGCTAATTGTTCAGCAGTGCTGTTGAATAAGATACCAGAAAAACTATCTGATCCAGGAAGTTTCACAATTCCATGTTTTCTGGGTAGTCTTAGTTCAATAGAAGCATTGGCAGACTTAGGTGCTAGTATAAATCTAATGCCGTATTCACTATACGCTAAACTAGACCTTGGAGAATTGAAACCAACCAGAATAAGCATACAACTAGCCGATAGATCAATAAAATATCCTAGAGGGATAATGGAGAACATGCTAGTTAAAGTTGGTACTTTAGTATTTCCAGTAGATTTTGTTGTTTTGGACATGGAAGAAGATTCTCAAGTTCCTCTCATATTAGGAAGACCATTCTTAAACACGGCTAAAGCAATGATAGACGTGTTCGGTAAGAAACTGACCCTAAGTATAGAGGATGAGAGTGTTACCTTTTCAGTTGATAGAGCAATGCAACAACCACAATCTGCAGATGATACATGTTATTATATTCAAACTATAGATGCACATGCAGAATTATTAGAAGAATTTCCAGAATTACAAGGAACAGGAGAATGTTCTTTAGGAGAAGGAAATGAACCAATTGATGAAGCTGAAATGTTAGCTACACTTATAGCTAATGGATATGAACCAACAACAGAAGAAATTCAAATGCTAAAAGAAGAAGACAGATATCGATATAAATCATCGATAGAAGAACCTCCGAAATTAGAGTTAAAGACACTTCCAAACCATTTGGAATACGCTTATTTACATGGTGAATCTGAATTACCTGTAATAATATCGTCTTCTCTTACTGAAAATGAGAAATCACAACTCATTTCTGTGTTGAAAGCTCATAAACCAGCCATTGCATGGAAGATTCATGATATTAAAGGAATAAGTCCTTCGTATTGCACACATAAAATCCTTATGGAAGAAGGTCATAAAACGTATGTGCAACGCCAACGAAGACTAAATCCTAATATGCAAGATGTAGTTAAGAAAGAGATTATTAAACTGCTAGATGCAGGTTTAATTTATCCAATCTCTGATAGTCCATGGGTAAGCCCAGTTCAATGCGTGCCTAAGAAGGGTGGCATGACTGTCATCACAAATGAGAAAAATGAGCTTATTCCTACTAGGACTGTAACAGGATGGCGTGTATGTATTGATTATAGAAAATTAAATGACGCCACCAGAAAAGATCACTTTCCCTTACCTTTCATAGATCAAATGTTGGAAAGATTAGCCGGAAATAGTTACTATTGTTTTCTAGATGGATTTTCCGGATATTTTCAAATTCCAATAGCACCCGAGGACCAAGAGAAAACCACATTCACGTGCCCTTATGGTACTTTTACTTACAAACGCATGCCATTTGGACTTTGTAACGCCCCTGCAACCTTTCAAAGGTGTATGATGGCGATTTTTCACGACATGATAGAAGAATGCATGGAAGTATTCATGGATGATTTTTCAGTCTTCGGTGATACATTTAAATCATGTCTAGTTAATCTGGAACGAATGCTAATTAGATGCGAACAATCAAATCTAGTACTTAATTGGGAGAAATGCCATTTCATGGTTAAAGAAGGCATCGTTCTTGGACATAAAATTTCAAAAGAAGGAATTGAAGTGGATAGAGCTAAAGTAGATGTAATTGCTAAACTTCCACATCCCACCAATGTTAGAGGAGTTAGGAGTTTTCTAGGGCATGCCGGTTTTTACCGACGTTTTATAAAAGATTTTTCTAAAATTGCCACTCCTATGAATAAACTCCTAGAAAAGGATGCTCCATTCATCTTTTCAGATGAGTGTATCAAATCTTTTAATATTCTTAAAGAGAAACTCACTAATGCGCCGATCATGATAACACCAAATTGGAATCTACCATTTGAACTATTGTGCGATGCAAGTGATTTTGCAATGGGAGCCGTTTTAGGACAAAGGATTGAAAAACGATTTCAACCTATATATTATGCTAGTAAGACATTACAAGGAGCACAAACGAACTATACAACTACTGAAAAAGAACTCCTTGCTATTGTCTTTGCTTTTGACAAATTTCGATCATATCTCGTTCTAGCAAAAACGGTGGTCTATACCGACCATTCTGCTCTTAGATACCTATTTTCAAAACAAGATGCTAAACCAAGATTAATCCGTTGGATCTTACTCTTACAAGAGTTTGATATTGAAATCCGAGATAAAAGAGGAGCAGAAAATCTCGCCGCTGATCATCTTTCTCGTCTTGAAAATCCCGAATTAGAAGTTCTAAATGAATCAGCCATACAAGACAACTTTCCTGATGAATATCTATTAAAGATAGATTATAAAGAAATCCCATGGTTTGCAGACTATGCAAACTACTTAGTTTGTGGATTCCTTGAAAAAGGATTATCGTACCAAAGACGAAAGAAATTCTTCAGTGATATAAAACACTATTTCTGGGAAGATCCACATCTGTTTAAAAGTTGTCCCGATGGAATAATACGCCGATGTGTATTTGGAGATGAAGCTAGTAAAATTTTAAACCATTGTCACACAGGACCAACAGGAGGGCATTATGGGCCTCAACTAACAGCAAGAAAAGTTTATGAAGCTGGATTCTATTGGCCTACAATTTACAAAGACGCACACCTTCTTTGCAAATCCTGTGATGCATGTCAAAGGGCCGGAAAAATAAGTCAACGTGATGAAATGCCACAAAATGTCATCCAAGTATGTGAAGTATTTGACATTTGGGGTATTGACTTTATGGGTCCATTTCCAAAATCTCATAATAATCTATATATACTCGTAGCCATTGATTATGTATCTAAATGGGCGGAAGCACAAGCTCTCCCAACTAACGATGCACGAGTTGTAGTCAACTTTTTAAAACGTCTTTTTGCAAGGTTTGGAACACCGAAAGCTTTAATAAGTGATCGGGGTACTCATTTCTGTAATAATCAACTTGAGAAAGTTCTTAAAAGATATGGAGTAACTCATAAAATCTCCACCGCATATCATCCACAAACAAGTGGACAAGTTGAAAATACCAACCGAGCTTTAAAACGTATTCTAGAGAAAACCGTAGGATCAAATCCGAAGGAATGGTCCATTAAATTGGAGGATGCACTCTGGGCTTTTAGAACAGCCTACAAAACTTCAATTGGAACCACACCTTTTAGACTTGTTTATGGAAAAGCATGTCATCTTCCAGTAGAAATTGAACACAAAGCATTTTGGGCTTTGAAGACATGTAATCTTGATTTACATGAAGCCGGACGTCTACGATTAAGTCAACTAAATGAATTAGAAGAATTAAGACATGAAGCATACGAAAATTCGTTAATTTATAAAGAAAGAACGAAGAAATGGCATGATAAAAAAATCAGAAGTTTAAAAGAATTTAAAGAAGGAGACAGAGTTCTTCTTTTCAATTCACGATTCAAGCTATTTCCTGGAAAATTGAAATCAAGATGGTCTGGACCATTCATAGTCAAAAGAGTTTTCCCATACGGAACGATAGAATTAATAAATTCACATGGGATTGAATTTAAAGTTAATGGTCACAGAGTTAAACATTACATACATGGTCCGATGGAAGTCGACAACGAAGTTAATCACAATTTCGACACCACAGCTAACTAAGTGTGGGGAGAATCAAGTCTTTAAAGGATAATATGTATTTCTGTTAGAGTTAGATTGTCTGTTTTCGTGT
The DNA here is from genome assembly GCF_046630445.1 of Rutidosis leptorrhynchoides. Taxonomy (NCBI): domain Eukaryota; kingdom Viridiplantae; phylum Streptophyta; class Magnoliopsida; order Asterales; family Asteraceae; genus Rutidosis; species Rutidosis leptorrhynchoides. The sequence continues at coordinate 318,110,562 of NC_092341.1, read as the reverse complement.
AGTTCTCGAAAATGGAACCCGAATGGTCTTTCCCTAGCAGACCCTAAAGAACTAGTCTTCTCCCCCCATTCTGAATTTTTATTTTTTTTAGGTTTTTACAAAATGAAGACTGCCTGTGAACTAAACCATGGTCTAATGCTACACGCTTTGATCACTAAAAGAAATAATGATATACTCCCGAGTGAAATAGTATCAGTAATCAGAGAAAGAATGGACGGAGTTAGAAAAGAATCCAGATGCGAAGATAATAAGTTACAATTTGGTAAAGGAAAATCAAAATCCGCAGCAAAAAGAAGAGCACGACACCTAGAAAGATGTCACAAATGCGGAAAATGGTCACATGGAGGTAAATGTTCAAATAATCAAACCTATTCAAATACTGAATTTGTTACTTTATGCAGAGACGGACCGTTCATATGTTTAGAAGAAAAGACACTGAATGCTCGAGGTTACGCCTATGTAGCCATGGAAAATCAATTAAACCGACTATCTTATGAATGGGATAGATCATATAACTAAGAAATCTATTTCACAGGTATATCTGTACAGTTTTTATTTTTATTTTTATTTTTAACCTTTTGATAATAAACGCTAATTTGTTCGCTAAAAAGTATTAAATTGGTATTGAATAAAATTAGGTTTGGCGACCGAAATTATTGATATCATTCAAAAATTTATTACATCACTGCGAAATTTAACGTTTATTCTTAAGGTATAAATATCTTTAAACAATCAACCCAAAATATTTCAAAAATTCGTCATGAGTTAAATTAGGTCTTGGAACCGAAATTACTTTACCGAAAAGAGGGGCGCATATTTTTGATAATATTTGATTGATTAAAGTGGGATAAAAAGACAAAAAGATTTTTAATTTTATTTTTACCATGTTTTTAAAATTAATATAAATCTTAAATTAATATTGTAAACTTTATAAAAACAATATATTTAAAATTGTAAATATTTGAAAAATTAATATAAGTTTGATATGAATTTATAAATTTTTAAATTAAATTTGGTGTGAATTTTTAATTTTTAAAATATTAATTTTTAATTTTATGCATTTCAAATTTTAAGTTTGGTGTGAATTTTTAATAATAATTTTGAATTTTATATTTAAGTTGTGTGAATTTAAAAACAAAAATTTACTTTATCTCATTAAGTTAAGAATATGATTTTTAAAATTCGTCGTAAGTTGAAGACTAGGTCTTTGAACCGAAATTGCTTTACCCGAGGGAGGGACGAGAACTTTTATTATCATTATTTTTAATCTTATTGAATTAAAGTATGCCAAAAAAAAAAAAAAAAAAACCAAAAATCTTAGCTTTTAAAACAATCGCTACAAAAAGACAAATTTTAAAATTTTGTCGGAGGACGGACTAGGACATCGATCCGAAACGACCTCGTCCTAAATAACAAGGGAAACAAAATTTTAAAATTAATTTCTTAATTGTTTTCAAAAGTTAATGATTAAAAAAAAAAAAAAAAAAAAAAAAAAAAAAAAAAAACTCCGCGAGTCGCGGAGTTTGAAAGGGAAATCTCCGCGACTCGCGGAGGGACCAATTTACAGAAAAAAAATATACCCGCAGAACAGATCAGTCCCCAACCCAAAACAAAAATATACTGCGAAAATAGCTGCGAAAAAACCCGAAAACCACCCCCAAAAATCCCAATTTTTAACCGTTAATCACCAAATTTTTTGCTAAAATCATGTTGAGAAGGATGCTATCTAAGAATTACTCAAGAAAAACGGTAAATTTCTACACCTAAACACCATTTAATTCGAAATTTGATGTTCTTGAGCTATTTTTTCCCCAATTTGATTTTGATGCTTTTTAGTGTAATTAGGCTTAAATTGTTTATATATTATGCTTGTATAACCTAGATTGATGCTGTTTAACATGATTAGAAGCCTTAAACTTCAAATTTTGAATAATCTAGGGTTTGTGTTCTTGAGCAAATTTGGGGCTTTTTGATATAAACAGGTTATGGCCGATTTTTGTCATGAATTGTTGCTAAAATGAGTAGTGTAACATGTCTAGGTAGTTAAATGATCCAAACTTTGAGCCTAAACATGATTTTGAGAATTAAAGTGGACTTTTTCAAGTCTAAAATTCATGAACTTGATTTTGAAAGATAATGCCATTTGAGACTTGTTTAATTGCTAGTAATGATTATTTTGACATGTTATTTGAGTTGAATGCTTATGAACTTGGCGAAAATTTTCGTATATGCTTATTTGAAAAAGTGTAGATTTGATAAAAATGTGAAAATAAGCTTAAGTTTGATATAAATTGATAATGTCATTGTAATTATTTTGATTGATGAGTTTGCTGACACTAATGCATATTTGGATGCACAAAATTTGTGTTTGATGTGTTTTGCAGAATGAAAGGGGTGAATCTTCATCCCAAGCCCGCAATGCTCCTGCTGAGAATTTGGAACAACAGGAGGTGGATAACTACTACAAGCAGGATGTACCTCATCCAGTCATGACCTTTTCCGATATGCACTTGGAAGAGTTGCACCCGAACCTGAGATTTGACAGACTTTGGATAGATTATCCAAAATATCAACGGGGTTTGCATACTCTTCACTCTAAGGTTGTTGAGGTACCGAGGGTCATAGAATGGGGACCCTTAGAAGCTGTAGAATTGGCCGGGCCAATTAGGGAATTACTTGTACAGAGGTATGGTAATTCTTCTTTTAATGACTGGGTATGTTTATTCACCATACGTAGACCTGTATATAAAGTATGGTGTGAAGAATTGTTATGTAGTATAGAGTTGAATGATCGGGTAGCTAGTTTAACCGATCGTTCTTTTATTAGATTTTTGTTAGGCGGTTCGATGCGCCACATGTCTTTACTGGACATGGCTCAGGCTTTACGTATATATACGCCTGAGGAGTTAGCGTCTGCCGATTGTAGAGGATTGATACTAAACGGTAGAAAGATAGATGAGAATTTTGATACACACGGTGTGTGGAGTCAAATGACAAGCCATCACCGTTTCAAAGGGGGAAATTACTCTTATTTGGATATAGATAGAGCCGAATTAAGAGTGATACATAGGTTTTTAGCTAATTCGATTACACAAAGGGGTAAGAACAAAGAAAAAGTAAATGAACAGGATTTGTTTTACCATATGTGTATTCGAGACCCACAAAGCGCTGTAAGTATACCATATTGTGTGGGTTATTATTTATCAGCTATGGTTCGGGGGATGCGACCACATAGCATAATAGGAGGTGGTATTTTTATTACTTTGATTGGTGAATATCTCGGTGTGGATATAAGTCGGGGGGGATTATTACTAGAAGAGCCGGAACCCCGCGATACTATAGGTTTAAATGTATACCATGGTGCGAAAGTTTTGAAGAGGCGAAATAACGCCGCAGTACGATACCATGGTAGACATCCACAGGTGGAGAGAAACCAGCAGCAAGGTAATGTAGGAGGGGGGAATGAGATGCAAGAAATGCATAGGTTTATAGCTTCTCAGGAATACGAAAATGCTAGACAGAGAGCATTTGAAGATTGGCAAGTTCATCAGAACCAGATCATAGCTCATTGCCAACATATAGGTAGAAACTATATTCCTACACCGAAACCCATCTTCCCTCCTTGGTCTATAGAGATGCAGCCACCATATCCTACGTATGACCCTGCCGAAGCATTCTATAGCACTTATGGTTATGCCTGGAACCCCTATTGGTACCAATATCATCCTTAGTTTACTTATTATTTTTTTATTTTGTAATTTGTAATTATTGATACGTTTAATACTTTTGTTAATATTGTAATCATTTTTATAATTATCTAACTTTTATTCTTAGACTTTAATAATTTTTGAATGTGGGGTAATATACCAAACTTCAAAAATATGTATATATGTTTGCAGTTTATCTTATGTACACAACAGGGTAAAACAACGCATTTTCAAAGACTGGCATTAAGTTCAGCAAAAGCAACTAATTTTGACGACAAGATGCAAAATATATGTGAAATAACAACAAGACGGAATGAACAAATGATGTGCACCATTTATCATTCAGCAAACAAACGCCAATATATTTGGAAACTTTGGTAAAATTTAATCATTTTCACACAAATCACCCTCAATAATTTAAATTGTTACTGATTTCTTGCAAATGAGGGCATTGCAAGATCTTAAGTGTGGGAAGGGGTTAAATTCTTTCGGATTTTAAAAATTTTTACTTTATACATTTGGTTACCATTAAAAATACTAGTAAAGCAGTAGTTGTATTAGAATCTAGTGCTCTCTGATAAAAAAGAACAGCCCTAGTCTTATATACTGACTACCCAATTCTAGTAAAATTTTTCAAATTTTTCAATTAAATGAATTCAAAATCATGTTTATACATATTTATGAACGATAAAACTAGGTTTTAACACCGAAATTATTGTTACCTCGGAAAGGACATAAATTAAGAAACAAACTAAAATGTCAAAATTCATTTAAAATGGAATAGAGGACGATAAAAAGAAAAATAAAAAGCCAAGTGTGGGAAAATTTACCAAGTTATTTTAAACATATGTCACATATATCTGTAACAAATAACTGAAAATACTTTTGCTTTGGACTAAACTAAACTGTTTTACCCGATAAAAGAAAAGAAGAGATGGATCTACACGATGAATCAATTCCATCATTAAAAGGAAGTAAAGTCTTCCGAAAAAGACACGCGCTTCTTGATTTAGGTCATGAAGTTGTCGTCCAGACCAGCTGTAGGTTGACGAAAAATCTAGAAAAGTCATCTCTAAAATCAGCAGGAAATCCACGGACCTCAGCATTAAACAGGGTCGCCAAGAGGTCAGATTTATCCTAACCATGAGAAGGATTTATCTCGTACAATGGGGGGCACCATGCAAATTAGCTGGATAAGACTAATGAATCAGATCCCCAGAAAGGATAATCTCCTTAAAGATTAAAAATCAGCTTTTAAGACTGATATTACTCAATCCTAGAGATTGACCTTAAAGATTGAGAATTACAAACTCATGGAATTCAATGATATCTAAACTCGAGCTTGAACGAGAAAATATTTTGATCAAAATTATAAACCGATTTGTTTTCTGAAAACCCTATTTTCAATGCGTTCATTACCATTGAACGTAAAATCCTAGGAATTCACCTGGAATTCATTAGGTCACCTGAACTAAATCGGGTGTCAACCGTAAGAACGGTGGTTGCATAGTGGTCAAAGACAGGACCTTGTGCCAGACCGAAAAATTATAAGGGTGAGCTTTACTATTGCTCCTACCAAGGATAGTAATTGCGTCCGACACGTTATAGACCATAATCAAAAGCATGTCACGGGACATTGCCTTAACAGTTGCTTGTCCAATGCTTTCCTTTCAACCGGACGGTAGTTTACTGAAAGGTAATATACGGGACAAGTAAACTGGACGTGTTGCTTTCCAAATACAAGGTTAGCAAGTGGGTGACACAAAACCGCAAGTTTTGAGCTAAAATTTTCAAATCTGAAACCCACCAATCCCACAAAAATATTTTGCAAACACCGGTAAAGGGTTATTCCGGAAAACTTATCTAGGGTAAAAACTAGATTTAATTTTCAAAAGATCAAATGTTTTCATAAAGATCCAATTTCCTTAATGGATCTAAATTTTTATAGTCATGTGGGACTGTAAACCATATCGTTACTACCATTGTTTATACCGCCGTATAGAAATCACTGATGTACAAAGTGTGAAGAATAAAGAAGTGATTCTTGTATTTCAAGACGATATTGCTTGAGGACAAGCAACGCTCAAGTGTGGGAATATTTGATAATGCTAAAAACGAACATATATTTCATAGCATTATTCCTCAAGAAAGACAAGCTTTTAGTTGCAATTGTTCTATTTACAAGTGATATTCGTTTAAATAATAAAAGGTGAAGACAAAAGACAGATTCGACGAATTGAAGACGCAAACGACCAAAAAGCTCAAAAGAACAAAAGACAATCAAAAAGGTTCCAATTATTGATAAGAAACGTCTCGAAATTACAAGAGTACAAGATTCAAAACGCAACGTACAAGATATTAAATTGTACGCAAGGACGTTCGAAAATCCGGAACCGGGACCAGAGTCAACTCTTAACGCTCGACGCAACGGACTAAAAATTACAAGTTAACTATGTATATAAATATAATATAATATATAATTAATTATATTAATTATATATATATTATATTTATATATTATAAAACCGTCGGCAGAGAAACTCCAAGGGTGTGAGCTGTAAATACATTCTCCGCGACTCGCGGAGTTTGAAGAGGATTTTGCTGCGAGTCGCGGAGCCCCAAATTTCAACTCTGGCTATAAAGCAAACCGAATTCTGATCATTTTTCATATTCTATTTCTCTCATCTCTCTATCTATACGATATATATATATATATATAATTTATATTTTAATTTTAATTATAATTCTAATAATAAGGGTATGTTAGCGAATGTTGTAAGGGTGTAAGTCGAAATTCTGTCCGTGTAACGCTACGCTATTTTTAATCATTGTAAGTTATGTTCAACCTTTTTACATTAATGTCTCGTAGCTAAGTTATTATTATGCTTATTTAAAACGAAGTAATCATGATGTTGGGCTAATTACTAAAATTGGGTAATTGGGCTTTGTACCATAATTGGGGTTTGGACAAAAGAACGACACTTGTGGAAATTAGACTATGGGCTATTAATGGGCTTTATATTTGTTTAACTAAATGAAAGTTTGTTAATGTTAATATAAAGATTTACAATTAGGCGTCCCTATAAATTACCATATACACTCGATCGGACACGATGGGCGGGGTATTTATATGTACGAATAATCGTTCATTTAACCGGACACGGGAATGGATTAATAGCCACTAGAATAATTAAAACAGGGGTGAAATTACATTCAAGGGTAATTGGTGTAATTGTTAACAAAGTAGTAAAACCTTGGTTTACACGCAGTCGATAACCTGGTGTATTCATTAAACAAAGTATTAAAACCTTGTTACAATTCGAATCCCCAATTAGTTGGAATATTTAACTTCGGGTATAAGAATAATTTGACGAGGACACTCGCACTTTATATTTATGACTGATGGACTGTTATGGACAAAAACCAGACGGACAGATTAAATAATCCAGGACAAAGGACAATTAACCCATGGGCATAAAACTAAAATCAACACGTCAAACATCATGATTACGGAAGTTTAAATAAGCATAATTCTTTTATTTTATATTTAATTTCCTTTATTTTATATTTAATTGCACTTCTAATTATCGCACTTTTATTTATTGTTATTTAATCGCACTTTTAATTATCGTACTTTTTAATTATCGCAATTTTATTTTATCGCACTTTTATTATTCGCAATTTCATTATCGTTATTTACTTTACGCTTTAATTTAAGTCTTGTATTTATTTTATATTTTACATTAGGTTTTAACTGCGACTAAAGTCTTAAAATCGACAAACCGGTCATTAAACGGTAAAAACCCCCCTTTATAATAATAATATTACTTATATATATGTTTGTATTTTTATAAAAGTAAACTAATATAGCGTTGAGCTTTGTTTAAAGATTTCCCTGTGGAACGAACCGGACTTACTAAAAACTACACTACTTTACGATTAGGTACACTGCCTATAAGTGTTGTAGCAAGGTTTAAGTATATCCATTCTATAAATAAATAAATATCTTGTGTAAAATTGTATCGTATTTAATAGTTTTTCCTAGTAAAATATAAACTATTTTATATACACCTCGCATAACATCACTAATCCATATACCAACGACCAAAAACACCTACAAACACTTTCATTCTTCAATTTTCTTCATCTAATTAATCTCTCTCAAGTTATATCCTCAAGTTCTAAGTGTTCTTCATAAATTCTACAAGTTCTAAGTGTTCTTCATAAATTCTACAAGTTATATCCTCAAGTTCTAAGTGTTCTTCCAATCTTGTAGAGTGATCATCCAACCTCAAGAAATATTTATTATTTACAGTAAGATATCTTTCTAATACAAGGTAATACTCATATTCAAACTTTGATTCAATTTCTATAACTATAACAATCTTCTTTCGAGTGGAAATCTTACTTGAACTTGTTTTCGTGTCATGATTCTGCTTCAAGAATTTTCAAGCCATCCAAGGATCCTTTGAAGCTAGATTCATTTTTCTCATTTCCAGTAGCTTTATCTAGAAAACTTGAGGTAGTAATGATGTTCATAACATCATTCGATTCATACATATAAAGCTATCTTATTCGAAGGTTTAAACTTGTAATCACTAGAACATAGTTTAGTTAATTCTAAACTTGTTCGCAAATAAAAGTTAATCCTTCTAACTTGACTTTTAAAATCAACTAAGCACATGTTCTATATCTATATGATATGCTAACTTAATGATTTAAAACCTGAAAACACGAAGAACACTGTAAAACCGGACATACGCCGTCGTAGTAACACCACGGGCTGTTTTGGGTTAGTTAATTAAAAACTATGATAAACTTTGATTTAAAAGTTATTCTTCTGGGAAAATGATTTTTCTTATGAACATGAAACTATATCCAAAAATCATGGTTAAACTCAAAGTGGAAGTATGTTTTCTAAAATGGTCATCTAGACGTCGTTCTTTCGACTGAAATGACTACCTTTACAAAAACGACTTGTAACTTATATTTTTGACTATAAACCTATACTTTTTCTGTTTAGATTCATGAAATAGAGTTCAATATGAAACCATAGCAATTTGATTCACTCAAAACGGATTTAAAATGAAGAAGTTATGGGTAAAACAAGATTGGATAATTTTTCTTGTTGTAGCAACGTGAAAATTGGTAACAAATCTATATTAATCATATCCTAGCTAACTTATATTGTATTATACATGTATTCTAATATATTATGTAATCTTGGGATACCATAGACACGTATGCAAATGTTTTGACATATCATATCAACCCATGTGTATATATTATTTGGAACAACCATAGACACTCTATATGCAGTAATGTGGGAGTTAGCTATACAGGGTTGAGGTTGATTCCAAAAATATATATACTTTGAGTTGTGATCTAGCCTGAGACGTGTATACACTGGGTCGTGGATTGATTCAAGATAATATATATCAAATTTTTTCTGTACATCTAACGTTGGACAACTAGTTGTAGGTTACTAACGAGGACAGCTGACTTAATAAACTTAAAACATCAAAATGTATTAAAAGTGTTGTAAATATATTTTGAATATACTTTGGTATATATGTACATATTTGTTATAGGTTCGTGAATCGACCAGTGGCCAAGTCTTACTTCCCGACGAAGTAAAAATATGTGAAAGTGAGTTATAGTCCCATTTTTAAAATCTAATATTTTTGGGATGAGAATACATGCAGGTTTTATAAATGATTTACAAAATAGACACAAGTACGTGAAACTACATTCTATGGTTGAATTATCGAAATCGAATATGCCCCTTTTTATTAAGTCTAGTAATCTAAGAATTAGGGAACAGACACCCTAATTGACGCGAATCCTAAAGATAGATCTATTGGGCCTAACAAACCCCATCCAAAGTACCGGATGCTTTAGTACTTCAAAATTTATATCATATCCGAAGGTTGTCCCGGAATGATGGGGATATTCTTATATATGCATCTTGTTAATGTCGGTTACCAGGTGTTCACCATATGAATGATTTTTATCTCTATGTATGGGATGTGTATTGAAATATGAAATCTTGTGGTCTATTGTTACGATTTGATATATATAGGTTAAACCTATAACTCACCAACATTTTTATTGACGTTTAAAGCATGTTTATTCTCAGGTGAATACTAAGAGCTTCCACTGTTGCATACTAAAATAAGGACAAGATTTGGAGTCCATGTTTGTATGATATTGTGTAAAAACTGCATTCAAGAAACATATGTCGATGTAATATATATTTCTATTGTAAACCATTATGTAATGGTCGTGTGTAAACAGTATATTTTAGATTATCATTATTTGATAATCTACGTGATGTTTTTAAAACCTTTATTGATAAAATAAAGGTTATGGTTGTTTTAAAAATGAATGCAGTCTTTGAAAAACGTCTCATATAGAGGTCAAAACCTCGCAACGAAATCAATTAATATGGAACGTTTATAATCAATATGAACGGGACATTTTAGTTGGTATCCGAGCGTTGGTCTTAGAGAACCATAAAATTTGCATTAGTGTGTCTTATCGAGTTTGTTAGGATGCATTAGTGAGTCTGGATTTCGACCGTGTTTTCATTAAAATGATTGTTTATCATTTTTGTTGGAAACTATATATTTTTAACATGTGAATATTATGTGACATATTAATCTCTTAACGTGTTTGATATTATGTGATAGATGTCTAACTCTAGAACAAGTCCCATTGACTCACCTAATAATAATGAAGAGTCAAATGTAAATTGGAATGATTCGTGGACTGATTCACAAGTTCCCGAAGAGGAACCGGAAGAAGAGTCGGAACCGGAAGAAGAATCGGAACCGGAAGAAGAATCGGAAGAAGAAATAGAACCAGTGGGGAAAATAATAAAACGGTTAAGTAGAAGAAAATCCTCAACCAACCGACCAAAGTTAATTATGGTCAATGGTGTTTCCGCCAAGGAAGCAAAGTATTGGGAGGATTACCAATTCTCCGATGAATCGGATCCCGACAAGGATTCCGATGATGTTATAGAAATTACCCCAACACAATTTAATAAGGCAAAAGAGAACAATAAGGGAAAGGGCATAAAAATAGAGAAATTTGATTCCAAACCCGATGAACTTTATATGTATCGTCAACACCCGTATTTCTTAAGTTGTGACAATAACCCGGGAACCTCTAAACCACCAGGTTTTTCTAAACCAATGTGGAAAACGATGGCTCGTATTAGGGGAACATCATATATCCCTAGAAACTTGGCAAAACGAACCAAAACCGAAGAAGAAGAAACGAGCGAGTCGGAATAAGATAGTTGTATTCGTGTGGTGTAATATATGTAATATAGTGTGCTTATGCTTTATGATATATGTAGAAATTGTTTGTATTAATAAGTATTTTTTTATGAATCTAACTCTTGTGTATTTTACAGCATAAAAACACAAAATGGATAGACAACCCAATATTTTAAGAGACCTACCCGGAGACATGATTGATGAAATCTTGTCTAGAGTCGATCAGAATTCCTCGGCACAACTATTTAAGGCGAGATCAGTTTGTAAGACATTCAAAGAACGTTCCAAGAATGCCTTGATTTATAAAAGGCTTTCGTTCGAAAGATGGGGGATATCACATTGGGAAATCCATAAGTTACGATGTGTTTACTTTGACACATATATTGCGGGGAACCCAAATGCTATTTTACGCAACGGGTTAAGAAATTATTTTGACTCAATATATCCGAATATAGGACTTCGTGATTTAGAAAAAGCGGCTAACATGTAACATAAAGAAGCATGTTATGCTTACAGGTTAGTAATGTTCGCTTCTCACCAAAGTGAGAACAAGAACATCGGGCTACAACTATTAAACAAAACGTTCCCACAAGTGACGGAGTCGGTAATTGGGGTAAGAAATGAGGTTTTTAGGTTATTACGAGACTGTTGGTCATTACGTAACCTTCATCCTTTTGACGACGTTACAATACATTGTCTTACTATCAGTCACAACGGTTATGGTCCACAAAACCAAGGATGGGAAGTGGTATTAGTAAAACCAGAATGCATGACTTGTTTCTGGACGTATGAATTACGTGTCTTTATTGCCTTTGCTGAACGCCTTATTTATTAACTAGAATTATCTTCGCAACTACTTTGTATCAAAGTTTTATGTGCTATATTTCATGCTATATGTAAAAAAAAGCGGTATTGTAAGTTTGCAAGTTATTGTATAAAGGTTTGAATATGATATTTTTTTTTGTGATTAGTTTTTCATATAGAATTGTAGTAGTTGAAATGGTATATTAGCTACTAAGTATGAACTTAACGGGTAGGTACTATGTGACAACCCGGAAATTTCCAACCAAATTTAAACTTTAATCTTTATATGTTTCCGACACGATAATCAATATTTGTTAAGTTAAATTTCAAGAATTTTAAACTATGTTCATACATTCATTCAACCTCGACCAAGTTCCAACGATTCACGAACCATTAAACGAATATGATTATATATGTATATGTGTATATATATTATAACTTGAAACGTAAACAAAATATTAGATTAAATACTTTATATGATTGTATCTGTTTCAAAATATTTATCAATGGAATTAGAAGATAAGATCAAATGATTGAATTATCAGATATATTGAATTATGATTACAAGTCTCTGTTGAAAGGCCCACGTTGATTTGAGAAATCTTTCCATTTTAACAATATTTGGAAAATGGTAAAGTGATTTATAAATAAGAACAAATTGTCAATCATTGAGAGCTAGACAAAGGATAGTGGAAGATTGAATCTCATAAAGACTCGATTGATCTATTTAGTTTTAAACGTACAAAAACGTTTTCAGTTTAAAAAGAACTTTATTATTAAAACGTATATAACTTTTATAAATATCTAGAACCACTTTTGACAACTCATTACTTAACTAGTATGATAAAGTTAACGATATTTATATTTTATTTTATTAAATATATATAACGATTTAAATTAATATTATATATATTTATACGCGTATTATACGTACATAGTTTTATACTTTTAATATACTTAAACTTTACCTTTACTTTATTTTTACTTTACTTTAACTTTAATAATTCACTTTAATAATTCATACTTTAATAATTCACTTTAATAATTCATACTTTAATCATTCACTTTAATAATTGATACTTTAATAATTCATACTTTAATAATTCACTTTAATAATTCAAAAATCTATTATAAATAGAATTCAATAGGTTTCATTATTTCATAGAATGTTGAAAATATTTTTCTATAAACTCTCTCAATCGATTTACATATATATATTTACTCCGTATTATTTCAAGATATTATTAGTATACATAAAATATTACGACGGAGTGCTGTCCGAGTGATTTCAAAATTGTTTTTCGAGTAGGATAGGATTAAGGAAATTATGGGTTATAGCTATGGAGGTGATTGAGTATGGTTCATGGGTATGCTCGTGAGGTCAATATAGTGTTTATCATTTCCGTTGCGTCTACGTACCTTTCCTGCAATATTGAATCTCAATATTGATACGTGAGTACTCATAATTTAACTTTTACATACTAATAGTGTATCCCTGACTAGTGCTCGAGTATTTAGGATTATGCATGCTTGTACTTTTGATATTGCCCTTAGACAGGTTAGGTTGAATCTTGAATTAGTTACACTTGCGGTTGAGATAAGGTATAAGATATGCATATCCTTGGAAAGCTAGCAAAAAATTAAGAACTTTTCCTTTAGATATCGAATGGTTTCGATGAACGGATTAGAAGTTATAATCAATTGAATTTTCGATATTTTTATTAAAAATGATTATTATTATCGTCGTTTTTATTGTCGTTCTAGTTTTATCTTATTATTATCATTATTATTATCTTTATCAATAAAATGGATTTATCATTAAAAATTGTTATTTTTTTTTATTATTACTATCGTTATTATCGTTAAAGTTATAATTAGTATTATTATTATTATCTAATTATTATTATTATTATTATTATTATTATTATTATTATTATTAGTATTATTATTATTATTATCATTATTAATATATATATCATTATTTAAAAATGGTTATTGTTATTGTTATTATTATTATTACTATATTATCATTAAGATAATTATTATCATTAAGATAATTATTAGTATTATCGTTAATAATGTTATAGTAACTATCATTATTAATATTAGTGTAATTAAAACAAATATTTGTAACACCTAATTATTTTGATTACTATTATTATCATTATTATGAACACGATATAAAAGACGATTAAAAGCTATTAAACGAAATGATTAGAAAATAATGAGTAAGAGTATCATGATGAAATTAAAATATTATAAGATATTGATTTAGATAAAATTATCGTTCTTATTATTTTTATCATTACTATTATTATTAAAAGTATCGTTAGTATTAAAACTATCATTTTAACAAAAATTATCATTTTAATAGAAATGTCATTATTACTATAAAATATCATTATTACTATTATTTTAAATAGAATTATTATTTTAAAGATAATATTAAAAATTATCGTAAATATTAAAGTTATCATAATTAGAATTATCGTTTTATCATAATGTCATCTTAGTAATTATAAATATTGATATTTTTATATATATTATTTTATCAAATAAATATGTGATACAAACATATTTTACTACGTGTAATAACTTACTTTAATAATCCCTATCATATTATCTTTATGATATTAAATGAACCCTATAAATTTTATTACTTAATATATATAAAAGTATATTTTATTATATAAATTTAATATAAAATTTAATTTATTAATAAATAAATTATATTATTTACTCTAATAAATCTTTTAAAAATATTTAAAAATATAAATCGACGATATTTACACTATATATTAATCATGTATAGATTTTTGGAAATTATTTTGAGTCAAATTTACTTTTGTTGACTTTTGCATATTAGTCTCGAGCATTAGGATTGTGGTACACTATGACTTGACCTAATTTGTTAGACAAATATTGACCAACACATAAATATATATAATTAATTTAGGTTCGTGAATCCGAGGCCAACCTTGCACTTGTTCAATGACGTTATATGTATTTTTACTACGAAATACAGTATGGTGAGTTTCATTTGCCTTTTTACCCTTTATATTTTTGGGACTGAGAATACATGAGCTTTTATAAATGTTTGACGAAATAGACACAAGTAATTGAAACTACATTCAATGGTTGAATTATCGAAATCGAATATGCCCCTTTTTATTAAAGTCTGGTAATCTAAGAATTAGGGAACAGACACCCTAATTGACGCGAATCCTAAAGATAGATCTATTGGGCCTAACAAACCCCATCCAAAGTACCGGATGCTTTAGTATTTCGAAATTTATATCATGTCCGAAGGAGGATCTCGGAATGATAGGGGATATTCTTATATGTATCTAGTTAATGTCGGCTACCAGGTGTTCACCATATGAATGATTATTTTTGTCTCTATGCATGGGACGTATATTTATGAGAACTGGAAATGAAATTCTTGTGGTCTATTAAAATGATGAAAATAAATGATTATGATAAACTAATGAACTCACCAACCTTTTGGTTGACACTTTAAAGCATGTTTATTCTCAGGTGTTAAAGAAATCTTCCGCTGTGCATTTGCTCATTTTAAAGATATTACTTGGAGTCTTTCATAGCATATTTCGAAGAACGTTGCATTCGAGTCATTGAGTTCATCAAAGATTATTATTAAATCAATTTATAGTTGGATAGTGGATATTATGAAATGGTATGCATGTCTGTCAATTTTCGATGTAAATAAAGTTTGTCTTTTAAAAACGAATGCAATATTTGTAAAATGTATCATATAGAGGTCAAATACCTCGCAATGTAATCAACTATTGTGAATAGTTTATAATGTATATGAACGGGTCCTTTCATACTACCCGAATTAAAGAGTATAAAACGCTAATATGAAGAAAGAGCTTTTATAAATAAGTTCATATTACGCTACGAAATACTATTGACTACTCTTGATATTCTATATGGTTAACTCGTTTCATTTGACTATTTTGAAGGAAATGGCACCGACTACTCGACACACCTTGAATATGAGTGAAGAGGAATTTCGTGCATTTCTTGCTTCAAACATAGCCGCAGTACAGGCTGCGCTACATACCAACAATAACTCCGAATCTATCAATGCAGCTAACGGCGCAAGAAATCATGTAGGATGCACCTACAAAGAATTCACTGCCTACAAACCTTTAGAATTTGATGGAACTGAAGGACCGATCGGATTGAAACGGTGGACCGAGAAGGTCGAATCGGTGTTTTCCATAAGTAAGTGTACTGAAGAGGACAAAGTGAAGTATGCTACGCATACCTTCACAGGTACTGCGGTAACATGGTGGAATACCTATCTAGAGCAAGTGGGACAAGATGATGCTTACGCACTACCGTGGTCAGCAT
Source organism: Rutidosis leptorrhynchoides (assembly GCF_046630445.1). Classification (NCBI taxonomy): domain Eukaryota; kingdom Viridiplantae; phylum Streptophyta; class Magnoliopsida; order Asterales; family Asteraceae; genus Rutidosis; species Rutidosis leptorrhynchoides. The sequence continues at coordinate 318,094,388 of NC_092341.1, read as the reverse complement.
TCAAGCACTTGATGAACGAGAAGCACCGTCCCAGAATCGAGGTCAATAAGCTCAAGACAGAACTTAGAGGGTTACGAACCCAAGGATTTGATATTACCACGTACGAAAGACGATTCACAGAATTGTGCCTATTGTGTCCGAGAGCGTTCGAAGATGAGGAAGAGAAGATCGACGCGTTTGTGAAAGGATTACCGGAAAGAATCCAAGAAGATATAAGTTCACACGAGCCCGCCTCCATACAACAGGCAAGTAGAATGGCTCACAAACTAGTGAACCAGATTGAGGAAAGAATTAAAGAACAGGCGGCTGAAGAGGCCAATGTGAAGCAAGTCAAAAGAAAGTGGGAGGAAAACGGTGATAAGAATCACCAATACAACAACAACAGCAATTACAACAATAATCGCAACAACTATCCCAACAATCGCAACATCAATCGCAACTACAACAAAGGGCCCAACAACAACAACAACAACAACAACAGTAACTACAACAATCATCCCAACAACAATAACAATCGTAACAACAACAACAACAATGAGAAGCAGCTATGCCAAAGGTGTGAAAAGTATCACTCGGGGTTCTGCACCAAATTTTGCAACAAGTGTAAAAGAAATGTGTGAAGACCCGTCCTAATCCATCCGGACAAAGTCCATATCGATTATAAACGATTCCCAACAGTTGATTACATCGCGAGGTACTTGACCTCTATATGATACATTTTACACACATTGCATTCGTTTTTAAAAGACAAACTTTCATTTACATCGACAGTTGACAGACATGCATACCATTTCATAATATATCCAAATATAATTGACTTAATAATAATCTTGATGAGCTCAATGACTCGAATGCAACATCTTTTGAAATATATCATGAATGACTCCAAGTAATATCTCTAATATGAGCAAATTCACAGCGGAAGATTTCTTTCGTACCTGAGAATAAACATGCTTTAAAGTGTCAACCAAAAGGTTGGTGAGTTCATTAGTTTAACATAAATAATCATTTCATAATTTTAATAGACCACAAGATTTCATATTTCCATTTCTCATAAACATACGTCCCATGCATAGAGACAAAAAAATATCATTCATATGGATTGAACACCTGGTAACCGACATTAACAATATGCATATTAGAATATCCCCATCATTCCGGGATCCTCCTTCGGACATGATATAAATTTCGAAGTACTAAAGTATCCGGTACTTTGGATGGGGCTTGTTGGGCCCGATAGATCTATCTTTAGAGTTCGCGTCAATTAGGGTGTCTGTTCCCTAATTCTTAGATTACCATACTTAATAAAAAGGGCATATTTGATTTCGATAATTCAACCATAGAATGTAGTTTCGATTACTTGTGTCTATTTCGTCAAACATTTATAAAAGTAGCGCATGTATTCTTAGTCCCAAAAATATATAAAAAAGGAGTAATGAAACTCATCTAATTTATTTTGTAGTAAAAATACATATGACGTCATTTATCAAGTGTAGGGTTGGCCTCAGATTCACGAACCTATAACATTTGTATATTTATTAATGCATTTAATGGAATCACATGATTTCTTTTATTAGTATGTGTTATTTATATATATTTTTAGTTATATAAAATTTATACTAATTTCCATTAAAGATAAATACTCATATTATATCTTAAATTATATATTTAAATACATTTATGTTGTGTATATATATATATATATATATATATATATATATATATATATATATATATATATATATATATATATATATATATTCAGAATGTTTAATACTTATATTTTCAATTATATTAGTATATCTATATATATATATGTGGTTAGTATTATATTAAAACAATTCATTAGTTTTGCTACATATATATAGCTATATAAATAATGTTAATATGTGTGATATATATTATACAAACTATTAATATATTTATAATATATGTATTAAATATATGTTAGATACTAAATATTTATCTATAACAAAAATGCTAGTTTTGATAATAATGATTTTTTAATAATCATAACTTTATTGATATTGAATATACTAAAAAAAAAATGGTACGACATTGTTAAAAAATGGTATTTATGTTAATAATAATTGTATTAGTTGTAATAATAATAATTATATTACCAATAATAATAGTTATTAATATCTTAAGAATTTAACGTTTTTATATCTATACGTATATATATATATATATATATATATATATATATATATATATATATATATATATATATATATATATATATATATATATATATATATATATATATATACTTTGTTTATAATCTGTACGACCATAGTTTTATTATTTATCTCCTAATCAGATTAAACCTTATGTTTATCTAAACACTATCTCATTCAAGATCATAAGGTTTTTTTATAACATCCAAATTTAGTTCATAACTGTATAATATACCTAACGATAACAATCATAGTTGTAAATATAACAATAATGATAATCATATTAATTTAACTAAGAATCTTGTTACTAATATTACTTAATAATAATAATAATAATAATAATAATAATAATAATAATAATAATGATAATAATAATAATAATAATAATAATAATAATAATAATAATAATAATAATAATAATAATAAAAGAAGTGGTGTATACCCTTAAAAGCTTCAAGTAAAAAGAAATGCTCCAGGTGGGATTCGAACCTAAGACCTCACGAATACCTGTCAACACGCATACCACTCAGCTAGACCCGTTTTTCTGTTTTAATTATCATCTAAAATTCATAAAACCCGTATTATTCTATCTTGTTCCTTCTTCTTCTTCCTTTGACAAATCAATCGATCCAAAACAATAATCAAAACAACTAGTCAACACATTTAGATTCTTCAAAATAGTAACAACAATCACTAACTAGTGTTCGTTTTAATTGTAAACAAAAGAAAAAAACAAAAAAAAACCAGCGGCCGTGCTGTTTAACAACAAAAAAAAAATTAACTTTGATTTTTAGAGCGTATTGAACAATAATTATAACATGAAATAGTTTTCAAATCATAAATGAAAACTATAGGAATTGTCAATTTACCTTGAAACATCAAAACGATTACGAATTTCGCGAAGAACAAAAAGTTTGACTTTTTACTTTGAATCTTTGACTCCCAAATTAATCTTTGATTTCACGAATTAAGACTTGAAAACTTGCAGATATTTTGAATGAATGATTCCTAACAACTCTGTGTTAATGGATTTTGAAATGGGATTAAATTTCAAAATTTGAAACTAACTCAGTTGGAACAAGGTTTCATTAAAAAAAATAAAAAAAAATAACATCTGATCCTTCATCCATTCGTAGTAGTGGTTATGTAAAACTGTTTGAAGATTGATTCCACAAATAATAATTGATCAAAATTATTTTGTAGGGTTGTTGAGGTGGATAGAGTTCACAGATAAGAGAAAGAAGAGAAGGAAGCAGAAAGCAACAAAAAAAATTAGCTGTGATTTAGTACGCGTAATATCATATCATTTTCTATATATATAATGTTTAATAATTTTAATTAATAAACATATTAAATATAATAACAATTAATAAATTCATTCAATATAATAATATGTTAATATTATTAATAACAATAATAATAATAATTATAATTATCACAATGATTTTTAATGTTAATAACAAGTAACCATATTAATAATAATAATATTATTACTAATTATAATTCTAATCATTTTTAACATTTATATTTAAAATCTTTATTTTTATAACTATAATCTTTTAATTATGATTATAACAATGATAATATTAATAATACTAATATTAATGTTAATATCAATAATAAAAATGATGTAATGATAATATTATTAATACAACTATAGTTTACTTGTAATTAAATTTAATGTATTAGTATTTCATACCATTGATTATGTTATATAACTATTTAATATGCATTTCATAATAACTTATATTACAATATATAATCAATAATTATGTATAGTATCATATATATATATATATATATATATATATATATATATATATATATATATATATATATATATATATATATATAAACTCAATTTAAATTACACTTAGTTATTTTGTATCTTATTTTATATATTTATTTTAAATGTTTAAATTCTATTTCATAATTTTAAATTATTATATATATACATGTTTATTTGCAAACTATGATTCGTGAATCGTAGGAGGTGGTCAAAGTCAAATACATTCATGAAAATAGTTCAAACATTATGAGACTCAGTTTGATAGACTTTGATTATCGTGTCGAAATCATATAAGATTTAGTTTAAAGTTGGTCGGAAATTCCCGGGTCATCACAATACCTACCCGTTAAAGAAATTTCGTCCCGAAATTTGAGTGAGGTCATCATGGCTAACAATAAATATGTTTTCCTAACGAATACGAACTGATAAATAGAGTTTTATCATTATCGAATAATACAGATAAAATAATTCGATTATTCGAAGAGTACGAATGAAGTTATCACAAAAGATTGGAATAAAGCAATAGAGATTCGTCTTAGCTTTTGACACGGTCAAGGTTGAATTCCGGAATTCAAGGGATTTAATGAAAATCCTCGAAATCTAAAAGATTTGATTCTGCGGCAAATAAGGAAATTAAGATCTCTATAATTAAATACCGTGATCTGCCTCGATTACTCTGTCTGATACTTCCATTATAAATTTAACTCTTCTGTTCCATTATTCTCACCATTCCTATACTTTCCTTCTTGTTTCATACATCCAAAAGATTCTGAAAATGCTTAATCTAGTTCTGATCCTTGATATTTTCTTAATCATCATTTCTGTCATCCTTCTTTCCAATCTTCCACCAGAAGAATCTGTTTACTCCTACTATTACCTTGGGGTAATACTATTCTTAATTATTCCATGTCTTTATATTGTTATTCGTATTAATATCCACGGTTTGTAACCTCCGTGTTGTTATTGGGCTTTATATTTTCTCTTATATTTTTGGAGCTTTGTCCCTTCGTTTCTTCTTCTTGCGATTAAACACTACTTGTAATGGTTCAGAATTCGCAGATATAAACTTCAGAATGAACATTGTTAATGTTCTAAGAAGGAAATCATAATGGTACGATTTGATTTGTCGAATTATCAGAATCACTGAGAATAGAACTATCTAGAATATATTTTCTTGATATGTTCAGAAGTTAATTTGAACGAAAGAGTTATGTAACATGGCACATGATGACGTTATAATCTGTGAATCATCATGTTCCATTTAGAAACTCATCATGACTTACTGTAATATAATCACGTTGATCAAGTGTCATTATATTATACTAACTCATGCTTCAGTTCCCAACATTACTTCAATAACATTCATATTTTAAACTCGAAAGTTTACAGAATATAGAAACTAACAGTTTCTATATGATGTAATACTGATAGCACGAAGAGATTAATGATCTCAGATAAGAATAGTTATAAAAATATCTCAAGAAATATGGAGGATATTTATAATGAAAGATACGATAATATCTCGGAATATCTAAGATCAGAGGATGATAGAAACTATTGCCTGCAAGGGTTTAGAGTAAGGGGCAAGATATTCACTAAAGACTTTAGCAGACATTAAATCATTTGGATTCTTTGAAGTCAAACTTATTCTTTATGATTTATCTACGGCTTTCTTCATAGTTTCACATAATCTGCTTTTCGGTACTAAATTTTCTATTGAATGTTTCCAATATAATGATACACAGGAAGCACGAAGAGCCACGAAGAGGTATATAATTTTGGACAAGAATATTTATAAAAATATCCTCAGAAATATCGAAGATATTGATGATGATATTTTTGGAACTTCTAAGTTCGATGGTTGATGGAGAAAGTTTTTTTTTTTTTTTTTTCGCAGAATTTTAACATGACTTCGGAGCAAGATATTCTCTAAAGATTTCAACAGATCCAGAATTATCTGGATTTTTCGAATATAGGGTATGGTCCTTGTATCTGTCCTTGGTCTCCTTCATGGTTAACTCTATCCGTTTTCCAGTTCCAACGTTTCTGAGCTTTTCCAATATATTATTCTTTATCATCAAACTTCCGACGACTAAGGTCATTTACGGTTGCCTACAGTTTCTGCTGCTTCATTCAGCTTTTTCAACATTCAGAGTATCGATTCGTAAACTGGGTGCCTTTTTAAAAATTTCAGAATTGAAGGTCGTAATTCTAGGAGATAATTGTTATATGTATACATATAACTATTGATGTAGAAATACTACGAGATTCAAAATACTGATTGCTGATTCCCAGTAATTGGTATGGCAATTATTGTTACAGGGTATAGATGAATACAAGATGGGGTTTCAATGAATATAATGATTTTTTGAAAAATCCAAATTCATTGAAGTTGCTGGTAATTTTACTGCTAATGTGGTGAAATATAAACGGTTCTCCGGTAATGATGATGACAGGCAAACTTATATATCGAGGTTATAATAAGGCTAGTCCGACTGAAAAGTTGAAGTTGACTTGTTGAAGCTGTGACAAAATTGGCTATTTTAAAAGGGATTTCCAAGTTATTTTGAGTAATAATAACACTAAGATATTAGCATAACTACGTTTTAAACGTTTACTCAGTTGTCGAGAGTTCCTCAGGTGCATGACTATATGCATCAACCTTTTCTTCCGTAGATGGAGTGCGGTTGGTTCATCCTCTCGATTGAGGTGTTTTCAAGAATTATGAAAGGTTTGAATGTAGATTGTAATTGACGAGATACAAATGAGGTTTAAGATGAAATCAAGTGGCAAACTTGAAGAATTGTTTGGTTTCATATGTTATAATCAATATTTTAATTCATTTTAATTGTCCAATATTATTAGTCCACAGTCGATAGTCCACAGTTGACAGTCCAATAATTCATATATAGTTTAATATATAATATTCGAATTAATTAATACGTGTCGTGACCCGTGTACATGTCTCACCCTCGATCACAACTCAAACTATATATATTATTATAGAATCAACCTCAACCCTGTATAGCTAACTCCCGCATTACTGCATATAGAGTGTCTATGGTTATTCCAAATAATATATATAGATGGGTCGATATGATATGTCAAAACCTTGTATACGTGTCCCGACATTTAAAGTACGTAAAATAAATAACAGAATTTAAATGACGATAAATAAAATTGTGATAATTTAATTGCGATAAATAAACTGCGATAAATAAAATGTAATCAGTTAGCTAGGAACAGTTAGCTGGAAACAGTTAGCGTGGATTCTTAACAAAATTTCTCATAGTTAATTTGTTTGTTTCTAACAAATTTTATTTTGTCCAATGTTTTCTTCATTATGCCACTTGTTGGATTATGATAAATCAAAATCCAAATAAAAATTTGAATAAAAACGGTTATTCTGTGGTAAACGGATACACATATCGGTAGATGTAAGTAGGATAGTAAACGACTATTGAATCAGCTTCGAAGAATGTACAGTGTAATTTATTAATGTAAAATCTGAATATTCCTCGGGTATTACCTACCCGTTAAAATATTTTCACGATTAACACTTTGTACAAAAGAATTTTTAATTACAATCTTTATGAAAACATATATACATATATATTTTCTTCAGATGTAATCATGGATTCATTGAGTTAATATGATATTAAACTTATTTGGTTTACCGTTAGAACTGGAATATATAATCTCCAAAACATTAGAGATTTCATAATCGCCATGTCGAACGAAGATAAATGATGTAAAATGATACGTAGAATGATGATTATGCTCGGGGTACATAATGAGATGTTGAGGCGTGTGATGTTGGAACTTGGGTTATTGGTAGTACTGGTATTGATGTTGGTGGTACTGTTGGTGCCAGTGATGTTGCTGAAGCTGGTAAATTTTGCACCATATTTTTCCAAGACTATAACTCGGGCGCGAAGTTCGCTGACTTCTTGTATTACTCCGGGATGATTGTCAGTCGGAACGAATGGATGAATAAGGTTTAGAATTTTAGATAGAATATAATCGTGGTGAGATATTCGGAAAATGAGGGTGAAAATGGTGTTTCGGTGTGGTTCGTCGGTAAGTGTTTCAGGTTCTTCACCAAGAGGTGAATTTGGTTGATGGAAAGGATTGCCTTCTTCTTGTCTCCATTAATTAAGTCGACTACGAACTCATCATATGAATTTGGGATGGTTGGTTGTTTGATTCATTCTGGTGACGCTGCTTTCGGAGCTTAGGTGAACATCCACGTCAGAATAGCTGTCGGAATAACTATCGGAATAGCTATCGGAATTCGAGGGACTCGAATTGGTTGAAGGATTCATCCCGTACAATCAGATGAAGAATTTTCGATAAGAAATAGATTATAGGATGTAGATTAGTATTCTGCAATACATAATTTACCTATACATATATAATACTAAAATCTCATAAGTTACGGAAGAATCTACGAAAGCTGTCAGGCAAAGATAACAATAACAGATACGCTAAGATATGAATTAGCAGATACGCTAAGATATGAATTTTGTCTATACACTTTTCAGGTAGTCAATGCAATAAGATGTGTCTAGACTAAGAATAATGAGCAGGTAATTTACTAAGGATGATAAGCAAATGATTTTCGACTAGAAATGATAAGCAAAACTTATGACATGCAGACACGGTCGAAGTCCAGACTCACTAATGCCTCCTAACGACTTATCAGTTAGACACACTAATGCAGACCTGGTTCGCTAAGACCTCGGCTCTGATACCAACTGTGAAAACCCGTCCTAATCCATCCGGACAAAGTCCATATCGATTATAAACAATTCCCAATAGTTGATTACATCGCGAGGTACTTGACCTCTATATGATATATTTTACAAACATTGCATTCGTTTTTAAAAGACAAACTTTCATTTACATCGACAGTTGACAGACATGCATACCATTTCATAATATATCCAAATATAATTGACTTAATAATAATCTTGATGAGCTCAACGACTCGAATGCAACATCTTTTGAAATATATCATGAATGACTCCAAGTAATATCTCTAATATGAGCAAATTCACAGCGGAAGATTTCTTTCGTACCTGAGAATAAACATGCTTTAAAGTGTCAACCAAAAGGTTGGTGAGTTCATTAGTTTAACATAAATAATCATTTCATAATTTTAATAGACCACAAGATTTCATATTTCCATTTCTCATAAACATACATCCCATGCATAGAGACAAAAAATATCATTCATATGGATTGAACACCTAGTAACCGACATTAACAATATGCATATTAGAATATCCCCATCATTCCGGGATCCTCCTTCAGGCATGATATAAATTTCGAAGTACTAAAGCATCCGGTACTTTGAATGGGGCTTGTTGGGCCCGATAGATCTATCTTTAGAGTTCGCGTCAATTAGGGTGTCTATTCCCTAATTCTTAGATTACCAGACTTAATAAAAAGGGCATATTCGATTTCGATAATTCAACCATAGAATGTAGTTTCGATTACTTATGTCTATTTCGTCAAACATTTATAAAAGTAGCGCATGTATTCTCAGTCCCAAAAATATATAAAAAAGGAGTAATGAAACTCACCTAATGTATTTTGTAGTAAAAATACATATGACGTCATTTATCAAGTGTAGGGTTGGCCTCAGATTCACGAACCTATAACATTTGTATATTTATTAATGCATTTAATGGAATCACATGATTTCTTTTATTAGTATGTATTATTTATATATATTTTTAGTTATAAAAAATTTATACTAATTTCCATTAAAGATAAATACTCATATTATATCTTAAATTATATATTTAAATACATTTATGTTGTTTATATATATATATATATATATATATATATATATATATATATGTATTCAGAATGTTTAATACTTATATTTTCAATTATATTAGTATATCTATATATATAAGTGGTTAGTATTATATTAAAACAATTCATTAGTTTTGCTACATATATATATAGCTATATAAATAATGTTAATATGTGTGATATATATTATACAAACTATTAATATATTTATAATATATGTATTAAATATATGTTAGATACTAAATATTTATCTATAACAAAAATGCTAGTTTTGATAATAATGATTTTCTAATAATCATAACTTTATTGATATTGAATATACTAAAAAAAAATGGTACGACATTGTTAAAAAATGGTATTTATGTTAATAATAATTGTATTAGTTGTAATAATAATAATTATATTACCAATAATAATAGTTATTAATATCTTAAGAATTTAACGTTTTTATATCTATACGTATATATATATATATATATATATATATATATATATATATATATATATATATATATACTTTGTTTATAATCTGTACGACCATAGTTTTATTATTTATCTCCTAATCAGATTAAACCTTATGTTTATCTAAACACTATCTCCTTCAAGATCATAAGGTTTTTTTATAACATCCAAATTTAGTTCATAACTGTATAATATACCTAATGATAACAATCATAGTTGTAAATATAACAATAATGATAATCATATTAATTTAACTAAGAATCTTGTTACTAATATTACTTAATAATAATAATAATAATAATAATAATAATAATAATAATAATAATAATAATAATAATAATAATGATAATAATAATATTAATAATAAGAATAACAGAAGTGGTGTATACCCTTAAAAGCTTCAAGTAAAAAGAAATGCTCCAGGAAGGATTTGAACCCAAGACCTCACGAATACCCGTCAACACGCATACCACTCAGCCAGACCCGTTTTTCTGTTTTAATTATCATCTAAAATTCATAAAACCCGTATTATTCTATCTTGTTCCTTCTTCTTCTTCCTTTGACAAATCAATCGATCCAAAACAATAATCAAAACAACTAGTCAACACATTTAGATTCTTCAAAATAGTAACAACAATCACTAACTAGTATTCGTTTTAATTGTAAACAAAAGAAAAAAAAAAAAAACCAGCGGCCGTCGCTGTTTAACAAAAAAAAAAAATTAACTTTGATTTTTAGAGCGTATTGAACAATAATTATAACATGAAATAGTTTTCAAATCATAAATGAAAACTATAGGAATCGTCAATTTACCTTGAAACATCAAAACAATTACGAATTTCGCGAAGAACAAAAAGTTTGACTTTTTACTTTGAATCTTTGACTCCCAAATTAATCTTTGATTTCGCGAATTAAGACTTGAAAACTTGCAGATATTTTGAATGAATGATTCCTAACAACTCTGTGTTAATGGATTTTGAAATGGGATTAAATTTCGATATTTGAAACTAACTCAGTTGGAACAAGGTTTCGTTAAAAAAAATAAAAAAAAATAACATCTGATCCTTCATCCATTCTTAGTAGTGGTTATGTAAAACTGTTTGAAGATTGATTCCACAAATAATAATTGATCAAAATTATTTTGTAGGGTTGTTGAGGTGGATAGAGTTCACAGATAAGAGAAAAAAGAGAAGGAAGCAGAAAGCAACAAAAAAAATTAGCTGTAATTTAGTACGCGTAATATCATATCATTTTCTATATATATAATATTTAATAATTTTAATTAATAAACATATTAAATATAATAACAATTAATAAATTCATTCAATATAATAATATGTTAATATTATTAATAACAATAATAATAATAATTATAATTATCATAATGATTTTTAATGTTAATAAAAAGTAACCATATTAATAATAATAATATTATTACTAATTATAATTCTAATCATTTCTAACATTTATATTTAAAATCTTTATTTTTATAACTATAATCTTTTAATTATGATTATAACAATGATAATATTAATAATACTAATATTAATGTTAATATCAATAATAAAAATGATGTAATGATAATATTATTAATACAACTATAGTTTACTTGTAATTAAATTTAATGTATTAGTATTTCATACCATTGATTATGTTATATAACTATTTAATATGCATTTCATAATAACTTATATTACAATATATAATCAATAATTATGTATAACATCATATATATATATATATATATATATATATATATATATATATATATATATATATATATATAAACTCAATTTAAATTACACTTAGTTATTTTGTATCTTATTTTATATATTTATTTTAAATGTTTAAATTCTATTTCATAATTTTAAATTATTATATATATACATGTTTATTTGCAAACTATGATTCGTGAATCGTATGAGGTGGTCAAAGTCAAATACATTCATGAAAATAGTTCAAACATTATGAGACTCAGTTTGATAGACTTTGCTTATCGCGTCGAAATCATATAAGATTAAGTTTAAAGTTGGTCGGAAATTTCCGAGTCATCACAGTACCTACCCGTTAAAGAAATTTCGTCCCGAAATTTGAGTGAGGTCGTCATGGCTAACGATAAATATGTTTTGCTGACGAATACGAACTGATAAATAGAGTTTTATCATTATCGAATAATACAGATAAAATAATTCGATTATTCGAAGAGTACGAATGAAGTTATCACAAAAGATTGGAATAAAGCAATAGAGATTCGTCTTAGCTTTTGACACGGTCAAGGTTGAATTCCGGAATTCAAGGGATTTAATGAAAATACTCTAAATCTAAAAGATTTGATTCTGCGACGAATAAGGAAATTAAGATCTCTATAATTAAATACTGTGATCTGCCTCGATTACTCTGTCTGATACTTCCATTATAAATTTAACTCTTCTGTTCCATTATTCTCACCATTCCTATACTTTCCTTCTTGTTTCATACATCCAAAAGATTCTGAAAATGCTTAATCTAGTTCTGATCCTTGATATTTTCTTAATCATCATTTCTGTCATCCTTCTTTCCAATCTTCTACCAGAAGAATCTGTTTACTCCTACTATTACCTTGGGGTAATACTATTCTTAATTATTCCATGTCTTTATATTGTTATTCGTATTAATATCCACGGTTTGTAACCTCCGTGTTGTTATTGGGCTTTATATTTTCTCTTATATTTTTGGAGCTTTGTCCCTTCGTTTCTTCTTCTTGCGATTAAACACTGCTTGTAATGGTTCAGAATTCGCAGATATAAACTTCAGAATGAATATTGTTAATGTTCTAAGAAGGAAATCATAATGGTACGATTTGATTTGTCGAATTATCAGAATCACTGAGAATAGAACTATCTAGAATATATTTTCTTGATATGTTCAGAAGTTAATTTGAACGAAAGAGTTATGTAACATGGCACATGATGACGTTATAATCTGTGAATCATCATGTTCCATTTAGAAACTCAACATGACTTACTGTAATATAATCACGTTGATCAAGTGTCATTATATTATACTAACTCATGCTTCAGTTCCCAATATTACTTCAATAACATTCATATTTTAAATTCGAAAGTTTACAGAATATAGAAACTAACAGTTTCTATATGATGTAATACTGATAGCACGAAGAGATTAATGATCTCAGATAAGAATAGTTATAAAAATATCTCAAGAAATATGGAGGATATTTATAATGAAAGATACGATAATATCTCGGAATATCTAAGATCAGAGGATGATAGAAACTATTGCCTGCAAGGGTTTAGAGTAAGGGGCAAGATATTCACTAAAGACTTTAGCAGACATTGAATCATTTGGATTCTTTGAAGTCAAACTTATTCTTTGTGATTTGTCCACGGCTTTCTTCATAGTTTCGCATAATCTGCTTTTCGGTACTAAATTTTCTATTGAATGTTTCCAATATAATGATACACAGGAAGCACGAAGAGGTATATAATTTCGGACAAGAATATTTATAAAAATATCCTCAGAAATATCGAAGATATTGATGATGATATTTTTGGAACTTCTAAGTTCGATGGTTGATGGAGAAAGTTTTTTTTTTTTTTATTTTTTCGCAGAATTTTAACATGACTTCGGAGCAAGATATTCTCTAAAGATTTCAACGGATCCAGAATTATCTGGATTTTTAGAATATAGGGTATGGTCCTTGTATCTGTCCTTGGTCTCCTTCATGGTTAACTCTATCCGTTTTCCAGTTCCAACGTTTCTGAGCTTTTTCAATATATTATTCTTTATCATCAAACTTTTGATGACTAAGGTCGTTTACGGTTGCCTACAGTTTTTGCTGCTTCATTCAGCTTTTTCAACATTCAGAGTATCGATTCGTAAACTGGGTGCCTTTTTAAAAATTTCAGAATTGAAGGTCGTAATTCTAGGAGATAATTGTTATATGTATACATATAACTATTGATGTAGAAATACTACGAGATTCGAAATACTGATTGCTGATTCCCGGTAATTGGTATGGCAAATATTGTTACAGGGTATAGATGAATACAAGATGGGGTTTCAATGAATATAATGATTTTTCGGAAAATCCAAATTCATTGAAGTTGCTGGTAATTTTACTGCTAATGTGGTGAAATATAAACGGTTCTCCAGTAATGATGACAACAGGCAAACTTATATATCGAGGTTATAATAAGGCTAGTCCGACTGAAAAGTTGAAGTTGACTTGTTGAAGCTGTGACAAAATTGGCTATTTTGAAAGGGATTTCCAAGTTATTTTGAGTAATAATAACACTAAGATATTAGCATAGCTACGTTTTAAACGTTTACTCAGTTGTCGAGAGTTCCTCAGGTGCATGACTATATGCATCAACCTTTTCTTCCATAGATGGAGTGCGGTTGGTTCATCCTCTCGATTGAGGTGTTTTCAAGAATTATGAAAGGTTTGAATGTAGATTGTAATCGACGAAATACAAATGAGGTTTAAGATGAAATCAAGTGGCAAACTTGAAGAATTGTTTGGTTTCATATGTTATAATCAATATTTTAATTCATTTTAATTTTCCAATATTATTAGTCCACAGTCGATAGTCCATAATTGACAGTCCAATAATTCATATATAGTTTAATATATAATATTCGAATTAATTAATACGTGTCGTGACCCGTGTACATGTCTCACCCTCGATCACAACTCAAACTATATATATTATTATAGAATCAACCTCAACCCTGTATAGCTAACTCCCGCATTACTGCATATAGAGTGTCTATGGTTATTCCAAATAATATATATAGATGGGTCGATATGATATGTCAAAACCTTGTATACGTGTCCCGACATTTAAAGTACGTAAAATAAATAACAAAATTTAAATGACGATAAATAAAATTGCGATAACTATTAGAACGTGGTTTCATTTGACCAAGCACATCACCATGGGGAGCTCTTGTTTTGTTTGTCAAGAAGAAGGATGTTACATTTAGGTTGTGTATTGACTACAGAGAGTTGAACAAATTTACCATTAAAAACCGTTATCCACTGCCGAGAATTGATGACTTATTTGATCAACTACAAGGCTCGTCAGTTTATTAGAAGATCAATTTACGTTCTGGATATCATCAAATGCGAGTAAAGGAGGATGATATTCCAAAAACTGCTTTTAGGACGCCTTATGGTCATTACGAGTTTATGGTTATGCCGTTTGGATTGACTAACGCACCAGCTGTGTTCATGGACCTTATGAACCGAGTGTGTGGGCCATATCTTGACAAGTTTGTCATTGTTTTCATCGATGACATACTTATTTACTCAAAGAATGATCAAGAGCACGAAGAACATTTGAGAAGAGTGCTAGAAGTATTGAGGAAAGAAAAACTGTACGCTAAGTTTTCAAAGTGTGCATTTTGGTTGGAAGAAGTTCAATTCCTCGGTCACATAGTGAACAAAGAAGGTATCCAGGTGGACCCGGCAAAGATCGAAACCGTTGAAAAGTGGGAAACCCCAAAGCATATACGTTAATTTTTAGGATTGGCTGGTTACTACAGAAGATTCATCCAAGATTTCTCCAAAATAGCAAAACCCTTGACTGCATTAACGCATAAAGGGACGAAATTTGAATGGAAGGATGAACAAGAGAAGGCGTTTCAATTATTGAAGAAAAAGCTAACTACGGCACCTATATTGTCATTGCCTGAAGGGAATGATGATTTTGTGATTTATTGTGACGCATCAAAGCAAGGTCTCGGTTGTGTATTAATGCAACGGACGAAGGTGATTGCTTATGCGTCTAGACAATTGAAGATTCACGAGCAAAATTATACGACGCATGATTTAGAATTAGGCGCGGTTGTTTTTGCATTAAAGACTTGGAGGCACTACTTATATGGGGTCAAAAGTATTATATATACCGACCACAAAAGTCTTCAACACATATTTAATCAGAAACAACTGAATATGAGGCAGCGTAGGTGGATTGAATTGTTGAATGATTACGACTTTGAGATTCGTTACCACCCGGGGAAGGCAAATGTGGTAGCCGACGCCTTGAGCAGAAAGGACAGAGAACCTATTCGAGTAAAATCTATGAATATAATGATTCACCCTAATCTTACTACTCAAATAAAGGAGGCGCAACAAGGAGTTTTAAAAGAAGGAAATTTAAAGGATGAAATACCCAAAGGATCGGAGAAGCATCTTAATATTCGGGAAGACGGAACCCGGTATAGGGCTGAAAGAATTTGGGTGCCAAAATTTGGAGATATGAGAGAAATGGTACTTAGAGAAGCTCATAAAACCAGATACTCAATACATCCTGGGCTGTTTTGGGTTAGTTAATTAAAACACTGTAAAATGGTCCAATATACCTTGGATTTAATTTCCCTCATTTACCAAATCGAACAACACCTTTCCAAGGTGCAACCTTAAGCATGACTATCTCTCAAATTTCAAATTCTATGTCTTTTCTTTTAATGTCGGCGTAGCTCTTTTGTCGACTTTGGGCAGTTTTCAACCATTGTTGAATTTGGATGATCTTCTCGGTAGTTTCTTGTATTATCTCTGGACCCGTAATCTGTCTATCCCCCACTTCACTCCAACAAATCGGAGACCTGCACTTTCTACCATAAAGTGCTTCAAACGGCACCATCTCAATGCTTGAATGATAACTGTTATTGTAGGAAAATTCTGCTAACGGTAGGTGTCGATCCCAACTGTTTCTGAAATCAATAACACATGCTCGTAGCATGTCTTCAAGCGTTTGTATCATCCTTTCGCTCTGTCCATCAGTTTGTGGATGATAGGCAGTACTCATGTCTAGACGAGTCCCCAATGCTTGTTGCAATATCTGCCAGAACCTTGAAACAAATCTACCATCCCTATCAGAGATAATAGAGACGGGTATTCCATGTCTGGAGACAACCTCCTTCAAATACAATCGCGCCAACTTCTCCATTTTGTCATCTTCTCTCATTGGCAGGAAGTGTGCTGACTTGGTGAGACGATCAACTATTACCCAAATAGTATCATAACCACTTGCAGTCCTTGGCAATTTAGTAATGAAATCCATGGTAATATTTTCCCATTTCCATTCCGGGATTTCAGGTTGTTGTAGTAGACCTGATGGTTTCTGATGTTCAGCTTTGACCTTAGAACACGTCAAACATTCTCCTACATATTTAGCAATATCGGCTTTCATACCCGGCCACCAAAAGTGTTTCTTGAGATCTTTATACATCTTCCCCGCTCCGGGATGTATTGAATATCTGGTTTTATGTGCTTCTTTAAGTACCATTTCTCTCACATCTCCAAACCTTGGTACCCAAATTCTATTAGCCCTATATCGAGTTCCGTCTTCCCGAATATTAATATGTTTCTCTGATCCTTTGGGTATCTCATTCTTCAACTTTCCTTCTTTTACAACCCCCTGTTGCGCCTCCTTTATTTGAGTAATAAGGTTAGTACGAATAATTATATTCATAGCTTTTACCCGTATAGGTTCTCTGTCCTTTCTACTTAAAGCGTCGGCTACCACATTCGCCTTCCCCGGGTGGTATCGAATCTCAAAATCATAATCATTCAACAGTTCAATCCACCTGCGTTGTCTCATATTCAGTTGCTTCTGATTAAATATATGTTGGAGACTTTTGTGGTCGGTATATATAATACTTTTGACCCCATATAAATAATGCCTCCAAGTCTTTAATGCAAAAATAACAGCACCCAATTCCAAATCGTGAGTTGTATAATTTTGCTCGTGAATCTTCAATTGTCTAGACGCATAAGCAATCATCTTCGTTCGTTGCATTAATACACAACCGAGACCTTGCTTTGATGCGTCACAATAAATCACAAAATCATCATTCCCTTCAGGCAATGACAATATAAGTGCCGTAGTTAGCTTTTTCTTCAATAACTGAAACGCCTTCTCTTGTTCATCCTTCCATTCAAATTTCTTCCCTTTATGCGTTAATGCAGTCAAGGGTTTTGCTATTTTGGAGAAATCTTGGATGAATCTTCTGTAGTAACCAGCCAATCCTAAAAATTGACGTATATGCTTCGGAGTTTTTGGGGTTTCCCACTTTTCAACGGTTTCGATCTTTGCCGAGTCCACCTGGATTCCTTCTTTGTTCACTATGTGACCGAGGAATTGAACTTCTTCCAACCAAAATGCACACTTTGAAAACTTAGCGTACAGTTTTTCTTTCCTAAATACTTCTAGCACTTTTCTCAAATGTTCTTCGTGCTCTTGATCATTCTTTGAGTAAATAAGTATGTAATCGATGAAAACAATGATAAACTTGTCAAGATATGGCCCACACACTCGGTTCATAAGGTCCATGAACACAGCTGGTGCATTAGTAAATCCAAACGGCATAACCATAAACTTGTAATGACCATAACGCGTCCTAAAAGCAGTTTTTGGAATATCATCCTCCTTTACTCGCATTTGATGATATCCAAAACGTAAATCAATTTTTGAATAAACCGACGAGCCTTGTAGTTGATCAAATAAGTCGTCAATTCTCGGCAGTGGATAACGGTTTTTGATGGTAAGTTTATTCAACTCTCTGTAGTCAATACACAACCTAAATGTACCATCCTTCTTTTTGACAAACAAAACAGGAGCTCCCCATGGTGATGTACTTGGTCGTATGAAACCACGCTCTAGAAGTTCTTGTAATTGGCTTTGAAGTTCCTTCATTTCACTGGGTGCGAGTCTGTATGGAGCACGAGCTATTGGTACAGCTCCCGGTACAAGATCTATTTGAAATTCAACGGATCGGTGTGGTGGTAATTCAGGTAATTCTTTCGGAAATACATCGGGAAATTCTTTTGCGACGAGAACATCATTGATGCTCTTTTCTTCAGTTTGTACTTTCTTGACGTGTGATAGAACAGCATAGCAACCCTTTCTTATTAACTTTTGCGCCTTCAAATTACTAATAAGATTTAGCTTCGCGTTGCTCTTTTCTCCGTACACCATTAAGGATTTTCCTTCTTCTCGTATAATGCGAATTGCATTTTTGTAACATACGATCTCTGCTTTCACCTCTTTCAACCAGTCCATGCCGATTATCACATCCAAACTCCCTAACTCTACTGGTATCAAATCAATCTTAAATGTTTCGCTAACCAGTTTAATTTCTCGATTCCGACATATATTATCTGCTGTAATTATTTTACCGTTTGCTAATTCGAGTAAAAATTTACTATCCAACGACGTCAATGGACAACTTAATTTAGCACAAAAATCTCTTCTCATATAGCTTCTATCCGCACCCGAATCAAATAAAACGTAAGCAGATTTATTGTCAATAAGAAACGTACCCGTAACAAGCTCCGGGTCTTCCTGTGCCTCTGCCGCATTAATATTGAAAACTCTTCTGCGACCTTGTCCATTCGTGTTCTCCTGGTTCGGGAAATTTCTAATAATGTGGCCCGGTTTTCCACATTTATAACAAACTACATTGGCATAACTTGCTCCGACACTACTTGCTCCGCCATTACTCATTCCGACACCATTTGTTCCTTTCATTCTGTTAACCCCTGGTCCGTAGACCTCACACTTCACCGCGCTATGACCATTTCTTATACACTTATTGCAAAATTTGGTGCAGAACCCCGAGTGATACTTTTCACACCTTTGACATAGCTGCTTCTGATTGTTGTTGTTGTTGCGGTTGTTATTGTTGTTGGGATGATTGTTGTAGTTGTTGTTGTGCCGTTTGTTGTAGTTGCGATTGATGTGAAGACCCGTCCTAATCCATCCGGACGAAATCCATATCGATTATAAATGATTCACAACAGTTGATTACATCGCGAGGTATTTGACCTCTATATGATACATTTTACAAACATTGCATTCAATTTTAAAAGAAAATCTTTCTTTACAACGAAAATTGACGGCATGCATACCATTTCAGAATATATCCAACTATAATTGACTTAATAATAATCTTGATGAATTCGATGACTCGAATGCAACGTCTTTGGAAATATACCATGAATGACTCCAAGTAATGTTTCTAAAATAAGCAAATGCACAGCGGAAGATTTCTTTCATACCTGAGAATAAACATGCTTTCAAGTGTCAACCAAAAGGTTGGTGAGTTCATTAGTTTAACATAAATAATCATTTCATAATTTTAATAGACCACAAGATTTCATATTTCCATTTCTCATAAACATACGTCCCATGCATAGAGACAAAAATATCATTCATATGGATTGAACACCTGGTAATCGACATTCACAATATGCATATAAGAATATCCCCATCATTCCGGGATCCTCCTTCGGACATGATATAAATTTCGAAGTACTAAAGCATCCGGTACTTTGGATGGGGCTTGTTGGGCCCGATAGATCTATCTTTAGAGTTCGCGTCAATTAGGATGTCTGTTCCCTAATTCTTAGATTACCAGACTTAATAAAAAGGGGCATATTCGATTTCGATAATTCAACCATATAATGTAGTTTCAATTACTTGTGTCTATTTCATAAAACAGTTATAAAAATAGCGCATGTATTCTCAGTCCCAAAAATATATATTGTAAAAGCATTTGAAAAGGGAGCAAATGAAACTCACGCATATAAATATTATAAAACAGTTAATAAAGCATTTGCATGTATTCTCAGCCCAAAAATGTAATGAGTAAAAAGGGTAAATGAAACTCACCTATTGTATTCCGTAGTAAAAATAAATACAACGTCATTGAACAACTGATCAATGTAAGGTTGACCTCGGATTCACGGACCCTAAATATGAGCGAGGAAACGAATAAAGGATTGAATATGTATCGGTTTTGAGTTACGCCTGAAGTAATACACAAAAGACGAGCAGGAACCAGGAACAGAAACAGAAACAATGGGCTTGCAAATCATGCCCAACTTGCCTCACAAGCCCATAATGGGCAGTCCATTAATGAAAGAGATAACTAGGGTAGTTCACTATCATACGGCCCAACTACACCACCCATATTCGGCCCAATCCAAAAAGCTAAAATTCGGCCCAATCATAAAACTGGCTTTCGGTGGCCCAACAGAAACATGGCAATGGATTTCGGTATCAACAAAATTGAATGGCAAGAATGAAAAGCAAAAAGAATATTAACACAGTATTTGCATATCTTTATCAACCACAAAGTTCCATTATCATCCTTATTCATCATTACCCATTATCATTTTCTTTAACATAACCATTATTTGTATCATTAACTTATTTGCTGGACAACACAGAGTGCACCCTCATCCTTATTTTCCTTGATTCATCGGAACATATACATTACAGAATCGTCATCAACATCTCGTCATCACATATCATTATCGTTTTCATTTATCATTTGTGTTTAATAGAGACAGAACAAGAAAACAAGTGGGGTATTGAGTGGGTTTCGGTAATTGCAGCGAAAACAAAGTAGCAACGAACAGGAAATAGCAAACTACCTTCTTATTCGATTTACAGTAGCAACAAAAGAGTTCTTGGTGGTGGCCGTTCATGATTGGAAGGTGTTGATGGGTTGGGTTTTGAATAGAAACAGGAAAAGAAAATAGGAAGAAAAGATAAGTGCAGCCGTCTTCATCGTTCATTTTCAGTTAACATCCAATCGTGTATCGTTTATTATGATCATAATCCATTCATCATGATATCTTCATATCATCATCATCATCATCTTTATTATTATCATCGCATGTCCCCACATTATATTAAAGTTTCTACTATCAAGATTTGAATTCGAACAAGAAGTTGAATGTGGGTTCGGTTTTTTCTCTTTTTAAAAAGTAACATAGCCGACAAATTGGAGACAAACAAAAGTGGGTTCAAACTCTTTATTGGATGTGTCCTTTGATCCGAAAAAAATAAAGATATATATATAAAGTAGTGGCCATTGATTAATAATTTTTGGTGATGGAATTGTGTTGGTGTTTTAAGTTGGTGATGGTATTGATCCGTATAGGATATAGAAGCAAGAACAAATACGCATACAATAATTATTTAGGATTAACGATTGATGTTTTGGCTTCACACGTAAACGAGATGGGTTGTTCTTGGTTGGAAATAGGATCACAGAATTTGGAAAATGGGTTGTGTCGAACGAGAAGATGGTTATGGGTCGATCACAAGAAGATGTAACAAGGATAGTGATGGTTAATGGTGTTGGCTAACCAAGCACCGAAAGTATTAAGCATGCATACGTGAGTTTGTAATGTTGGTTTACTATGATGGAAATGGCGTATGATGGAAGTGTAGGTGGTGGTTGGAGTTCATGGATCAGGAAGCGAAAAAGAAAAAGAATAAAAGAAAGAAAAAAAAGTAGTGGTTTGATTATCGAATGATATCTCTCCCTCTCTGTATGTATGTTGATATAAGTATGATGTGGTTCAATGTTGATTCAGTAAACTGAAACGAATAATACTTGCAATTTGGTGGGGTTAGGATGAAGGTGTTGGGTTTAATTGATTAGGACATGAAACAGAAAATGGGAAAGTGAATTGTGGGTTAAAGAGATGATGGGACAAAATGGGTAAAAAAATATCTCTGATTGTGATCAATGAATTTGGAATTAGAAGATGATTGTGGAATGATGCATGTATGTACGTAGTATATTTTATATATATATATATATATATATATATATATATATATATATATAGAATGAGATTAAAGAACCAAAATAATAGATATTAAAGTGGTGTTAGTACATGAAAGAAACAAGAATAGAGGAAAGTTATGAGTCAGTGTCAAAGAAAAAGAAAAGCAATAGAAATGCCAAATAGAAATAGTAATCGGTTCATCAAGTGGTTTGGAATTTGAATGAAAAACAAAATATGGCTTGTGATTGATCAATCACATAATACGACAAGTTATAATGCAGAAAGGGAGATGTGGTTTGTCATCCCACTAAGTGCATGTATGTATATAATAATAAAATAAACTAACAATAATAATTATAATATATACTAAATAAAAAAAATAAAAACGTGTAATAAAAGTTTGCAGCCATATTCATTGTCATTACACTACCGGCATGAATTCACGGAATGATATTTCGTAGTCCGTTGCTAAACAGTTAGTATATAAAAGTGTTCCTAAAAATCTCAAATTTTTAGATTAGGTATATTTAATTATTTCACTTATTAACTGTTTGAAATCTGATCAAAAAAGGCGCGTCTAATATTTATTTTTACTATACTTTATTTATACATAGTTATGTTGTAAATAATAATTATTATAATATTCTATTTTTTTTAATTTTTTTTTACATAATTCGTTTTAATAATAACAACATATAATGTTTCGAATTATATTTCCAATTATCATTTATATAATTATATTCACACATACCTATTTACAAAAAGTGGTTCGTGAATCGTCGGGGTTTGTCTCGGTCAAATGTATACATGAACATAGTTCAAAGTTTTTAAGATTCAGTTTAACAGACTTTTCTTACCGTGTCGAGATCATATAAAGATTTAAGTTTAAATTTGATCGGAAATTTCCGGGTCATCACAGTACCTACCCGTTAAAAGAAATTTCGTCCCGAAATTTGATCGAGGTCGTCATGGCTAATTATAAAAATGTTTTCATGACGAATATGAGTTGATGAATAAAGTTTTATCATCATTGAGTAATATAGATAAAACAATTTGTTTACGCGAAGATTATAAGTGAAGCTATTGCAAGAGAGTGAAATGAGTAGCGTATATTCGTTTTAACCGATGACGTAGTTATGATTGATTTTCGGAATTCAAGGAATTTAAAGAAAATTTTCGTAATAAGATTTGATTTTTCGCCGATTAAGGAAATCAAGATCTTCTTTGATTAAATACAATAATCTGTTTCGATTGCTCTGTCGGATATTTCACTATAAATCCACCCTCTTTGTTTCCTTATCTCCACAACTCGATTTGACTTGTCAAATTATCAGAAGTCACGAGAAAAGATAGAACTATCAAGAAAATATGCTCTTGATATGTTTATAGATTAGATAGAATGTAAGAGTCGTGTAACATGGCACATGATGACGGTGTTGTGAATCATCACGTTTCATTAGAAACTCAGTATGAACTACTGTAATATAATGACATTGATCAAGTGTCATTATATTATACTAACTCATGCATCAGTTCCCAATATTACTTCAATAACATTCATATTTTAAGCTCGAAAGTTTACAGAATATAGAAACTAACAGTTTCTATATGATGTAATACTGATAGCACGAAGAGATTAACGATTTCAGATAAGAATAGATATAAAATATCGCCAGAAATGTGGAGGATATTTATAATGAAAGATACGATAATATATCGGAATATCTAATATCAGAGGATGATAGAAACTATTGTCTCCAAGGGTTTAGAGTAAGGAGCAAGATATTCACTAAAGACTTTAGCAGACATTGAATCATTTGGATTCTTTGAAGTCAAACTTATTCTTTGTGATTTGACCACGGCTTTCTTCCTAGTTTCGCATAATCTGCTTTTCGGTACTAAATTTTCTCTTGAATGTTTCCAATATAATGATACACAGGAAGCACGAAGAGGTATATAATTTCGGACGAGAATATTTATGAAAATATCCTCAGAAATATCGAAGATATTGATGATGATATTTTGGAATTTCTAAGTTCGATGATTGATGAAGAAAGATTTTTTGCAAGATTTTAACATGACTTCGGAGTAGGATATTCTCTAAAGATTTCATCGGATACAGAATCATCTGGATCCCTTAAATATAGGGTATGGTCCTTGTATTTGTCCTTGGTCTCCTTCGTGGTTAGCTCAATCTATTTTTCAGTTCCAATTTTTCTGGGCTTTTCCCAACATACTATTCTTTATCATTAAACTTCCGATGCATACGGCCGTTTACGGTTGTCTACAGTTTCTACTGCTTCATTCAGCTTTTTTAACATTCAGAATATTGATTTGTAGACTGAGTGTTGTTTAGAATTTCAGAATGAAAGACCATAATTCTAAAAGATAAATGTTATACATATAACTGTTGATGTAGATATGCTGTGAGTTTTCAAAGTACTGATTGTTGATTCCCGGTAATTGTTATGGCAGTTCTCGTTACAAGATGCTGATGAGTATATGATAGGGTTTCAATGAATAAATATAATAATTTGTCAAAGAGATTTAAGCCAAGGAGCGACGAGGTTGCTGGTATGTCTGCTGGTAATATGGTGGAATATAAAAGAATTCTCCGTTATTAAAAGGGTAATCGTATATATCAGGATTATAGTAAGGCTACTTCGAATGATAAGTCAAAGTTGACTTGCTAGAGCTGTGACAAAATTGGCTACTTTGAACAGCAGATGCAAAGTTATTTTCGGTAATAATAACGCTAAAGAAATTAGCACAGCTACGTGTTAAACGTTTACTCAGATTCCGAGTGTTTTTAGATGCATAACTATATGCATCAATCTTTTCTCCCGTAAATGAAGTGCGGTTGGTTCATACTCTCGATTGAGGTGTTTTCAAGAATTATGAAAGTTTGAATGCAGATTGGAATCGTCAAGGTACAATTAAGGTTTAATATGAAATCAAGTGGCAAACTTGAAGAATTGTTTAGTTTCATATGTTATAATCAATATTCTAATTCATTTTAATTGTTCACTGTTGGTAGTCCTCAGTTGATTAGTCCACAGTTAGCTAGCAACAGTTAGCGTGGATTCTTAACAAAATTTCTCATAGTTAATTTGTTTGTTTCTAACACATTTTATTTGTCCAATGTTTTCTTCATTATGCCATTTGTCGGATTCTGATAGGTCAAAATCTAAATATGAAATTGAATGAAAATGGTTGTTCTGTGATGAACGGATTCGTATAGCTGTGGTTGCAAGTAGGATAGTAAATGACTGTTGAATCAGATTCGAAGAACGTACAATGTAACTTATTAATGTGAAATTTAAATATTCCTCGGGTATTACCTACCCGTTAAAGTATTTTCATCATTAACAGTTTGTACAAGAGAATTTTTAATTACAATCTTTATGAAAACATATATACATATATATTTTCTTCAAATGTATTCATGGATTTAATGAGTTAATGTGATATTAAACTCATTTGCTTTTCGGTTGGAACTAGAATAAATAATCTCTAAAACTTTAGAGATTACATATTCGTCATGTCGAACGAAGATAAATGAGGTAGAACGATATGTAGAACGAAGATCATACTCAAAGTACAGATGATGATATTGAAGCATGGATTATTGATGGTACTGGTGCTGTTATTGATGGTACTGTTGGTGCCGGTGATGTTGCTGAAGCTGGTACATTTCGCACCATATTCTCCGAATTGATTATTCGAGCGCGAAGTTCGTTGACTTATTACTCCAGGATGATTGTCGGTCAGAACGAGCGGATGAACAAGGTTCAGAATTGTGGATAGAATATAATCTTGTCAAGTTACCCTGGAAATGAGACTGAAAATGGTGTCTCGAACAGGTTCGCCGGTAAACGCTTCAGGTTCATTGTCAAGAGGTGAATTTGGTTGGTGGAAGGGATTTCCTTCTGCGCGCTTCCATTAATTAAATCGACTACGAACCCATCAGATGAATTGATAATGGCTGATTGGTTGATTCATGCCGATGACGCTGTTTTCGGAGCTTAGGTGAACATCTATGTCGGAATAGCTGTCGGAATAACTATCGGAATAGCTATCGGAATCTGAGGGACTCGAACTGGTTGCAGGATTTATCTTGTACGATCAGATGGAGGATTTTCGATAAGAAATAGAATATAGGACATAGATTAGTACCCTGCAATACATAATTTACATATGCATATATAATACTAAAATCCCATAAGTTACGGAGGAATCTACGGAAGTTGTCAGGCAGAGTTACAGTAACAGATACGCTAAGATATAAAGTAGCAGATACGCTAAGATATGAATTTTGTCTATACACTATTCATGCAGTCAATGCAGTAAAACGTGTTTAGACTAAGAATGATAAGCAAGTGATTCCCTAAAAATAATAAGCAGGAAATTTTCGACACGAAATGATAAGCAAAACTTTTGACATGCAGACACGGTCGGAGTCCAGACTCACTAATGCATCCTAATGACTTATCAGTTAGACACACTAATGCAGACCTGGTTCGCTAAGACCACCGCTCTGATACCAACTGTGAAGACCCGTCCTAATCCATCTGGACGAAATCCATATCGATTATAAACGATTCACAACAGTTGATTACATCGCGAGGTATTTGACCTCTATATGATATATTTTACAAACATTGCATTCAATTTTAAAAGACAATCTTTCTTTACAACGAAAATTGACGGCATGCATACCATTTCAGAATATATCTAACTATAATTGACTTAATAATAATCTTGATGAACTCGACGACTCGAATGCAACGTCTTTTGAAATATGCCATGAATGACTCCAAGTAATGTTTCTAAAATGAGCAAATGCACAGCGGAAGATTTCTTTCGTACCTGAGAATAAACATGCTTTCAAGTGTCAACCAAAAGGTTGGTGAGTTCATTAGTTTAACGTAAATAATCATTTCATAATTTTAATAGACCACAAGATTTCATATTTCCATTTCTCATAAACATACGTCCCATGCATAGAGACAAAAATATCATTCATATGGATTGAACACCTGGTAATCGACATTCACAATATGCATATAAGAATATCCCCATCATTCCGGGATCCTCCTTCGGACATGATATAAATTTCGAAGTACTAAAGCATCCGGTACTTTGGATGGGGCTTGTTGGGCCCAATAGATCTATCTTTAGAGTTCGCGTCAATTAGGGTGTCTGTTCCCTAATTCTTAGATTACCAGACTTAATAAAAAGGGGCATATTCGATTTCGATAATTCAACCATATAATGTAGTTTCAATTACTTGTGTCTATTTCGTAAAACAGTTATAAAAATAGCGCATGTATTCTCAGTCCCAAAAATATATATTGTAAAAGCATTTAAAAAGGGAGCAAATGAAACTCACGCATATAAATATTATAAAACAGTTAATAAAGCATTTGCATGTATTCTCAGCCCAAAAATGTAATGAGTAAAAAGGGTAAATGAAACTCACCTATTGTATTCCGTAGTAAAAATACATACAACGTCATTGAACAACTGATCAATGTAAGGTTGACCTCGGATTCACGAACCCTAAATATGAGCGAGGAAACGAATAAAGGATTGAAAATGTATCGGTTTTGAGTTATGCCAGAAGTAATACACAAAAGACGAGCAGGAACCAGGAACAGAAACAATGGGCTTGCAAATCGTGCCCAACTTGCCTCACAAGCCCATAATGGGCAGTCCATTAATGAAAGAGATAACTAGGGTAGTTCACTATCATACGGCCCAACTACACCACCCATATTCGGCCCAATCCAAAAAGCTAAAATTCAGCCCAATCATAAAATTGGCTTTCGGTGGCCCAACAGAAACATGGAAATGGATTTCGGTATCAACAAAATTGAACGGCAAGAATGAAAAGCAAAAAGAATATTAGCACAGTATTTGCATATCTTTATCAACCACAAAGTTCCATTATCATCCTTATTCATCATTACCCATTATCATTTTCTTTAACATAACCATCATTTGTATCATTAACTTATTTACTGGACAACACAGAGTGCACCCTCATTCTTATTTTCATTGATTCATCGAAACATATATATTACAGAATCATCATCAACGTCTTGTCATCACATATCATTATCGTTTTCATTTATCATTTTTGTTTAATAGAGACAGAACAAGAAAACAAGTGGGGTACTGAGTGGGTTTCGGTAATTGCAGCGAAAACAAAGTAGCAACGAATAGGAAATAGCAAACTACCTTCTTATTCGATTTACAGTAGCAACAAAAGAGTTCTTGGTGGTGGCCGTTCATGATTGCAAGGTGTTGATAGGTTGGGTTTTGAATAGGAACAGAAAAAGAAAACAGGAAGAAAAGATAAGTGCAGCCGTCTTCATCGTTCGTTTTCAGTTAACATCCAATCGTGTATCATTTATTATGATCATAATCCATTCATCATGATATCTTCATATCATCAACATCATCATCTTTATTATTATCATCGCGTGTCCCCACATTAGATTAAAGTTTCTACTATCAAGATTTAAATTCGAACAAGAAGTTGAATGTGGGGTTCGGTTTTTTTCTCTTTTTAAAAAGTAACATAGCCGACAAATTGGAGACAAACAAAAGTGGGTTCAAACTCTTTATTGGATGTGTCCTTTGATCCGAAAAAAAATAAAGATATATATATAAAGTAGTGGCCATTGATTAATAATTTTTGGTGATGGAATTGTGTTGGTGTTTTAAGTTGGTGATGGTATTGATCCGGATAGGATATAGAAGCAAGAACAAATACGCATACAATAATTATTTAGGATTAACGATTGATGTTTTGTCTTCACACGTAAACGAGATGGGTTGTTCTTGGTTGGAAATAGGATCACAGAATTTGGCAAATGGGTTGTGTCGAATGAGAAGATGGTTATGGGTCGATCACAAGAAGATGTAACAAGGATAGTGATGGTTAATGGTGTTGGCTAACCAAGCACCGAAAGTATTAAGCATGCATACGTGAGTTTGTAATGTTGGTTTACTATGATGGAAATGGCGTATGATGGAAGTGTAGGTGGTGGTTGGAGTTCATGGATCAGGAAGCGAAAAAGAAAAAGAAAAGAAAAGAAAGAAAAAAAAAGTAGTGGTTTGATTATCGAATGATATCTCTCCCTCTCTGTATGTATGTTGATATAAGTATGATGTGGTTCAATGTTGATTCAGTAAACTGAAACAAATAATACTTGCAATTTGGTGGGGTTAGGATGAAGGTGCTGGGTTTAATTGATTAGGACATGAAACAGAAAATGGGAAAGTGAATTGTGGGTTAAAGAGATGATGGGACAAAATGGGTAAAAAATATCTCTGATTGTGATCATTGGATTTGGAATTAGAAGATGATTGTGGAATGATGCATGTATGTACGTAGTATATTTATATATATATATATATATATATATATATATATATATATATATATATATATATATATATATATATATATATATATATATATATATATATATATATATATATAATGAGATTAAAGAACCAAAATAATAGATATTAAAGTGGTGTTAGTACATGAAAGAAACAAGAATAGAGGAAAGTTATGAGTCAGTGTCAAAGAAAAATAAAAGCAATAGAAATGCCAAATAGAAATAGTAATCGGTTCATCAAGTGGTTTGGGATTTGAATGAAAAACAGAATATGGCTTGTGATTGATCAATCACATAATATGATAAGTTATAATGCAGAAAGGGAGATGTGGTTTGTCATCCCACTAAGTGCATGTATGTATATAATAATAAAATAAACTAACAATAATAATTATAATATATACTAAATAAAAAAAATAAAAACGTGTAATAAAAGTTTGCAGCCATATTCATT
This sequence comes from Rutidosis leptorrhynchoides, assembly GCF_046630445.1. NCBI lineage: Eukaryota > Viridiplantae > Streptophyta > Magnoliopsida > Asterales > Asteraceae > Rutidosis > Rutidosis leptorrhynchoides. The sequence continues at coordinate 318,063,661 of NC_092341.1, read as the reverse complement.
GTCATTACACTACCGACATGAATTCACGAAATGATATTTCGTAGTCCGTTGCTAAACAGTTAGTATATAAAAGTGTTCCTAAAAATCTCAAATTTTTAGATTAGGTATATTTAATTATTTCACTTATTAACTGTTTGAAACCTGATCAAAAAAGGCGCGTCTAATATTTATTTTTACTATACTTTATTTATACATAGTTATGTTGTAAATAATAATTATTATAATATTCTATTTTTTTTTATTTTTTTTTACATAATTCGTTTTAATAATAACAACATATAATGTCTCGAATTATATTTCCAATTATCATTTATATAATTATATTCACACATACCTATTTACAAAAAGTGGTTCGTGAATCGTCGGGGTTTGTCTCGGTCAAATGTATACATGAACATAGTTCAAAGTTTTTAAGATTCAGTTTAACAGACTTTGCTTACCGTGTCGAGATCATATAAAGATTTAAGTTTAAATTTGATCGGAAATTTCTGGGTCATCACAATTGATGTTGCGATTGTTGGGATAGTTGTTGTTATTTTGGTGACTCTTATCACCGTTTTCCTCCCACTTTCTTTTGACTAAATTCACGTTGGCCTCTTCGGCCGCCTGTTCTTTAATTCTTCCCTCAATCTGGTTCACTAGTTTGTGAGCCATTCTACATGCCTTTTGTATGGAGGCAGACTCGTGTGAACTTATATCTTCTTGGATTCTCTCCGGTAACCCTTTCACAAACGCGTCGATCTTCTCTTCCTCATCTTCGAATGCTCTCGAACACAATAGGCACAATTCTGTGAATTGTCTTTCGTACGAAGTAATATCGAATCCCTGTGTTCGTAACCCTCTAAGTTCTGACTTGAGCTTATTGACCTCGGTTCTGGGACGGTACTTCTCGTTCATCAAGTGCTTGAATGCTGACCACGGTAGCACGTAAGCAGTATCTTGTCCCACTTGCTCTAGATAGATATTCCACCATGTTAACGCAATACCTGTGAAGGTATGCGTAGCGTACTTCACTTTATCTCCTTCAGCACACTTACTTATAGCAAACACTGATTCAACTTTCTCGGTCCACCGTTTCAATCCGATTGGTCCTTCGGTCCCATCAAATTCTGAAGGTTTGCAGGCTGTGAATTCCTTATAGGAGCATGCTACACGATTTCTTGCGCCGTTAGCTGTATTGCTAGATTCAGAGTTATTGTTGGTATGTAGCGCGGCCTGTACTGCGGCTATGTTTGAAGCAAAAAAGGCACGAAATTCCTCTTCGCTTATATTCAAGGTATGTCGAGTAGTCGGTGCCATTTCCTTCAAAATAGTCAAATGAAATAATTTAATCATACAGAATATTAAGAGTAGTCAATAGTATCTCGTAGCATAATATGAACTCATTTATAAAAGCTTTTTCTTCATATTAGCATTTTATAAGTTTAAATTCGGGTACTACCTACCCGTTAAGTTCATACTTAGTAGCTAATATACAAATCAACTACTACAATTCCATATGAAAACTGATTATAATAATATATCACATACAAATATTCTTCAAACTTACAACTTCGCTATATTACATATAACAGGAAATATAGTACACTATGATACAGGACAGTTTTGAAGATAAATCTAGTTAATACGCAAGTTGTTCAACAAAGGAAATAAAGACACGTAATTCATAAGTCCAGAAACAAGTCATGCATTCTGGTTTTACTATGACTACTTCCCATCCTTGGTCTTGTGGAACATAACCGTTGTGACCATTGACAAGACAGCATGTTGTAATGTCGTCAAAAGGACGAGGGTTTCGTAATGTCCAACAGCCCCGTAATAATCTAAAAACCTTGTTCCTCATCTCAACTACCGAGTCCATCACTTGTGGGAATGTTTTATTTAAAAGTTGCAACCCAATGTTCTTTTTCTCAATTTGATGAGAAGCGAACATTATTAACCCGTAAGCATAACATGCTTCTTTATGTTGCATGTTAGAAGCTCTTTCTAACTCACGAAATTCTATGTTGGGATATGTTGAGTCAAAATAGGTTCTTAACCCGTAGCGTAAAATTGCATTTGGGTTCCCCGCATTTAACGCTTTAAAGAAAATACGGTGTAACTTACGGTCTCCCCAATGTGATATACCCCACCTATCAAAGGAAAGCCTTTTATAAACTAAGGCATTTCTGGAAAGTCTTTCAAATGTTTGACAAGTTAATTTCGCCATAACTAAATGTGCTGATAAATTTTGACCGACTCTAGACATGATTTCCTCAATCATATCCTCTGGTAGGTCTTCTAAAATATTCGGTTGTCTACCCTTAACGTCCATTTTGTATTTATACTGTAAAATAGACAAGGATTAGATTCGTAAAAGATAATTAACAAACAATACAAGCAATTTTTTACATAGAACATAAAAGTACAAGCACACTATATTACATATATTAAACAACATGATTACAACTCTTTAATCCGACTCACTCGTTTCTTCTTCTTCGGACTTGGTTTGTTTTGCTAATTTCCTAGGGATATATGATGTTCCTCTAATACAAGTCGTCATTTTCCACATTGGTTTAGAAAAACCTGGTGGTTTAGAGGTTCCCGGGTTATTGTCACGATATTGAAAATACGATTGTTGACGATACATATAAAGTTCATCGGGGTCAGAATCAGATGTCTCTATTTTGATGTCTTTTCCCTTATTATTTTATTTTGCCTCATTAAATTGGGTCGGGGTAATTTCTATAACATCATCGGAATCCTCATCAGGATCCGATTCATCGGAAAATTGGTAATTTTCCCAATATTTTGCTTCCTTAGCGGAAACACCATTGACCATTATTAACTTTGGTCCATTGGTTGAGGATTTTCTTTTATTTGAACGGTTTTCTGTGGTTCCTACTATTCCCCCCTCCGGAACTTCTTCTTCTTCTTCCAGTTCCTCTTCTTCCGGTTCCTCTTCTTCCGGTTCCTCTTCTTCCGGTTCCGTTTCCTCTTCTTCCGGTTCTTCGGGAACTTGTGAATCTTGCCAATATATATTCAACTCTTCGTTATTATTAGGTGAGTCAATGGGATTTGTGCTAGAGGTAGACATCTATCACACAATATCAAACATGTTAAGAGATTAATATATCACATAATATTTACATGTTAATAATATATAGTTTCCAACAAAAATGTTAAGCAATCATTTTTAAAGAAAACACGGTCGAAGTCCAGACTCACTAATGCATCCTAACAAACTCGATAAGAAACACTAATGCAAATTTTCTGGTTCTCTAAGTCCAACGCTCTGATACCAACTGAAATGTCCCGTTCATATTGATTATAAACGTTCCATATTAATTGATTTCGTTGCGAGGTTTTGACCTCTATATGAGACATTTTTCAAAGACTGCATTCATTTTTAAAACAACCATAACCTTTATTTTATCAATAAAGGTTTTAAAAACATTACGTAGATTATCAAATAATGATAATCTAAAATATACTGTTTACACACGACCATTACATAATGGTTTACAATAGAAATATATATTACATCGACATATGTTTCTTGAATGCAGTTTTTACACAATATCATACAAACATGGACTCCAAATCTTGTCCTTATTTTAGTATGCAACAGTGGAAGCTCTTAGTATTCACCTGAGAATAAACATGCTTTAAACGTCAATAAAAATGTTGGTGAGTTATAGGTTTAACCTATATATATCAAATCGTAACAATAGACCACAAGATTTCATATTTCAATACACATCCCATACATAGAGATAAAAATCATTCATATGGTGAACACCTGGTAACCGACATTAACAAGATGCATATATAAGAATATCCCCATCATTCCGGGACACCCTTCAGATATGATATAAATTTCGAAGTACTAAAGCATCCGGTACTTTGAATGGGGTTTGTTAGGCCCAATAGATCTATCTTTAGGATTCGCGTCAATTAGGGTGTCTGTTCCCTAATTCTTAGATTACCAGACTTAATAAAAAGGGGCATATTCGATTGCGATAATTCAACCATAGAATGTAGTTTCACGTACTTGTGTCTATTTTGTAAATCATTTATAAAACCTGCATGTATTCTCATCCCAAAAATATTAGATTTTAAAAGTGGGACTATAACTCACTTTCACAGATATTTCCTTCCTCGGAAATAAGACTTGGCCACGGATCGATTCACGAACCTATACAAATATGTACATATATATCAAAGTATGATCAAAATATAATTACAACCATTTTTATTATGTTTTAGAGATTTGAGTGTATTAAGTCAGCTGTCCTCGTTAGTAACCTACAACTAGTTGTCCACAGTTAGATGTACAGAAATAAATCGATATATATATTATCTTGGATCAATCCATGACCAGTGTATACAAGTCTCAGGCTAGATCACAACTCAAAGTATATATATTTTTGGAATCAACCCCAACCCTGTATTGCTAACTCCAACATTACTGCATATAGAGTGTCTATGGTTGTTCCAAATAATATATATACATGGGTCGATATGATATGTCAAAACATTTGCATACGTGTCTCTGGTATAACAGGATTACATAATATATTAGAATACATATATAATACAATATAAGTTGGCTAGGATATGATTTGTATAGATTTGTTAAACAATTTCCCGTAGCTAAAAAGATCAAAAATATCCAATTTTGTTTTACCCATAACTTCTTCATTTTAAATCCGTTTTGAGTGAATCAAATTGCTATGGTTTCATATTGAACTCTATTTTATGAATCTAAATAGAAAAAGTATAGGTTTATAGTCGGAAATATAAGTTACAAGTCATTTTTGTAAAGGTAGTCATTTCAGTCGAAAGAACGACGTCTAGATGACCATTTTAGAAAATATACTTCCACTTTGAGTTTAACCATGATTTTTGGATATAGTTTCATGTTCATAAGAAAAATCATTTTCCCAGAAGAACAACTTTTAAATCAAAGTTTATCATAGTTTTTAATTAACTAACCCAAAACAGCCCGCGGTGTTACTACGACGGCGTATGTCCGGTTTTACAATGTTCTTCGTGTTTCCAGGTTTTAAATCATTAAGTTAGCATATCATATAGATATAGAACATGTGTTTAGTTGATTTTAAAAGTCAATTTAGAAGGATTAACTTTTATTTGCGAACAAGTTTAGAATTAACTAAACTATGTTCTAGTGATTACAAGTTTAAACCTTCGAATAAGATAGCTTTATATGTATGAATCGAATGATGTTATGAACATCATTACTACCTCAAGTTTTCTGGATAAAGGTACTGGAAATGAGAAAAATGGATCTAGCTTCAAAGGATCCTTGGATGGCTTGAAAGTTCTTGAAGCAGAATCATGACACGAAAACAAGTTCAAGTAAGATTTCCACTCGAAATAAGATTGTTATAGTTATAAAAATTGAATCAAAGTTTGAATATGATTATTACCTTGTATTAGAAAGATATCTTACTGTAAATAATAAAGATTTCTTGAGGTTAGATGATCACTCTACAAGATTGGAAGTAAGCTAGCAAACTTGGAAGTATTCTTGATTTTATGAAACTAGAACTTGTAGAATTTATGAAGAACACTTAGAACTTAATACGACCTGATAGTATTGTTACTCACGTACCCCTCGTTAGTGTGGGGGTAGTCAGGCTAAGGACGAACGCAAAATTGTCGGGTCCAAATACCAATACATTACAACTCGATTCGGTTGCATTTGAGTAAGGCTCTCCCGAAAATTTCATGTCATTCTTTTTCGGTCGTGATAAAGTCGAACTTATCAGTTTCTGGATCACACCAAGCAAAATCCGAGGCCTCGAAGTCAACATGTTCGCGTATGTAGCCGAACAAACGGCCCGTGTGTAGTGACCCGAACTTTTCCATGTTTTTATATATTAAATGAAATTGATATTTACATGATTAAATGTTTCCAACATGTTAAGCAATCAGACTTGTTAAAACTTGATTAATTGAAATAGGTTTCATATAGACAATTGACCACCCAAGTTGACCGGCCATTCACGAACGTTAAAACTTGTAAAAACTATATGATGACATATATATGGATATATATATAGTTAACATGATATTATGATAAGTAAACATATCATTAAGTATATTAACAATGAAATACATATGTAAAAATAAAACTACTAACTTAATGATTTTGAAACGAGACATATATGTAACGATTATCGTTGTAACGACATTTAATGTACATATATCATATTAAGATATATTAATACATCATGATATCATGATAATGTAATAATTTAACATCTCATTTGATTTAATAAACAATGGGTTAACAACATTTAACAAGATCGTTAACCTAAAGGTTTCAAAACAACACTTACATGTAACGACTAACGATGACTTAACGACTCAGTTAAAATGTATATACATGTAGTGTTTTAATATGTATTCATACACTTTTGAAAGACTTCAAGATACTTATCAAAATATTTCTACTTAATAAAAATGCTTACAATTACATCCTCGTTCAGTTTCATCAACAATTCTACTCGTATGCACCCGTATTAGTACTCGTACAATACACAGCTTTTAGATGTATGTACTATTGGTATATACACTCCAATGATCAGCTCTTAGCAGCCCATGTGAGTCACCTAACACATGTGGGAACCATCATTTGGCAACTAGCATGAAATATCTCATAAAATTACAAAAATATGAGTAATCATTCATGACTTATTTACATGTAAACAAAATTACACATCCTTTATATCTAATCCATATACCAACGACCAAAAACACCTACAAACACTTTCATTCTTCAATTTTCTTTATCTAATTAATCTCTCTCAAGTTCTATCTTCAAGTTCTAAGCGTTCTTCATAAATTCTACAAGTTCTAGTTTCATAAAATCAAGAATACTTCCAAGTTTGCTAGCTTACTTCCAATCTTGTAGAGTGATCATCCAACCTCAAGAAATCTTTATTATTTACAGTAAGATATCTTTCTAATACAAGTTAATACTCATATTCAAACTTTGATTCAATTTCTATAACTATAACAATCTTATTTCGAGTGGAAATCTTACTTGAACTTGTTTTCGTGTCAAGATTCTGCTTCAAGAACTTTCAAGCCATCCAAGGATCCTTTGAAGCTAGATCCATTTTTATCATTTCCAGTAGCTTTATCCAGAAAACTTGAGGTAGTAATGATGTTCATAACATCATTAGATTCATACATATAAAGCTATCTTATTTGAAGGTTTAAACTTGTAATCACTAGAACATAGTTTAGTTAATTCTAAACTTGTTCGCAAATAAGAGTTAATCCTTCTAACTTGACTTTTAAAATCAACTAAACACATGTTCTATATCTATATGATATGCTAACTTAATGATTTAAAACCTGGAAACATGAAGAACACTGTAAAACCGGACATACGCCGTCGTAGTAACACCGCGGGCTGTTTTGGGTTAGTTAATTAAAAACTATGATAAAATTTGATTTAAAAGTTGTTCTTCTGGAAAAATGATTTTTCTTATGAACATGAAACTATATCTAAAAATCATGGTTAAACTCAAAGTGCAAGTATGTTTTCTAAAATGGTCATCTAAACGTAGTTCTTTCGACTGAAATGACTACCTTTACAAAAAAGACTTGTAACTTATATTTCCGACTATAAACCTATACTTTTTCTGTTTATATTCAAAAAATAGAGTTCAATATGAAACCATAGCAATTTGATTCACTCAAAACGGATTTAAAATGAAGAAGTTATGGGTAAAACAAGATTGGATAATTTTTCTTGTTGTAGCAACGTGAAAATTGGTAACAAATCTATATTAATCATATCCTAGCTAACTTATATTATATTATACATGTATTCTAATATATTATGTAATATTGGGATACCATAGACACGTATGCAAATGTTTTGACATATCATATCGACCCATGTGTATATATTATTTGGAACAACTATAGACACTCTATATGCAGTAATGTGGGAGTTAGCTATACAGGGTTGAGGTTGATTCCAAAAATATATATACTTTGAGTTGTGATCTAGCCTGAGACGTGTATACACTGGGTCGTGGATTGATTCAAGATAATATATATATCAATTTTTTTCTGTACATCTAATGTTGGACAACTAGTTGTAGGTTACTAACGAGGATAGCTGACTTAATAAACTTAAAACATCAAAATGTATTAAAAGTGTTGTAAATATATTTTGAATATACTTTGGTATATATGTACATATTTGTTATAGGTTCGTGAATCGACCGGTGGCCAAGTCTTACTTCCCGACGAAGTAAAAATCTGTGAAAGTGAGTTATAGTCCCATTTTTAAAATCTAATATTTTTGGGATGAGAATACATGCAGGTTTTATAAATGATTTACAAAATAGACACAAGTACGTGAAACTACATTCTATGGTTGAATTATCGAAATCGAATATGCCCCTTTTTATTAAGTCTGGTAATCTAAGAATTAGGGAACAGACACCCTAATTGACGCGAATCCTAAAGATAGATCTATTGGGCCTAACAAACCCCATCCAAAGTACTGGATGCTTTAGTACTTTGAAATTTATATCATATCCGAAGGGTGTCCCGGAATGATGGGGATATTCTTATATATGCATCTTGTTAATGTCGGTTACCAGGTGTTCACCATATGAATGATTTTTATCTCTATGTATGGGATGTATATTGAAATATGAAATCTTGCGGTCTATTGTTACGATTTGATATATATAGGTTAAACCTATAACTCACCAACATTTTTATTGACGTTTAAAGCATGTTTATTCTCAGGTGAATACTAAGAGCTTCCGCTGTTGCATACTAAAATAAGGACAAGATTTGGAGTCCATGTTTTTATGATATTATGTAAAAACTGCATTCAAGAAACATATGTCGATGTAATATATTTCTATTGTAAACCATTATGTAATGGTCGTGTGTAAATAGTATATTTTAGATTATCATTATTTGATAATCTACGTAATGCTTTTAAAACCTTTATTGATAAAATAAAGGTTATGGTTGTTTTAAAAATGAATGCAGTCTTTGAAAAACGTCTCATATAGAGGTCAAAACCTCGCAACGAAATCAATTAATATGGAACATTTATAATCAATATGAACGGGACATTTCACCGTGTCCCAGTAGGTGATATCGAGTGACTCGAACGACTTTTTCTGCCCGTCCAAGTACATCTTCCAATCTTCGCTTAGTTGGCCTCCGTACCACACATCAATCGAACAAATTAAACGCGCCATCTTGTGTATATGTTTGTAAATGAAATTGCAGTGTGTTTTGTGTTTGTGTTTATGTTTGTGTTTTGTGTTTGTAGTGAATATGTTTCACTTCTATATGCATGTATATATACTCCATATGTTCAGATATATCCGTTGCAAAATCAATATAGCCGTTCGAAATTGCTTAAACGTTCAAATGGTCTATGCTTGGTAGTGTATTTGCAATGAATATTTGAATCACGATTTATCAACGGCGGACCCTAAATCATTTGCTGGTATCGGCGTACTAGGATCACGGATTCAAGCACGGTTCCAACCACGGAACCATTACTAGTACTCTAACAATTTCTTTTTTTATAAAACCATTTTTAACAACGCATGTTAGACCCCGAGTGTGTGACGACCCGTAAATTTTTGACCAAATTTAAACTTAATCTTTATATGATTTCGACACGATAAGCAAAGTCTGTAATGTTGAGTCTCAAAATTTTTGAATTGTTTACATACATTCGTTTAACTTCAACTGTTTCTAATGATTCACGAACAATTAATTGTAAATAGATATGTGTGTGTGTGTGTATATATATATATATAATAATTTGAAATATAATTAGATGTATTATATGTTGTTGTCATTAAAATTAATTATGTAAAATAAAATAAATATGATAATATAATAATTATTATTTAAAATTTAAAATATATCTATATATAAAAATAAAGTATATTAAAAATAAATATTAAATGATTGAAATACTCGTTTGATGTTCCGATTGATATTAAGCAAGTTAAATTCAAACTTATATGATTATAAAATAAATGGTGAGCCAAAAATGAGTTATATAAATTACAGACTTATTAAAAATGTATTTAGGAGCTAATTGTTAATCTTTAATTTTTTTTATATTTTACCCAGGATCGAGCGCGAACAGCTGTGTTAATTTTTATTTAATAATTCTAAATAATTAATGACCAATTTTATTACCATAATGACTAAAATAAATAAAGTCATTTATCGTAAAAATTTAGGATTTTTCCGAATACTTCTATCCGCCACTGATCAACGACGGAGTACGAAATTTATCCCGTGAAAGGCGACGGCTAATATTATCACACGTTTATTATTCATTTATATTATTATATATATCTCTGGTGACCCGTGAATTGATTTAACATATAAAGTAAGTGAAGGGTACTGCGTTTAATTGATGATTGAATTAGCTGTCGATCTATTTCTGGTATCTCACACGAACCCACATAAAATATGAATGGTTACTGTGTTTAAACTTTCCATTCTTTAAAAATCTCCTTTATATATACATATATGTAGATAGATTCAAACCATTATCACCTTCATTCTGTCCCTCCCTTCTTTTCTTTCTCACTACCGTCACCTTCACACCAAGACCACCCTTTTCGCCACCACCTTCATCAGCCACCACCGGCTCCATCTACCATCACCAAAAACCACCATGAATCAATATGGTTCCAACATCACCTTTGATCACCCTCTGCACCATAAACAAACTTCACAACCTTTTTCGTTCAAACACACCATCGTCATCATAATCTGTTGATTTCTTCAGTTTATGTAAAACCGAGACCAAATCAAACCTAACATCATAAACCCATTTAAACAACCATCATCACTACCACCATGAGCATCCATTTTGTTCTTCTTTCTTTTGTCAAACTTCACAATACACCGTGATCACTTCCGTACACCTTGTTCTCCATCACAACCACTTGTGGTTTTTGGTTTTTCTGTTTGTTATCGTGAACCCAACAAACACGACTACAACCCACCGCTGCACCTGCAACCATCATCTAATCGCTACTACTACCAGGTTATATATATATATATATATATATATATATATATATATATATATATATATATATATATATATATATATATATATATATATATATATATATATATATATATATATATTATCTTCAAACCCTCACCAAAACCCTTTATGTTGTTCCATTCCTGTTTTGATCAAACCAATGACCGAAGACCAACATCAAGAACACCTTCGACTATCACCTTAAACCCATCACAACCGACACCTTTACTACTACAATACACCACCACTGCTATGTATACTGCAACCTGTTGCTACTGTTGTTTTTTCTCTTCTACTATTGCTATATTTTAACTGTTTCTGTTGTGCAAACCAAACAACCGCTACAATTATGAATCGACAGGTTACAGTTATCCTTACTGCTTGTCTTCTACTTTCTATTGTATGACGATTTAATACATGAACATTCTAAGATTGTAAGTAATGTGTTGGTTTAGCTTTTTCAAAGATGTTGGCCCACCCAAAATATCATAATACAAAAGAAAAGATAAAAATGGCTGACATGTTGTCATCCCTTTAATTTGGTGGGGTGATTATTTATTTGAGAGGGGCCAAGTTGACTTCCATAGTTTGAAACAACATTTCTTTGACTATTATATTACTCAAAATGTCGACTGATCAATTGATTGTGATGAGGAGATAGACGAGAGATTAATGATAGTGGTTAACTAATCAAGATTGTTGATGACGTTTAAGATAGATGATGATGAAGTTATGATGTCACGATGATGAGGTGATTAATATGATAACTCACGATGAACAAGATGGTATGATTAAGTTGATGATGATCGAGGGAGCCGTTGCTGATATTGATAGTTGTTGTGTGTGATTGAAACAAAAACAGAAAACAATGAAAACCATAAACCTTTTGCTATCTAATACTCTTAGGCCTATTAAGAGTGGACCAGGATAATTAGGCTTCTTTTACCTTAAAGGACTTAATATCATTTTGGGCTTATATTAAGCTTTGGGCCTTGACATGTCTAATATTATTATTGGACTAATAGGCTAAAGCCTTGTTCCATTCTATTGAATTTGGGTCGACTGTTTAACCTGCTGCTGCGTATGGTTTTTCTTTCCTGTCACGAGATAGAGGGTTAGGATAATGATAATGAACCGTGAGATGTTATAATGATGATGAAGATGATATTAATGATGATCGATGGTGATGATAATGATAAACAGAATATAAGGGTTAAATAAATATGGCCCGTGACTTAAATCAGAAAAGTAAGGACTAGGAGAGTGGTTTGGAGTGTGGGTGTTTAAGCAAGAGGTCTTGGGTTCGAGCCTCAGTTATGCCATTTTTTTTTTTGAAAAAGAGGAAGAAAGGGGTTATATAAATATAAGTATCATATTTATCCGAAAAAACAGACGCAGATGAATGGTTAAGGGTATTTTCGGGTTAGCGGGACGTCGTGGGTTCAAACCCGGACTTGGGCATTTTTTTTAGGACTACTTCTTTGAGGTAGTTTACTTATTACTCATTATTATTATTATTATTATTATTATTATTATTATTATTATTATTATTATTATTATTATTATTATTATTATTATTATTATCATTATCATTAACATTAAAATTAATATTTTAATTAAAATTTTAACTATCATTATTATTATTTTCATTAACAAGATTTTTTATATATAATTTTATTTACATTATTTTATTATCACTATTATTATCATTAGTATTATTATTATTACAGTATCATTATTTTTACTACAAACATAATAACATTATTGTATAAATATTACATATAACAAATTACTGATTTTTGATATAATACCAACTACAAATATATATATTGTAATATAACTATATATATGAATATTGATTAGTTACAAAATAACTATATATAAAATATAACTGAAGATATAAAATATAAATAAAGTATATATATTTATATAGCTACAACACTTAATATATAAATATTATGTAAGAGGAATTATGTGATTATATATGTTAATATATATACTTGATATAGGTTCGTGAATCCGAGGCCAACCCTGCATTGTTTAGTGTCGTCGTATGCATATTTTTACTACAAAATATCGTATTGTGAGTTTCATTTGCTCCCTTTTTAAATGCTTTTGCAATATATATTTTTAGGACTGAGAATACATGCGCTGCTTTTATAAATGCTTTACGTAATAGACACAAGTAATCGAAACTACATTCTATGGTTGGATTATCGAATCGAATATCACCCCTTTTAGCTTGGTAGCCTAAGAATTAGGGAACAGACACTCTAATTGACGCGAATCCTAAAGGTAGATCTACGGGAACTAACACCCCCATACTGGAAAATGGTATGCTTTAGTACTTCGAGTTTATATTATACAGATGGATTTCTATTTTGGGGATATTCTATATGCATGATGTTAATTTCGGTTACCAGGTGTTCAATCCATATGAATGATTTTTAAACACTTGCGAGTGTATGATTATTGAATAAAGGAAATCTTGTGGTCTATTAAAATATGGAAATGATTGATAAACTAATGAACTCGCAAAACTTTTGATTGACACTTTAAAGCATGTTTATTCTCAGGTATGAAAGACTTCTTTCGCTGTGCATTTGCTCATTTTAAGGATATTACTTGGAGTCGTTCATGGCATATTTAGGACAGTACCTCGCAATGGGACCAAATGTTGATAACTTCGTCCAGATGGATTAGGACGGACTATCACAGTTGGTATCAGAGAGGTGGTCTTAGCGAACCAGGTCTTGCATTAGTGTGTCTAACTGATAGTTGTTTAGACGCATTAGTGAGTCTGGACTTCGACCATGTCTGCATGTCAAAAGTTTTGCTTATCATTTAGTGTCGAAAATTACCTACTTATCATCCTTAGGAAATTACCTGCTTATCATTCTTAGTCTAGACACATCTTACTGCATTGATTGCCTGAATAGTGTATAGACAAAATTCATATCTTAGCGTATCTGCTAATTTATATCTTAACGTATCTATTACGGTAAACTTTGCCTGATATCTTCCGTAAATTTCTCTGTAATTTAAGGGATCCTGGTACTATATATATCTATGCATATTATGCATTAAGAATACCATCCAACTATCATTTGCTGTCACTAAACTTTTCATACCAAAAAATCTTTTCTGTGATCGCGTAAGATGGCCTCTACGAATCGACCAAGTTCATCTGACTCCGAAGACAGCGTGACGGGAGCGCACCAACCGATCAACTACCGTGATTACTGGAGAAAATGGGGGTGGGTTCGCGACATACTCACCTTATGGAGAAGGGAAGAAGGTACTCCATATCATGAGACGAATCTACCGCCTAACGTCGGAGTACTCGATCCGCTCACCGGTGAACCAGTTCGCAACACCGTTTATACCCTTTTTGCGAGAATTTTTTGTCTTGAGGCTACCATTAACGGAACTAGAGGAGATATCCAACCTCTATCTCACACTAATAACCAACCAGGGTTAGTAGAAGAAGTTAAAGAACTCCGAGCTCGAGTGTTAACCTTAGAGAGCACGGTACACAATTTACAAGCACCAGCAGTATTACCAACACCAGTAACATTACCAACCTCAACACCAATAGCACGTGTACCATCGACAGCAACATCCACATCACCAGCCTCGACATCATCATCTGTACTGCGAGGATAATCTTCGTTCTACCTATCGATCTCTCTACTTTATCTTTGTTCTACATATCAACCTACATCGATTATCTTCATTCTGCATGGCGATTATGTAATCTCTAAAGTCTTAAAGATTATATATTCTCGTTCTAACGGTAAATCAAATAAGATTAATATTTTATTGAGTCATTAAATCCATGATTACATCTGAAGAAGATATATATGTAAGTATATTTTCATAAAGATCGTAATTAAAAATTCTTCTGTACAAATTATTAATGATGAGAATATTTTAACGGGTAGGTAATACCCTAGAAATATTTAGATCTCACATTAACATGTTACCCTGTACATTCTTCAATTCCGATTCAACAGTCATTTACTATTCTATATACAACCACAGATATACATATCCGTTCACCGCAGAATAACCATTTTCATTCAAATTCAATTTCATATTCGGATTTTGACCGATCAGAATCCAATTCAAGATTTGACAAGTGGCATAATGAAGAAAATAATGGACAGAATAAAACTGATTAGTAACCAATTAATTAATTACGTAAAACTTTAATCCTATACTAATCTTGGATTATTGGACTACTAACATTGGACTATTAATCTTGGACAATTAAAAAGTGTTAAAAGAGTAGGAAATATTAATTATAACATTTTGACTTAAAATATCGTTAATAAGTTACACCTACTACAATTAAATAATTGCTCAAGTTTGCCACTTGATTTCATCTTAAACATCCTTTGTATCTTGACAATTACAATCAGCGTTTAATCATTTAAAAACACAGCTTTCTTGAAACCTCTCGAATTGAAAACCGATGATTCGGATATGGTAGCATTAAATACAGAGGAAACAGCAAAATAGTAGATGGTCTAAATGGTCAAAAGTTTGACAATAAAGAATGGAATGTTGGGAACGCTCGATAGAAAATTTGGTATTGAAAAACAGATTGAGCTAACCATGAAGGAGACCAAGGACAAATACAAGGACCAAACCCTGTATTCCAAGAATCCTGATAATTCTGTATCCGATGAAATCTTTGGAGAATATCTTACTCCGAAGTCATGTTAAAATCTTGCGGAAAATTTTTCTTCATCAACTTTTGAACATAGAAATTCCAAAATATCATCATAAATATCTTCGATATTTCTGAGGATATTTTCATAGATATTCTTGTCCGAAATTATATACCTCTTCGTGCTATCTGTATTACATCATATTGAAAACTGTTTTAGTTTTCAATATTCTGTAACATCTAAGTATAAATTATGAATGAATTCTGGAGAAGTGTTAAGAATTTGAGCATGAGATAGTATAATATAATGACACTTGGCCAACGTGATTATATTACAGTAAGTCATGCTAAAAGTTCTAATGAAACATGATGATTCACAAATCACAACGTCATCATGTGACATGTTACATAACTCTTTCATTCTACTTAACCTCTGAACATATCAAGAAAATATATTCTTGATAATTCTATCCTCGGGGATTCTGGAAATTCAACAAATCAAATTGTGCTATTACCTTTCCTTTCTGCATAGTATATTATGATCATTCGAAACTTCATACCTACGAATTCTGGATCATTATTCGCTTGATTTAAAGTCGGGAAGAGAAAACAAAAGCATAGAGCTCTGAAATATAAAGGAAAATAAAAAGCCTATCACAAACACATAAATTACAAACCGTGTATATCAATGCGGATAGCAATATAAAGACACGGGAGAATGAGAAATACAATAATCCCTAGAGCATAGTAGACATAAACAGATTTCTCTGGTGGTAGTTGAAAAAAAAAGAGATTGAAGCGATAATCAAGAAAATATCAAGGACTAGAACTGGATTAAGCATTTTCACAATTCTTGGAATTATGAATTAAGAAAGAAAGTATTGAAGTGGTGAAAGTAATGGGACGGACAAGGTAAATTTATAGTGAAAATATCAGACATAGCAATCAAAGCAGATTGACCGCAGTTAATTAAAGAGAATCCTAATTTCCTTAATTACCGAAGAATCAAATCTTATATAGATTTCAAAGATTATCTCTAAACTCCTTGAATTCCGGAAATCCACTGTGACTACGTCAAAAGTTAAATCTCTATCTCAATCTTTTGTGAGAGCTTCACTCGTACGCTTTATATAATCGAATCGTTTTATCTATATTAATCAATAATGATGAAACTCTATTTTTCAACTCATATTCGTCATGAAAAACATTTTTATTATTAGCCATGACGACCTCGATCAAATTTCAGGACGAAATTTCTTTAACGGGTAGGTACTGTGACGACCCGTAAATTTTTAACTAAATTTAAACTTAATCTTTATATGATTTCGACACGATAAGCAAAGTCTGTAATGTTGAATCTCAAAATTTTTGAACTGTTTACATACATTCGTTTAACTTCAACTGTTTCCAATGATTCGCGAACAATTAATTGTAAATAGATATGTGTGTGTGCATATATATATATATATATATATAGATAATAATTTGAAATATAATTAGATGTATTATATGTTGTTGTCATTAAAATTAATTATGTAAAATAAAATGAAATATGATAATATAATAATTATTATTTAAAATTTAAAATATATCTATATATAAAAATAAAGTATATTAAAAATAAATATTAAATGATTGAAATACTCGTTTGATGTTCTGATTGCTATTAAGCAAGTTAAATTCAAACTTATATGATTCTAAAATAAATGGTGAGTCGAAAATGAGTTATATAAATTACAGACTTATTAAAAATGTATTTAGGAGCTAATTGTTAATCTTTAATTTTTTTTTATATTTTACCCAGGATCGAGCGCGAACAGCTGTGTTAATTTTTATTTAATAATTCTAAATAATTAATGACCAATTTTATTACCATAATGACTAAAATAAATAAAGTCATTTATCGTAAAAATTTAGGATTTTTCCGAATACTTCTATCGGCCACTGATCAACGACGGAGTACGAAATTCATCCCGTGAAAGGCGACGGCTAATATTATCACACGTTTATTATTCATTTATATTATTATATTATCTTTGGTGACCCATGAATTGATTTAACATATAAAGTAAGTGAAGGGTACTGTGTTTAATTGATGATTGAATTAGCTGTCGATCTATTTCTGGCTATCTCACACGAACCCACTTAAAATATGAATGGTTACTGTGTTTAAACTTTCCATTCTTTAAAAATCTCCTTTATATATACATATATGTAGATAGATTCAAACCATTATCACCTTCATTCTGTCCCTCCCTTCTTTTCTTTCTCACTACCGTCACCTTCACACCAAGACCACCCTTTTCGCCACCACCTTCATCAGCCACCACCGGCTCCATCTACCATCACCAAGAACCACCATGAATCAATATGGTTCCAACATCACCTTTGATCACCCTCTGCACCATAAACAAACTTCACAACCTTTTCCGTTCAAACACACCATCGTCATCATAATCTGTTGATTTCTTCAGTTTATGTAAAACCGAGACCAAATCAAACCTAACATCATAAACCCATTTAAACAACCATCATCACTACCACCATGAACATCCATTTTTTTTTCTTTCTTTTGTCAAACTTCACAATACACCGTGATCACTTCCGTACACCTTGTTCTCCATCACAACCACTTGTGGTTTTCGATTTTTCTGTTTGTTAACGTGAACCCAACAAACACGACTACAACCCACCGCTACACCTGCAGCCTGTAGCGACCCGACCAAATCATGTTTGACGGTGCCGACTACTTAGGTCCCGTTACGTGGTCATAAGTCTTTAACATGACATTTGACCAAAATATGTCGCATTCATTTCATAAGTAAAAGGATGTTTCAAGTTTACAAATGTAGTTCAAAAGACTAGTTACATTACAAAGTTTAACGTACGAATGAAACCTATGCGACACAATTTAAAGTAGTTAAAAGATGCTCCAACTCTGCATGTATACTCGACATCCAAGCAAGTATCAAAAAGAGTGCGAAAGCATGTATCAAGTAGCGTTCAAGGACCTGAGAAAACATATAGAAAACTGTCAACGAAAACATTGGTGAAAGCAGAGGTGTTTTAGTAAACGTTGCATTTGAACCACAAGATTTAATATAATATGATTATCAAAATCATTTGCATTCCAAAGTTGTTATTTGTTTCACGGGCACCCAATTATCAAACTTAACTGTTTTGCACCTTTTGCGTAGTGTTAGAACATACACTAGACCCGAAGATATATTTCATCCGCTAATGGTAGCGAACCGTCCGAATGAGGCTCATCAAGCCCATGTGATCACATAATATAAGTTCTCGTTTACACCCTGCAAGTGTAAATAATGATAATTGAATTGAGGATTTTTGTTCAAACCCGTACGTGGAATGTTCGTTTTCGTACTTGTGTTCAAAGTGTAAAAGTATGATACGTATATGTTTCTCATCCCATAGTTGAAAGAATAAAAGTTGTTTGAAAGATGGGACTATGATCTCACCTTGTGTGCACGAGTAATATGTACTTTAACAAGTAACGTGTGCAAAGAACAATGCTAGTCTTGACCTAAACAAATAGGTCATATCAATAACGGTAAACACGATAGGTCAAAGATGTTCAATTAGTCCTATGGCTCGTTACGACTCGATTATGTAGCATGTGAATCAATTTGTCAAGTTTCATGCAAGATACAAGTATAGAAAACAAGTTAGAAAGATTGCTTAATCATTTGGTTAAGTTTGACAAAAAGTCAAACTTTGGTCGGGCCAAAGTCAACGAAAAAGTCAACACGTTCGGGTCGGGTCCCGAACAAATTTTCTGAGGTTTTTAATCATATATAAGCATGTTAGAACAAGTTTCATGTGAATCGGAGGTCCATAGCATGCCACACATTTTTCGTATATTGGAAAAAGAGGTCAGAACCTGGACACGCCTAATGTCGCGCCGCGACATAGGCTGGCCGCGCCGCGGCAATACACGCGAGCTGATACCTGGCCAGTTTCAGTTTTCTAAGTCCCAAACCAAAACCTTTTTATGCATAAAACACAAACCGCAAACACTTAGAACTCGCATCTTATATCGTTGGAAAGCTCTTTTGACAAGGAAAACAACTAAGCACATTTCAACAATCAAAAACATCATTTTTAACAATCGACTTTCCAAACAATTAATGTTCATCATAAATGCTCAAGTTCATAAATGCACAAAATAGGATTCGGGAACTTAATGCATGCATATAATACGCCGTTTTGTAGATAATCAAGCATACGATCTAACTAACTACTTACCAACCACAATTCATGGCATTCAATACATTAAATGTTCACATTCAATTCTATCAAACCCTAACCAACAACATCAAAATCACTAATCATGTTTATGAAGTTTTCTAAAACAACCTACATATCAAATTGAAGCTAGTGATGTTAGGAACACATTTAATACATGCATTTATAACATTTAACATCATTCAAACAACCAAATCACCAAATCAAACAGACCAAAGTTTATGTTCATGCTAGTTACTTCAAATAACAAAATCGAACATATAAATCATATATTCATGTTAGACTTAAGCCATAGACACTAATTAACAACTTTATAAGTTAAAAACATCAAGAACACAAAATCTAGCGATTTTAGAAAGTTACCCAAACTTGATGAAATCGGTATGGAATCAAAGAGGAAGTTGCAAGGATTCCAAATATGTAATTTGTTTTGATTGAAGCTTGCAAGATGTGATTTGGATGATGAATCTTGTAATGGAGAAATGAGAGAAAATGTGAAAGTATTGAAAGAAAAGGAAAATGAAAATGGAAAAGAAAAGGAGGTGGGGTTGACTAGTTAAATGCTAGTCACATCTTTGGCACTTTGGCGAAACTAGTCCCTCGAGTTTGGTTGCAGGTGCGTGAATTATCTAAACGAGATATTTTTAAAATGCGTATCAACGGGAGATGTTATAAACATATAACGGAAATTTAAAATAGTTAAACGGAAAAGTAAACGGAAAAAGGCGGGATGTTACATTACATACTCCTTAAAAGAAATTTCGTCCCGAAATTTAAGTAGGCGTAGTAGTCGTTGTTTCTTCCTTGGAATCTTGCGTTTCCGGAACCGGGAACAAGTGAGGGTATTTCTTTTGCATTTGGTCTTGCCTTTCCCAAGTAAACTCGGGTCCCCTTTTGGCGTTCCAACAGACTTTAACAATCGGAATTCGGCTTTGTTTCAATGTCTTGACGGAGGTGTCCACAATTTCAACCGGTTCCTCCACAAAATGAAGTTTATCATCAATAGTAAGTTCCTCGAGAGGGATGACGATATCGGTTTCGGTAAGACACTTTTTCAAGTTAGATACATGGAAGGTAGGATGAACAGAGTTCAATTGAGGCGGAAGATCTAAACGATAAGCAACGGTTCCAATACGCTCCAAGATTTCGAAAGGACCAATATACCGCGGATTTAGCTTCCCGCGTTTCCCAAAACGGATTACACCTTTCCAAGGTGCGACTTTTAACATTACTCGGTCACCGACTTGAAATTCGAGGTCGTTGCGTCGTTTGTCGGTATAGCTCTTTTGACGACTTCGGGCCGTCCTAAGCCTATCTCAGATTTGAACGATTTTCTCGGTTGTTTCTTGAATGAGTTCGGGTCCGGTGATTTGTGTGCCGCCTACTTCGGCCCAACAAAGAGGTGAACAATATTTTCGGCCATATAGTGCTCCAAAAGGTGCGACTTTAATACTCGCGTGATAACTATTGTTGTAAGAGAACTCGGTGAGAGGTAAGTGCTTGTCCCAAGCTTTTCCAAAATCAACCACGCAAGCTCGTAACATGTCCTCCAAGGTTTGATTTGTGCGTTCGCTTTGTCCATCGGTTTGAGGATGATATGCGGTGCTCATGTCTAAACGCGTTCCCAACGCTTCTTGCAAGGTACGCCAAAATCTAGAAACAAAACGGCCATCTCGGTTGGAGATAATCGATAAAGGTACACCGTGTCGGGCTACGATCTCCTTGATGTAAAGTTGTGCAAGTTTCTCCATTTTGTCGGTCTCCTTCATGGCGAGAAAGTGTGCGGATTTGGTGAGACGGTCAACAATAACCCAAATGGTATCATAACCGCCCGTCGTTTTTGGTAATTTGGTGATAAAATCCATTGTTATTCTTTCCCACTTCCATTGCGAGATTTCGGGTTGTTGAAGTAACCCGGACGGTCTTTGGTGTTCGACTTTGACTTTGGAACATGTCAAACACTTGGCAACATAAGTAGCTATGTCCCTTTTGATGTTCGGCCACCAATATTGTTCTTTAAGGTCATGGTACATCTTATTGGCATCGGGGTGAATCGAGTATCGTGACTTATGGGCTTCATCTAAAATAAGGCTTCGTAGGTCCCCATATCTAGGCACCCAAATCCTTCCGGCGAAATATCGAAGTCCGGTCTCCCTAATTTCGAATCGAGAGACGAGAATGTTCAAGAGCTCGTGTGAAACATTTTCATCCTTGAGAGCCTCATCTTGGGCTAACCGTATTTGGCTATTAAGGTTGGTGTGGATGGTGATGTTTAAAGCTCGGACACGAAGAGGCACCGCTCTTTCTTTTCGACTTAAGGCATCGGCTACTACATTTGCCTTTCCGGGATGGTAATGAAGCTCGCAATCGTAATCGTTTAAGGTTTCAATCCACCTTCATTGTCTCATGTTTAGTTGCTTTTGATCGAAGATGTGTTGGAGACTTTTGTGATCGGTAAAGATAGTACTCTTGGTTCCATAAAGATAGTGTCTCCACATTTTAAGTGCAAAGACAACGGCTCCGAGTTCGAGATCATGTATCGTGTAGTTTCGTTCATGAATTTTGAGTTGTCGAGAAGCATAAGAAATGACTTTCGTTCGTTGCATCAACACACACCCAAAACCATGTTTCGAGGCGTCGCAATACACAAAAAACCATCGTTGCCTTCGGGAAGTGACAAGATAGTAGCAGTGGTTAGCTTCGTTTTCAAGATTTGAAATGCGGATTCTTGTTCGGTTGCCTAAACGAATTTTCTTCCCTTATGAGTTAACGCGGTTAGAGGACGAGCGACCAAAGAGAAATCTTTGATGAATCTACGATAGTATCCGGCGAGACCCAAGAATTTAAGAATGTGAGTAGGGGTAGTAAGAGTCTCCCATTTACTAATGGCTTCGATTTTTGATGGATCGACTTTAATACCTTGGTCACTTACAACATGACCAAGAAATTGAACTTCCTTCAACCAAAATTCACACTTGGAGAATTTGGCATAGAGTCGTTCTTGTCTTAAAAGTCCAAGCACAAGTCGGAGGTGTTCCTCGTGTTCTTCTTCGCTTTTAGAATAAACCAAAATATCATCGATGAACACGATAACAAATTTGTCAAGATACGGTTTGCACACGCGGTTCATAAGATCCATGAACACCGCCGGTGCGTTAGTGAGACCAAATGGCATGACAAGGAATTCATAACTACCATAATGAGTTCGGAAAGCGGTTTTGGAGACATCTTCCCCCTTAACCCTTAATTGATGATAACCCGAGCGGAGATCGATTTTCGAGTATACACAAGACCCTTGTAGTTGATCAAAGAGGTCATCGATGCGAGGAAGAGGATATCGGTTCTTAACCGTCAATTTGTTTAGTTCACGATAATCAATGCACATTCGTAGGGATCCGTCTTTCTTTTTAACAAACAAAATTGGAGTGCCCCAAGGTGAATGGCTAGGTTGGATAAAACCACGATCAAGTAGTTCTTGGATTTGACTTTGCAATTCTTGCATTTCAGATAGAGTGAGTCTATATGGTGCACGTGCTACGGGTGCGGCTCCCAGAATAAGATCGATTTGGAATTTAACCGGTCGATGAGGTGGAAGACCCGACAATTCGTCGGGAAATACATCGGAATAGTCACTAACAATTGGCACATCATCGATGTACTTCTCATTGGACTTGACTTTCTTAACGTGAGAAAGGATCGCAAAACAACCCTTACAGAGTAGTTTTCTAACTTTAATGCATGAAACGAGGTTGTGTCCGGTGCAACTCTTATCGCCATAGACGATCACAGGTTCGCCGTTCTCGATAGGAATCCGGATTGTGTTAAGATCACAAAGGATGTGAGATTTTGTTTTGGCTAGCCAATTCATACCGATTATTACATCGAAGCTTCCTAGTTCCATGGGTATCAAGTCAATTTCAAACTCATTACCCAAAATGTTTAACGTACACCCCCGATAATATGTGTCGGCACTCAATAGTTTCCCGTTGGCCACTTCAATGGTATAAGTAGTATCTAGTGAAAGTGGTGGAGTGCTAAAAGAATAAGTCAAAGTCTTGGATACAAAACTCTTATCGGCACCCGAATCGAATAAACAAGTAACATAAGTGTTGTTGAGGAGAAACGTACCCGTGACTAATTCATTGTCATCTCGGGCTTCCTCGGTGTTGATGTTGAAAGCTCGGCCGCATGTTTTGGGGTTGGATTTCTTCTTCGGACATGCATTTCTAAAATGACCCGTTTGGCCACATTCATAACAAGTACCCGGTTTTGGTGCATTGGGCACCTTTTGAGTGACGGGGGCGGCACTTCTACAATCGTTGGCCTCATGAACACCCCTTTAGCACCGGTGGCAAAATAGATTGCTACATTCACCATAGTGGTGTTTGTGGAATTTGTTGCAAAAGGGTTTATTTCCGCCATAACTTTTCTTGGCGTCAGAGGTGAAAGGCTTTTTGGTGAAGTTGTTGTAGTTGTTGCTTGATTGGGGGGCTTCCCATTTTCTTTTGTTGCCACTCGATTTATCCTCGGCCTTAGGTGCCGAAACTACGATTTCATCAACAGTTTCGATCAATTGGCGGGCCATGTTTAAGGCTTGTTGTAGGTTAGCGGGTTTGGATGACATCACTCCTTGTTTGACGCTCTTTGGAAGACCATCCATATAGAGTTCAACCCTTTGAGATTCAGGGTTCACGAGGTTGGGACACATCAAGGATAGCTCGGCGAATCGTTGATTGTAGGCCTTGAGATCGTTCCCGACCGCCTTTAAAGTTCTTAGGTCTTGTTCGAGCTTTCGGGTTTCTTCACGAGGGAAAAATTCGACGATCAACCTTTCCCTTAAATCGGCCCAAGAGAGGGCGTGAGCTTCATCGGTACCCACCGATTATACATACGTGTTCCACCACCTGAGGGTGATACCGGCAAAGGTGTGGGTGGAATATTTGACTTTATCTTGATCTCGACAACCGCTTATGCTAAAAACGGCTTCCGTTTGTTCGAACCATCGAGTGAGTACAACCGGTCCCCCGGTTCCATCAAAAGTGTGAGGTTTACACCCCATGAAGGCTTTGTAGGAGCACCCTTCGATTGAGTTACCGGCCCCTTGATTGTTGTCGTTGTTGTTGTTATCATTGTTGTTATTTTTGTTGGTGGAGTGACCGGCCATGGCCGCCTCTACGGCGGTGGCTACCATTCGTTGTAGAGCTTTTTCGGGTGTCTCACGGTGTGGTCCACGGCGAGGAGCCATTATTCCTTCAAAACACAAGAATATCGTTGATTAGTATTCTTAATAATACTAACCATGATATGGAATAAGGATAGAGAGAAATTTTCCTTGACTCGCCTTAAATTCTTTATGTCATAATGTCGGAATGTTCATATGAGTCACCGTAATATAATCCCGGAAATTATATTACCCTAATTCATATGTGCATTCGACACTATTTCATATAGTCAAGGTGGCGCGTCAATTAAATCAAGTAACGTGAGATTAAGATTGAATAAGAATTAGATATGATAGAAGAGTTCGAGTATAATGCACAAGTAGTCAAGTAATTCCTACTTCAAGTCTATATGCCGGTTGTAGTCTAGACTCACCAATGTACCCTATGACTCGGAGTCGACACCAATGAACTCTAAATCCCTACAACCAATGCTCTGATACCATCTGTAGCGACCCGACCAAATCATGTTTGACGGCGCCGACTACTTAGGTGCCGTTACGTGGTCATAAGTCTTTAACGTGACATTTGACCAAAATATGTCGCATTCATTTCATAAGTAAAATGATGTTTCAAGTTTACAAATGTAGTTCAAAAGACTAGTTACATTACAAAGTTTAACGTACGAATGAAACCTATGCGACACAATTTAAAGTAGTCAAAAGACGCTCCAACTATGCATGTATACTCGACATCCAAGCAAGTATCAAAAAGAGTGCGGAAGCATGTATCAAGTAGCGTTCAAGGACCTGAGAAAACATATAGAAAACTGTCAACGAAAACGTTGGTGAAATCATAGGTGTTTTAGTAAACGTTGCATTTGAACCACAAGATTTAATATAATATGATTATCAAAATCATTTGCATTCCAAAGTTGTTATTTGTTTCGCGGGCACCCAATTATCAAACTTAACTGTTTTGCACCCTTTGCGTAGTGTTAGAACATACACTAGACCCGAAGATATATTTCATCCGCTAACGGTAGCGAACCGTCCGAATGAGGCTCGTCAAGCCCATGTGATCACATAATATAAGTTCTCGTTTACACCCTGCAAGTGTAACTAATGATAATTGAATTGAGGATTTTTGTTCAAACCCGTACGTGGAATGTTCGTTTTCGTACTTGTGTTCAAAGTGTAAAAGTATGATACGTATATGTTTCTCATCCCATAGTTTAAAGCATAAAAGTTTTTTGAAAGATGGAACTATGATCTCACCTTGTGTGCACGAGTAATATGTACTTCAACAAGTAACATGTGCAAAGAACAATGCTAGTCTTAACCTAAACAAATAGGTCGTATCAATAACGGTAAACACGATAGGTCAAAGATGTTCAATTAGTCCTATGGCTCGTTACGACTCGATTATGTAGCATGTGAATCAATTTGTCAAGTTTCATGCAAGATACAAGTATAGAAAACAAGTTAGAAAGATTGCATAATCATTTGGTTAAGTTTGACAAAAAGTCAAACTTTGGTCAGGCCAAAGTCAACGAAAAAGTCAACACGTTCGGGTCGGGTCCCGAACAAATTTTCTGAGGTTTTTAATCATATATAAACATGTTAGAACAAGTTTCATGTGAATCGGAGGTCCATAGCATGCCACACATTTTTCGTATATTGGACAAAGAGGTCAGAACCTGGACACGCCTAACGTCGCGCCGCGACATAGGCTGGCCGCGCCGCGGCAATACACGCGAGCTGATACTTGGCCAGTTTCAGTTTTCTAAGTCTCAAATCAAAACCTTTTTATGCATAAAACACAAACCGCAAACACTTAGAACTCGCATCTTATATCGTTGGAAAGCTCTTTTGACAAGGAAAACAACTAAGCACATTTCAACAACCAAAAACATCATTTGTAACAATCGACTTTCCAAACAATTAATGTTCATCATAAATGCTCAAGTTCATAAATGCAAAAAATAGGATTCGGGAACTTAATGCATGCATATAATACGCCGTTTTGTAGATAATCAAGCATACGATCTAACTAACTACTTACCAACCACAATTCATGGCATTCAATACATTAAATGTTCACATTCAATTCTATCAAACCCTAACCAACAACATCAAAATCACTAATCATGTTTATGAAGTTTTCTAAAACAACCTACACATCAAATTGAAGCTAGTGATGTTAGGAACACATTTAATACATGCATTTATAACATTTAACATCATTCAAACAACCAAATCACCAAATCAAACACACCAAAGTTTATGTTCATGCTAGTTACTTCAAATAACAAAATCGAACATATAAATCATATATTCATGTTAGACTTAAGCCATAGACACTAATTAACAACTTTATAAGTTAAAAACATCAAGAACACAAAATCTAGTGATTTTAGAAAGTTACCCAAACTTGATGAAATCGGTATGGAATCGAAGAGGAAGTTGCAAGGATTACAAATATGTAATTTGTTTTGATTGAAGCTTGCAAGATGTGATTTGGATAATGAATCTTGTAATGGAGAAATGAGAGAAAATGTGAAAGTATTGAAAGAAAAGGAAAATGAAAATGGAAAAGAAAGGGAGGTGGGTTTGACTAGTCAAATGCTAGTCACCTCTTTGGCACTTTGGCGAAACTAGTCCCTCGAGTTCGGTTACGGGTGCGTGAATTACCTAAACGAGATATTTTTAAAATTCGTATCAACGGGAGATGTTATAAACATATAACGGAAATTTAAAATAGTTAAACGGAAAAAGGCGGGATGTTACACAGCCATCATCTAATCGCTACTACTACTACCATGTTATATATATATATATATATATATATATATATATATATATATATATATATATATATATATATATATATATATATATATATATTTTATCTTCAAACCCTCACCAAAACCATTTATGTTGTTCCATTCCTGTTTTGATCAAACCAATAACCGAAGACCATCATTAAGAACACCATCGACTATCAACTTAAACCCATCACAACCGACACCTTTTGATGTTATGCGAGGTGTATATGAAATAGCTTTATTTTTACTAGGAAATACTATTAAATACGATACAATTTTACACAAGATATTTATTTATTTATAGAATGGATATAATTAAACCTTGCTACAACACTTATAGGCAGTGTACCTAATCGTACAGTAGTGTAGTTTTTATAAAGTTCGGTTCATTCCACAGGGAAATCTTTAAACAAAGCTTAACGCTATATTAGTTTTAATTTATAAAAATACAAATATATATATATATATATATATATATATATATATATATATATATATATATATATATATATATATAAGTAATATTATTAATATAAAGGGGGGTTTTTACCGTTTAATGACCGATTTGTCGATTTTAAAACTTTAGTCACAGTTAAAACCTAATGTAAAATATTAAAAATAAATACAACTTAATTTAAAGCATAAAGTAAATAATGATAAATAAAATTGCAATAATTAAAATTGCGATAATTAAAAAGTACGATAATTAAAAGTGCAATTAAATACAATGACAATAAATAAAAGTGCGATAATTAGAAGTGCAATTAAATATGAAAATAAAGGAATTATGCTTATTTAAACTTCCGTAATCATGATGTTTGACGTGTTGATTTTTAGTTTATTCCCATGGGTTAATTGTCCTTTGTCCTGGATTATTTAATATGTCCGTCTGGTTTTTGTCCATAACAGTCCATCGGTCATAAATTTAAAGTGCGAGTGTCCTCGTCAAATTATCCTTATATCCGAAGTTAAATATTCCAACTAATTGGGGACTTAAACTGTAACAAGGTTTTAATACTTTGTTATCAATTATGCCAAGTGTCCTTGTACATAATTTCACCCCCGTTTTAATAATTCCATAGACTATTAATCCATTCCCGTGTCCGTTTAAATGAACGATTATTCGTACATATAAATACCCCGCCCATCGTGTCCGATTGAGTGTATATGGTTATTTATAGGTACGTCCAATTGTAAATCTTTATATTAAAATTAACAAACTATCATTTAGTTAAACAAATATAAAGCCCATTAATAGCCCATAGTCTAATTTTTACAAGTGTCGTTCTTTTGTCCAAACCCCAATTATGGTACAAAGCCCAATTACCCAATTTTAGTATTTAGCTCAACATTATGATTACTTCGTTTTAAATAAGCATAATAATAACTTAGCTACGAGATATTAAATTAAAAAGGTTGAACATAACTTACAATGATTTAAAAATAGCGTAGCGTTACACGGACAGAATTTCGACTTACACCTTTACAACATTCGCTAACATACCCTTATTATTGGAAATTAAAATTAAAATTAAAATTATAATATATATATATATATATATATATATATATATATATATATATATATATATATATATATATATATATATATATATATATATATATATATACGTTGAGGGAGTTGGATGGATGGATTGATATATTAAACTGAACCAAACACGCGAATTTATAGGCCTGTGAGCTGGAAAAAGAGCTCATACGATCGCATGAGCTTTGCCCTTCAAGGCCATGCGATCGCATGGCCAGCTGGGGAGGCTCACATGTGGTTGTTTTCTTCTGCCGACGGTTTTAAAATATAATATAATATATATATATATTAATTTTAAGAATTAATTATATATTATATTATATTCATGTGCATAGTTGACTTGTAATTTTTAGTCCGTTGCGTCGAGCGTTGAGAGTTGACTCTGGTCCCGGTTTCGGATTTTCGAACGTCCTTGCGTATAATTTAATATCTTGTACTTTGCATTTTACTTCTTGTACACTTGTAATTTTGAGACGTTTCTCATCAATAATTGGAACCTCTTTGATTGTACTTTGTACTTTTGAGCTTTTTGGTCGTTTGCGTCTTCAATTCGTCGAATCTGTCTTTTGTCTTCACCTTTTATTATTTAAACGAATATTACTTGTAAATAGAACAATTGCAACTAAAAGCTTGTCTTTCTTGAGGGATAATGCTATGAAATATATGTTTGTTTTTAGCATTATCAAATATTCCCACACTTGAGCGTTGCTTGTCCTCAAGCAATATAGTCTTGAAATATACTAGAATCACTTC
Source organism: Rutidosis leptorrhynchoides (assembly GCF_046630445.1). Classification (NCBI taxonomy): domain Eukaryota; kingdom Viridiplantae; phylum Streptophyta; class Magnoliopsida; order Asterales; family Asteraceae; genus Rutidosis; species Rutidosis leptorrhynchoides. Next base: position 318,033,343 of record NC_092341.1, on the reverse strand, counting down.
TTTATTCTTCACACTTTGTACATCAGTGATTTCTATACGGCGATATAAACAATGGTAGTAACGATGTGGTTTACAGTCCTACATGACTATAAAATTTAGATCCATTAGGGAAATTGGATCTTTATGAAAACATTTGATCTTTTTGAAAATTAAATCTAGCTTTTACCCTAGATAAGTTTTCCGGAATAACCCTTCACCGGTGTTTGTAAATTCTTTTTGTGGGTTTTAGATTTGAAAATTTTAGTTCAAAACTTGCGGTTTTGTGTCACCCACTTGCTAACCTTGTATTGGGAAAGCAACACGTCCAGTATACTTGTTTCGTATATTACCTTTCGGTAAACTACCGTCCGGTTGTAAAGGAAAGCGTTGAACAAGCAACTGTTAAGGCAATGTCCCCTGACATGCTTTTAATTATGGTCTATAACGTGTCGGATGCAATTACTATCCTTTGTAGGAGCAATAGTAAAGCTCACCCTTATAATTTTTCGGTCTGGCACAAGGTCCTGTCTTTGACCATGCTATGCAACCACCGTTCTTACGGTTGACACCCGATTTGGTTCAGGTGACCTAATGAATTCCAGGTGAATTCCTAGGATTTTACGTTCAATGGTAATGAACGCATTGAAAATGGGTTTTCAGAAAACAAATCAGTTTTAATTTTGATCAAAATATTTTCTCGTTCAAGCTCGAGTTTAGATATCATTGAATTCCATGAGTTTGTAATTCTCAATCTTTAAGATAAATCTCTAGGATTGAGTAATATCAGGCTTAAAAGCTGATTTTTTGATCTTTAAGGAGATTATCCTTTCTGGGGATCTGATTCATTAGTCTTATCCAGCTAATTTGCACGACGTTCTCCCCATTTTACAAGACAGATCCTCTCATGATTAGTATAAGTCTGACCACTTGGCGACCCTGTTTGATGCTGAGGTCCGTGGATTTCCTGCTGATATTAGAGATGACTTTTCTAGATTTTTCGTTAACCTACAGCTGGTCTGGACGACAACTTCATGACCTAAATCAAGAAGCGCGTTTCTTTTTCGGAAGACTTTACTTCCTTTTAATGATGGAATTGATTCATCGTGTAGATCCATCTTTCTTTCAAATATATTACAGTAAATCGGGTAAAACTGATTAAGATCGTCCAAAACAAAAGTATCTTCAGTTATTTGTTACAAAAATATGTGACATATGTTTTAAATAACTTGGTAAATTTTTCCACACTTGGTTTTTATTTTCTTTTATTTGCCTTTTTATTGTCCTCTATTCCATTTTAAATGAATTCTAACATTTTGGTTTGTTTCTCAATTTATGTCCTTTCCGAGGTAACAATAATTTCGGTGTTAACACCTAGTTTTATCATTTATAAATATATATAAACATGATTTTGAGTTCATTTAATTGAAAATTTTGAAAAATTTTACTAGAAATGGGTAGTCAGTATATAAGACTAGGGCTGTTCTTTGTTATCAGAGAGCACTAGATTCTAATACAACTACTACGTTACTAGTATTTTTAATGGTAACCAAGTGTTTAAGTTAAAAATTTTAAAAATCCAAAAGAATTTAACCCCTTCCCACACTTAAGATCTTGCAATGCCCTCATCTGCAAGAAATCAGTAACAATTTAAATTATTGAGGGTGATTAGTGTAGAAAAATGATTAAATTTTACCAAAGTTTCCAAACATATTGGCGTTTGTTTGCTGAATGATAAATGGTGCATATCATTTGTTCATTCCATCTTGTTGTTACATCACATTTATTTTTCATCTTGTAGTCAAAATTACTAGCTTTTGCTGAACTTAATGTCAGTCTTTGAAAATGCGCTGTTTTACCCTGTTTTGTACAATCGATAATATACATACATACAAATATAAACATGCATGACAATTTGAAATGGGACTTAATATCCCACTTTCAAATCCAAAATGTGAAATATTAGTACACAATAATAATAAAAATGATAAAAATTACATAAATATATCCAATAACATAAGTTTAAACATGAATAAGTAAAAAGATAAAAACATAAAAATCATAAAAATAACCAATGGAACTAAATCAGTCTGGATAGGGGTTCCAGTTCATCTCGTCAGGTGGGTTCCATTGTTGGTTATAGGTGTTCTGATAGGCTTGGTTATAGTCATACCGGTTAAAGGGTGGTCAGATGTCGGGGTTGTGTGGCGGAAAATGAGCAGGTCGAGTAGGCACGTAATTATTTGGTACCTGATATGATAGCTGGCTCATGATTTGGTGCTGATGAACTAACCAGCTATCGTGTTGGCGTCGCCTATAATCCTCGTATACTCGCTCGGAGTTCCACTGCTCATACATACTATGTCTGGCCGCGCTCGTCATTGCTTCCTCATCTATACGAACGTGGACGTCAAGAATAGCATCTCGTAAGACATCCCTAATGTCTTCCGCTTCCTCCATTTCCTCGTCTGAGCCTCTCTCTACCTGAGGATGATTACCTTCATAGGAAGTGCCTGGTTACGTCTACTCTTTAATACCTTAGCACCCACATAAACCCGCAATCCTATGGTCTCATCCTGTTCTCTACAAAGCTGTAATGGACCCCCTTGGTTCCTATCAACACCTAAATACTCTCCAATGAGAGTAACAAAAATACCTCCTCCTATTATACTCCCGTCCTACATTCCTTCTACCATTTTAGATAAATAAAAACCAACACAGTAAGGGATATTAACAAAGCTTCTCGGGTCTCGAATACACTTTAGGTAAAATAAATCATGTAAGGTCATTTTCTCCTTATTGTGACCTCTCTGTGTAATCGAATTAGCCAAAAATCTATGAATTACACGAAGCTCGGCTTTGTTAATATGTAAGTAGGAGTGTTTTCCTCCTAGTGTAAAAACATTATAGTTTGACATACGCCTCCAAAAGGCGTTCGCGTCAAAGTTCCTATCTACCCTTTCACCACGATAAATCAAACTCATACAATCGGGTAGTAATAATTCACTAGGAGTGTAAATCTGTAATGCCCTGGCCATGTCCATCATGGACATTCTGTACATTCTACCGCCAAGGATAAATCTAAGAAAACTTCTATCATCTAACCTATCTACATCTACATTTAACGCTATAGTACTCATCAGCTCAACACACCATTCCTTATATACAGGTCTACGAATGGTGAAAAGACGTTCCCAATCTGTAAAAGAAGAACTGCCATACCTTTGAATCAAATGTTGTCTAACACGGTCAGCTAGATGGACCGTTTCCAAAGGATTCCAATCAATTACCCTCGGCACCTCTACCTCTTTTGTTACTAATTTGAATTTATTACTTTGATATGATGGGTAATCGCTCCATTGTCTATCGAATCTCAAATTAGGATGCAATGTGTGTTCAGGAATCGTTGGGTATTCTACAGGTGGATGTGGCGGAAATACTATGAATTCATTAGGTAACTGTAGCGGGTCATAATAAGGTACGTGCTGATCAGGCTGTTGTTGTGGTTCCTGTTGTGGTACTTGTTCAGGTTCTGGCTCGTATTGCATTTCTGGTTCTGGTTCTGGAGCTGCAGCAGGTCGTCTAGATGATGATGATCCTGAACCTCGAGTATCGGCTCTCTACAAAACACATTAAACACAAAGTTTGTGCATCCAAATATGCATTAGTGTTAGCAAAATAACAATTTAAATTAACCACAATAACATGTTAAATCAAAATTAAACTTATACACATTTTCACATTTTTTTACAATTCTATACTTGTTCAAATAAGCACATATGAAAATGTAAACAAAGTTCATAAGCATTTATCTCAAATAACATGTCAAAATAGTCATTACTAACAATTAAACAAGTCTCAAATGGCAAATATATCAAATTAATCAAGTTCATGAATTTTGGACTTAAAAAGTCCACTTTAATATCCAAAAATCATGTTTAGGATCAATGTTTGGATCATTTAACTACCTAAACATGTTACATTACTCAATTTAGCAATAATTCATGACAAAAATCCGCCATAACCTGTTTATATCAAAAAGCCCGAAATTGCTCAAGAACACAAACCCTAGATTTTTAAAAATTTTGAAGTTTTTGCTTCAAATCATGTTAAATAGCATCAATCTAGGTTATACATGAATAAATACTAACAATTTAACACTAATAACACTAGAAATTAACAAAATTGCATTAGGTAAAATATTGGTAATTATCACAAAAATTAGGAATTTATAGAGTTTAGGGGTGTAATTTTTACCTTCTTTGAAAAGCTTCTGAACAATTTCATGATTATAGCGAGAAATTTGACGAATTACGGTGAAAATTTGCGAATTTTAGAGAGAATTTGAGTGTATTTTTGTGTATGTGTGTGTTTTTGTGGATAAAGACAGACTCGCTGGAACTTCTTGTATCTGGCCTGGATTTCAGCTCCATGCGATCGCATGGAGTTGAAGTGTAAACCCCATGCGATCGTATGGGAAGCCGGCTACAGTTTTTTCAGCTTTTTTTTTTTTTTAATAAAAACCTTATACTTTATAAATCATATAATTAATAAAATTTTAAAAATTTGTTTCTTTTTAGGATGAGGGCGTTTCGGATCGTTGTCCTAGTCCGTCCCTCGACAAAATTTTAAAATTTGTCAATTCAAAGCGCGGTTTTAAAAGTAAAGATTTTTGGGTTTTTTAATATTTTTGGCATACTTTAATTCAATAAGATTAAAAATAATGATAATAAAAGTTCTCGTCACTCCCTTGGGTAGAGCAATTTCGGTTCAACGACCTAGTCTTCAACTCACGACGAATTTTAAAAATCATATTTTTAACTTAGCGAATTAAAGTAAATTTTTATTTTTAAATTCACACCAAACTTAAATTTAAAATGCATAAAATTAAAAATTCATATTAAAAATTCACACCAAACTTAAATTATATTTTTGTTTTTATACATACAAACGTGTATTAAAAATATTAATTTTTCAAATATTTACAATTTTAAATATATTGATTTTAAAAAGTTTACAATATTATTTTAATATTAATTTTAAAAACAAAGTAAAAATAAAATTAAAAATCTTTTTGGTCTTTTATCCCACTTTAATCAAACAAATATTATCAAAAAAATACGCCCCTCTTTTCGGTAAAGTAATTTCGGTTTCATAACCTAATTTAACTCATGACGAATTTTTGAAATATTTTGGTTGATTGATTAAAGATATTTATACCTTAAGAATAAACGGTAAATTTTGCAGTGATGTAATAAATTTTTGTATGATATCAATAATTTCGGTCGCAAGACCTAATTTTATCGAATACCAATTTAATACTTTATAGCGAACAAATTAGTGTTTATTATCAAAAGGTTAAAAATAAAAATAAAAATAAAAATAAAAATGAAAACTGTACAAACTTACCTGTGAAAGAGATTTCTTAGTGATATGCTCTAGCCCACTCATAAGATAGTCGGACTGATTGGTTTTCCATGGCTACATAGGCGTAACCTCGAGCATTCAATGTTTTTTCTTCTAAACATATGAATGGTCCGTCTCTGCATAGAGTAACAAATTCGATATTTGAATATGTCTGATTCGTCGAGCATTTTCCTTCGTGTGACCATTTTCCGCATTTGTGACATATTTCAAGGTGTCGTGCTCTTCTTTTCGCTACGGATTTTGATTTTCCTTTACCAAATTTGTTACTTATTATTTTCGCATCTGGATTCTTTTCTTACTCCGTCCAATTTACCTCTGATTAATGATACTATTTCACTTGGAAGTGTGTCATTATTACGTTTAGTGATCAAAGCGTGTAGCATTAGACCATGGTTTAATTCACAGGAAGTCTTCATCTCGTAAAACCTAAACAAATAAAAATTCAGAATGGGGGGAGAAGACTAGTTCTTTAGGGTCTGCTAGGGAAAGACCATTCGGGTTCCATTTTCGAGAACTACATGAAAACAGAAAATCTAACTCTAACAGAAATACATATTATCCTTTAAAGACTTGATTCTCCCCACACTTAGTTAGCTGTGGTGTTGAAATTGTGATTAACTTCGTTGTCAACTTCCATCGGACTATCTATGTAATGTTTAACTCTGTGACCATTAACTTTAAATTCAATCCCATTTGAATTTATCAATTCTACTGTTCCGTACGAAAAAACTCTTTTGACTATGAATGGTCCAGACCATCTTGATTTCAATTTTCCAGGAAATAGCTTGAATCGTGAATTGAAAAGAAGAACTCTGTCTCCTTCTTTAAATTCTTTTGAACTTCTGATTCTTTTATCATGCCATTTCTTCGTTCTTTCTTTATAGATTAACGAATTTTCGTATGCTTCTTGTCTTAATTCTTCTAATTCGTTTAATTGACTTAACCATAGACGTCCAACTTCATGTAAATCAAGATTACATGTCTTCAAAGCCCAGAATGCTTTGTGTTCAATTTCTACTGGAAGATGACATGCTTTTCCGTAAACGAGTTTAAAAGGTGTGGTTCCAATTGGAGTTTTGTTGGCTGTTCTAAAAGCCCAGAGTGCATCCTCCAATTTAATGGACCATTCCTTCGGATTTGATCCTACAGTTTTCTCTAGAATACGTTTTAAAGCTCGGTTGGTATTTTCAACTTGTCCATTTGTTTGTGGATGATATGCAGTGGAGATTTTATGAGTTACTCCATATCTTTTAAGAACTTTCTCAAGTTGATTATTACAAAAATGAGTACCCCGATCACTTATTAAAGCTTTCGGTGTTCCAAACCTTGCAAAAAGACGTTTTAAAAAGTTGACTACAACTCGTGCATCGTTAGTTGGGAGAGCTTGTGCTTCCGCCCATTTAGATACATAATCAATGGCTACGAGAATATAGAGATTATTATGAGATTTTGGAAATGGACCCATAAAGTCAATACCCCAAATGTCAAATACTTCACATACTTGAATGACATTTTGTGGCATTTCATCACGTTGACTTATTTTTCTGGCCCTTTGATAAGCATCACAGGATTTGCAAAGAAGGTGTGCGTCTTTGTAAATTGTAGGCCAATAGAATCCAGCATCGTAAACTTTTCTTGCTGTTAGTTGAGGCCCATAATGCCCTCCTGTTGGTCCTGTGTGACAATGGTTTAAGATTTTACTAGCTTCATCTCCGAATACACATCGGCGTATTATTCCATCTGGACAACTTTTAAACAAATGTGAATCTTCCCAGAAATAGTGTTTTATATCACTAAAGAATTTCTTTCATTTTTGGTACGACAATCCTTTTTCAAGGAATCCACATACTAAATAGTTTGCATAGTCTGCAAACCATGGAATTTCATTATTATCTATCTTCAATAGATATTCATCAGGAAAGTTGTCTTGTATGGCTGATTCATTTAGAACTTCTAATTCTGGATTTTCAAGACGAGAAAGATGATCAGCGACGAGATTTCTGCTCCCTTTTTATCTCGGATTTCAATATCAAAATCTTGTAAGAGTAAGATCCAACGGATTAATCTTGATTTAGCATCTTGTTTCGAAAATAGGTATCTAAGAGCAGAATGATCGGTATAGACCATCGTTTTAGCTAGAACGAGATATGAACGAAATTTGTCAAAAGCAAAGACAATAGCAAGGAGTTCTTTTTCAGTAGTTGTGTAATTTGTTTGTGCTCCTTGTAACGTCTTACTAGCATAATATATAGGTTGAAATCATTTTTCAATCCTTTGTCCTAAAACGGCTCCCATTGCAAAATCACTTGCATCGCACATAAGTTCAAATGGTAGATTCCAATTTGGAGTTATCATAATCGGCGCATTAGTGAGTTTTTCTTTAAGAATATTAAAAGATTTGATACATTCATCTGAAAAGATGAATGGAGCATCCTTTTCTAGGAGTTTATTCATAGGAGTGACAATTTTAGAAAAATCTTTTATGAAACGTCGGTAAAAACCGGCATGCCCTAGAAAACTCCTAACTCCTCTAACATTGGTGGGATGTGGAAGTTTAGCAATTACATCTACTTTAGCTCTATCCACTTCAATTCCTTCCTTTGAAATTTTATGACCAAGAACGATGCCTTCTTTAACCATGAAATGGCATTTCTCCCAATTAAGAACTAGATTTGATTGTTCGCATCTAATAAGCATTCGTTCAAGATTAACTAGACATGATTCAAAAGTATCACCGAAGACTGAAAAGTCATCGATGAAAACTTCCATGCATTCTTCTATCATGTCGTGAAAAATCGCCATCATGCACCTTTGAAAGGTTGCAGGGGCGTTGCAAAGTCCAAATGGCATGCGTTTGTAAGCAAAAGTACCATAAGGGCACGTGAACGTGGTTTTTTCTTGGTCCTCGGGTGCTATTGGAATTTGAAAATATCTGGAAAAACCATCAAGAAAACAATAGTAACTATTTCTGGCTAATCTTTCCAACATTTGATCAATAAAAGGAAAGGGAAAGTGATCTTTTCTGGTGGCGTCATTTAATTTTCTATAATCAATACAAACACGCGATCCTGTTACAGTCCTAGTAGGAATAAGCTCATTTTTCTCATTTGTAATGACAGTCATGCCACCCTTCTTAGGTACGCATTGAACTGGGCTTACCCATGGACTATCAGAAATTGGATAAATTAAACCTGCATCTAGTAGTTTAATGATTTCTTTCTTAACAACATCTTGCATATTAGGATTTAGTCTTCGTTGGCGTTGCACATACGTTTTATGACCTTCTTCCATAAGGATTTTATGCGTGCAATACGAAGGACTTATTCCTTTAATATCATGAATATTCCATGCAATAGCTGGTTTATGAGCTTTTAACACAGAAATGAGTTGAGATTTTTCATTTTCAGTAAAAGAAGACGATATTATTACAGGTAATTCAGATTCACCATGTAAATAAGCATATTCCAAATGGTTTGAAAGTGGCTTTAACTCTAATGTCGGAGGTTCTTCTATCGATGATTTCAATCGATATCTGTCTTCTTCTTTTTGCATTTGAATTTCTTCTGTTGTTGGTTCATATCCATTAGCCATAAGTGTAGCTAACATTTTAGTTTCATCAATTGGTTCAGTTCCTTCTCCTAAAGAACATTCTCCTGTTCCTTGTAATTCTGGAAATTCTTCTAACAATTCTGCATGTGATTCTATAGTTTGAATATAATAACATGTATCATCTGCAGATTGCGGTTGTTGCATTGCTCTATCAACAGAAAAGGTAACACTCTCATCCTCTATACTTAGTGTCAGTTTCTTACCGAACACGTCTATCATTGCTTTAGCCGTGTTTAAGAATGGTCTTCCTAATATGAGAGGAACTTGAGAATCTTCTTCCATGTCCAGAACAACAAAATCTACTGGAAATACTAAAGTACCAACTTTAACTAGCATGTTCTCCATTATCCCTCTAGGATATTTTACTGATCTATCGGCTAGTTGTATGCTTATTCGTGTTGGTTTCAATTCTCCAAGGTCTAGTTTAGTGTATAGTGAATACGGCATTAAATTTATACTAGCACCTAAGTCTGCCAATGATTCCTTTGAACTAAGACTACCCAGAAAACATGGAATTGTGAAACTTCCTGGATCAGATAGTTTTTCTGGTATCTTATTCAACAGCACTGCTGAACAATTAGCATTCATAGTAACAGCATAGAGTTCTTCCATTTTCTTTCTATTTGAGATTAGATCTTTCAGAAATTTAGCATATCTAGGCATTCCTGAAATCACATCAATGAAAGGAAGATTTACATTTATCTGTTTAAACATATCTAAGAATTTGGATTGCTCGGCTTCAAGTCTCTCTTTTCTCATTTTACTTGGGTAAGGAAGTGGTGGTTGGTATGGTTTAACATAAGGTTTTGCCTTAACTGTGTTATCTTCATTAACCTTTTCAACTACCGGTTCTTTTTCCTTATCTTGATCAGATTGTGGTTCTTGTGGAGTAGGAATAGCTTCATCAAAAATTACAGGTATTTTAGGTGGTTTAAGTGTAATACCACTTCTTGTGGTAATGGCTTTAGCTGTTTTATTCCGGGGGTTAGAATTTGTATCACTAGGTAAACTTTTCGGTTTTCTTTCACCTATTAACCTTGCTAGGTTGCTCACTTCTTATTCCAGATTTTGAATAGAAGCTTGTTGATTTCTAAATGCTTGAGCATTTTATTCATTGGTTTGTTTTTGAGATGTGAAAAACTGTGTTTGAGATTCAACTAGCTTCGTCATTGTAGTGACCCAAACTTTTCCATGTTTATATATATTAATTGAGATTGATATTTACATGATTAAATGTTTCCAACATGTTAAGCAATCAAACTTGTTAAGACTTGATTAATTGAAATATGTTTCATATAGACAATTGACCACCCAAGTTGACCGGCGATTCACGAACGTTAAAACTTGTAAAAACTATATGATGACATATATATGGATATATATATAGTTAACATGATACTATGATAAGTAAACATATCATTAAGTATATTTACAATGAACTACATATGTAAAAACAAGACTACTAACTTAATGATTTTTAAACGAGACATATATGTAACGATTATCGTTGTAAAGACATTTAATGTATATATATCATATTAAGAGATATTCATACATGATAATATCATGATAATATAATAATTTAAAATCTCATTTGATATTATAAACATTGGGTTAACAACATTTAACAAGATCGTTAACATAAAGGTTTCAAAACAACACTTACATGTAACGACTAACGATGACTTAACGACTCAGTTAAAATGTATATACATGTAGTGTTTTAATATGTATTTATACACTTTTTAAAGACTTCAATACACTTATCAAAATACTTCTACTTAACAAAAATGCTTACAATTACATCCTCGTTCAGTTTCATCAACAATTCTACTCGTATGCACCCGTATTCGTACTCGTACAATACACAGCTTTTAGATGTATGTACTATTGGTATATACACTCCAATGATCAGCTCTTAGCAGCCCATGTGAGTCACCTAACACATGTGGGAACCATCATTTGGCAACTAGCATGAAATATCTCATAAAATTACAAAAAGATGAGTAATCATTCATGACTTATTTACATGAAAACAAAATTACATATCCTTTATATCTAATCCATACACCAACGACCAAAAACACCTACAAACACTTTCATTCTTCAATTTTCTTCATCTAATTGATCTCTCTCAAGTTCTATCTTCAAGTTCTAAGTGTTCTTCATATATTCTACAAGTTCTAGTTACATAAAATCAAGAATACTTTCAAGTTTGCTAGCTCACTTCCAATCTTGTAAGGTGATCATCCAACCTCAAGAAATCTTTGTTTCTTACAGTAGGTTATCATTATAATACAAGGTAATAATCATATTCAAACTTTGGTTCAATTTCTATAACTATAACAATTTTATTTCAAGTGATGATCTTACTTGAACTTGTTTTCGTGTCATGATTCTGCTTCAAGAACTTCGAGCCATCCAAGGATCCATTGAATCTAGATCCATTTTTCTATTTTCCAGTAGGTTTATCCAAGGAACTTAAGGTAGTAATGATGTTCATAACATCATTCGATTCATACATATAAAGCTATCTTATTCGAAGGTTTAAACTTGTAATCACTAGAACATAGTTTAGTTAATTCTAAACTTGTTCGCAAACAAAAGTTAATCCTTCTAACTTGACTTTTAAAATCAAATAAACACATGTTATATATCTATATGATATGCTAACTTAATGATTTAAAACCTGTAAACACGAAAAACACCGTAAAACCGGATTTACGCCGTCGTAGTAACACCGCGGGCTGTTTTGGGTTAGTTAATTAAAAACTATGATAAACTTTGATTTAAAAGTTGTTATTCTGAGAAAATGATTTTTATTATGAACATGAAACTATATCCAAAAATTATGGTTAAACTCAAAGTGGAAGTATGTTTTCTAAAATGGTCATGTAGACGTCGTTCTTTCGACTGAAATGACTACCTTTACAAAAATAACTTGTAACTTATTTTTCTGACTAGAAACCTATACTTTTTCTGTTTAGATTCATAAAATAGAGTTTAATATGAAACCATAGCAATTTGATTCACTCAAAACGGATTTAAAATGAAGAAGTTATGGGTAAAACAAGATTGGATAATTTTTCTCATTTTAGCTACGTGAAAATTGGTAATAAATCTATTCCAACCATAACTTAATCAACTTGTATTGTATATTATGTAATCTTGAGATACCATAGACACGTATACAATGTTTCGACCTATCATGTCGACACATCTATATATATTTCGGAACAACCATAGACACTCTATATGTGAATGTTGGAGTTAGCTATACAAGGTTGAGGTTGATTCCAAAATATATATAGTTTGAGTTGTGATCAATACTGAGATACGTATACACTGGGTCATGGATTGATTCAAGATAATATTTATCGATTTATTTCTGTACATCTAACTGTGGACAACTAGTTGTAGGTTACTAACGAGGACAGCTGACTTAATAAACTTAAAACATCAAAATATATTAAAAGTGTTGTAAATATATTTTGAACATACTTTGATATATATGTATATATTGTTATAGGTTCGTGAATCAACCAGTGGCTAAGTCTTACTTCCCGACGAAGTAAAAATCTGTGAAAGTGAGTTATAGTCCCACTTTTAAAATCTAATATTTTTGGGATGAGAATACATGCAGGTTTTATAAATGATTTACAAAATAGACACAAGTACGTGAAACTACATTCTATGGTTGAATTATCGAAATCGAATATGCCCCTTTTTATTAAGTCTGGCAATCTAAGAATTAGGGAACAGACACCCTAATTGACGCGAATCCTAAAGATAGATCTATTGGGCCTAACAAACCCCATCCAAAGTACCGGATGCTTTAGTACTTCAAAATTTATATCATATCCGAAGGGTGTCCCGGAATGATGGAGATATTCTTATATATGCATCTTGTTAATGTCGGTTACCAGGTGTTCACCATATGAATGATTTTTATCTCTATGTATGGGATGTGTATTGAAATATGAAATCTTGTGGTCTATTGTTACGATTTGATATATATAGGTTAAACCTATAACTCACCAACATTTTTGTTGACGTTTAAAGCATGTTTATTCTCAGGTGAATACTAAGAGCTTCCGCTGTTGCATACTAAAATAAGGACAAGATTTGGAGTCCATGTTTGTATGATATTGTGTAAAAACTGCATTCAAGAAACTGATTTCGATGTAACATATTTGTATTGTAAACCATTATGTAATGGTCGTGTGTAAACAGGATATTTTAGATTATCATTATTTGATAATCTACGTAAAGCTTTTTAAACCTTTATTTATGAAATAAAGGTTATGGTTGTTTTAAAAATGAATGCAGTCTTTGAAAAAACGTCTCATATAGAGGTCAAAACCTCGCAACGAAATCAATTAATATAGAACGTTTTTAATCAATAAGAACGGGACATTTCAGTTGGTATCCGAGCGTTGGTCTTAGAGAACCAGAATTTTACATTAGTGTGTCTTATCGAGTTGTTAGGATGCATTAGTGAGTCTGGACTTCGACCGTGTTTACTTGAAAAATGATTGCTTAACAAATTTTGTTGGAAACTATATATTTTTAACATGTGAATATTATGTGATATATTAATCTCTTAACGCGTTTGATATTATGTGATAGATGTCTACCTCTAGAACAAGTCCCATTGACTCACCTAATAATAATGAAGAGTCAAATGTAAATTGGAATGATTCGTGGACTGATTCACAAGTTCCTGAAGAGGAACCAGAAGAAGAGTCGGAACCGGAAGAAGAATCAGAACCGGAAGAAGAATCGGAACCGGATGAAGAAATAGAACCGGTGGGGGAAATAATAAAATGGTTAAGTAAAAGAAAATCCTCAACCAACCGACCAAGGTTAATTATGGTCAATGGTGTTTCCGCCAAGGAAGCAAAATATTGGGAGGATTACCAATTCTCCGATAATCGGATTCCGACGAGAATTCCGATGATGTTATAGAAATTACCCCAACTGAATTTAAAAAGGCAAAAGAAAATAATAAGGGAAATGGCATAAAAATAGAGAAATCTAATTCCAACCCCGATGAACTTTATATGTATCGTCAACCCCCGAAGTCCTTAAGTTGTAACAATGACCCGGGAACCTCTAAACCACCAGGTTTTTCTAAACCAATGTGGAAAACGACGGCTCGTATTAGGGGAACATCATATATCCCTAGAAACTTGGCAAAACGATCCAAAACTGAAGAAGAAGAAACAAGCGAGTCGGAATAAGATAGTTGTATTCGTGTGGTGTAATATATGTAATATAGTGTGCTTATGCTTTATGATATATGTAAAAATTTCTTGTATTAATAAGTATTTTTTTATGAATCTAACTCTTGTCTATTTTACAGTATAAAAACACAAAATGGATAGATAACCCAATATTTTAAGAGACCTACCCGGAGACATGATTGATGAAATCTTGTCTAGAGTCGGTCAGAATTCCTCGGTACAACTATTTAAGGTGAGATCAGTTTGTAAGACATTCGAAGAATGTTCCAAGAATTCCTTGGTTTATAAAAGGCTTTCGTTCGAAAGATGGGGGATATCACATTGGGAAATCCATAAGTTACGATGTGTTCACTTTGACGCATATATTGCGAGGAACCCAAATGCTATTTTACGCAACGGGTTAAGAAATTATTTTGACTCAATATATCCGAATATAGGACTTCGTGATTTAGAAAAAGCGGCTAACATGCAACATAAAGAAGCATGTTATGCTTACGGCTTAGTAATGTTCGCTTCTCACCAAAGTGAGAACAAGAACATCGGGCTACAACTATTAAACAAAACGTTCCCACAAGTGACGGAGTCGGTAATTGGGGTAAGAAATGAGGTTTTTAGATTGTTAAGGGACTGTTGGATATTACGTAACACTCGTCCCTTTGACGACGTTACAATACGCTGTCTTATCAACGGCCATAACGGTTATGTTCCACAAGACCAACGATGGGAAGTAGTCCTAGTAAAACCCGAATGCATGACTTGTTTCTGGACGTATGAATTACGTGTCTTTATTGCCTTTACTGAACGACTTGTGTACTAGCTAGAATTATCTTCACAACTATCTTGCATCAAAGTTATTGTGTGCTATATTTCATGCTATATGTAAAATAAGCGGTATTGTAAGTTTGTAAAATATTGTGTAAACGTTTGAATGCGAAATATTATTATAATCAGTTTTTCATATAGAATTGTAGTAGTTGAATTGTATATTAGCTACTAAGTATGAACTTAACGGGTAGGTACTACCCGAATTTAAACTTATAAAACGCTAATATGAAGAAAAAGCTTTTATAAATGAGTTCATATTATGCTACGAAATACTATTAACTACTCTTAATATTCTGTATGATTAACTTGTTCCATTTGACTATTTTGAAGGAAATGGCACCGACTACTCGACACACCGTTAATATGAATGAAGAGGAATTCCGTACTTTTCTAGCTTCAAACATAGCCGCAGTACAGGCTGCGCTACATACCAACAATAACCTTGGATCTAGCAGTACAGGAAATCGTGTAGGATGCACCTACAAAGAATTCACTGCCTGCAAACCTTTGGAATTTGATGGAACCGAAGGACCGATCGGATTGAAACGGTGGACCGAGAAGGTCGAATCGGTGTTTGCCATAAGTAAGTGTACTGAAGAGGACAAAGTGAAGTACGCTACGTATACCTTCACAGGTTCTGCGTTAACATGGTGGAATACCTATCTAGAGCAAGTGGGACAAGATGATGCTTACGCACTACCGTGGTCAGCATTCAAGCACTTGATGAACGAGAAGTACCGTCCCAGAACCGAGGTCAATAAGCTCAAGACAGAACTTAGAGGGTTACGAACCCAAGGATTTGATATTACCACGTACGAAAGATGATTCACAGAATTATGCCTATTGTGTCCGGGAGCGTTCGAAGATGAGGAAGAGAAGATCGACGCGTTTGTGAAAGGATTACCGGAAAGAATCCAAGAAGATATAAGTTCACACGAGCCTGCCTCCATATAACAGGCATGTAGAATGGCTCACAAACTAGTGAACTAGATTGAAGAAAGAATTAAAGAACAGACTGCTGAAGAGGCCAATGTGAAGCAAGTCAAAAGAAAGTGGGAGGAAAACGGTGATAATAATCACCAATACAACAACAACAACAACAATTACAACAATAATTGCAACAATTATCCCAACAATCGCAACATCAATCGCAACTACAACAAACGGCCCAACAACAACAACAACAACAACAACAACAACAACAACAACTACAACAATCATCCCAACAACAATAATAACCGCAACAACAACAACAATCAGAAGCAGCTATGCCAAAGGTGTGAAAAGTATCACTCGGGGTTCTGCACCAAATTTTGCAACAAGTGTAAAAGAAATGGTCATAGCGCGGCGAAGTGTGAGGTCTACGGACCAGGGGTTAATAGAACGAAAGGAACAAATGGTGTCGGAACGAGTAATGGCGGATCAAGTAGTGTCGGAGCAAGTTATGCCAATGTAGTTTGTTATAAATGTGGAAAATCGGGCCACATTATTAGAAATTGCCCGAACCAGGAGAACACGAATGGACAAGGCCGCGGAAGAGTTTTCAATATTAATGCGGCAGAGGCACAGGAAGACCCGGAGCTTGTTACGGGTACGTTTCTTATTGACAATAAATTTGCTTACATTTTATTTGATTCAGGTGCGGATAGAAGCTATATGAGTAGAGATTTTTGTGCTAAATTAAGTTGTCCATTGACGCCTTTGGATAGTAAATTTTTACTCGAATTAGCAAATGGTAAATTAATTTCAGCAGATAATATATGTCGGAATCAAGAAATTAAACTGGTTAGCGAAACATTTAAGATTGATTTGATACCAGTAGAGTTAGGGAGTTTTGATGTGATAATCGGTATGGACTGGTTGAAAGAAGTGAAAGCAGAGATCGTTTGTTACAAAAATGCAATTCGCATTATACGAGAAAAAGGAAAATCCTTAATGGTGTACGGAGAAAAGGGCAACACGAAGCTACATCTTATTAGAAATTTGAAGGCACAAAAACTAATAAGAAAAGGTTGCTATGCTGTTCTAGCACACGTCGAGAAAGTACAAATTGAAGAAAAGATCATCAATGATGTTCCCGTCGTAAAAGAATTTCCCGATGTATTTCCGAAAGAATTACCGGGATTACCCCCACATCGATCCGTTGAATTTCAAATAGATCTTGTACCAGGAGCTGCACCAATAGCTCGTGCTCCTTACAGACTCGCACCCAGCGAGATGAAAGAACTACAAATCCAATTACAAGAACTTTTAGAGCGTGGTTTCATTCGACCAAGCACATCACCGTGAGGAGCTCTTGTTTTGTTTGTCAAGAAGAAAGATGGTACATTCAGGTTGTGTATCGACTACCGAGAGTTGAACAAACTTACCATCAAGAACCGCTAACCACTACCGAGAATTGACGACTTATTTGATCAACTACAAGGCTCGTCTATTTATTCAAAGATTGACTTACGTTCCAGGTATCATCAAATGCGGGTGAAAGAGATGATATTCTAAAGACTGCTTTCAGAACACGTTACGGTCATTACGAGTTTATGGTCATGCCGTTTGGTTTAACTAATGCACCAGCTGTGTTCATGGACCTTATGAACCGAGTGTGTGGACCATACCTTGACAAGTTTGTCATTGTTTTCATTGATGACATACTTATTTACACAAAGAATGACCAAGAACACGGTGAACATTTGAGAAAGGTGTTAGAAGTATTGAGGAAGGAAGAATTGTACGCTAAGTTTTCAAAGTGTGCATTTTGGTTGGAAGAAGTTCAATTCCTCGGTCACATAGTGAACAAAGAAGGTATTAAGGTGGATCCGGCCAAGATAGAAACTGTTGAAAAGTGGGAAACCCCGAAAACTCCGAAACACATACGCCAGTTTTTAGGACTAGATGGTTACTACAGAAGGTTCATCCAATACTTTTCCAGAATAGCAAAACCCTTGACTGCATTAACGCATAAAGGGAAGAAATTTGAATGGAATGATGAACAAGAAAAAGCATTTCAGTTATTGAAGAAAAAGCTAACTACGGCACCTATATTGTCATTGCCTGAAGGGAATGATGATTTTGTGATTTATTGTGATGCATCAAAGCAAGGTCTCGGTTGTGTATTAATGCAACGAACGAAGGTGATTGCTTATGCGTCTAGACAATTGAAGATTCACGAACAAAATTATACGACGCATGATTTGGAATTAGGCGCGGTTGTTTTTGCATTAAAGACTTGGAGGCACTACTTATATGGGGTCAAAAGTATTATATATACCGACCACAAAAGTCTTCAACACATATTTAATCAGAAACAACTGAATATGAGGCAGCGTAGGTGGATTGAATTGTTGAATGATTACGACTTTGAGATTCGTTACCACCCGGGGAAGGCAAATGTGGTAGCCGATGCCTTGAGCAGGAAGGACAGAGAACCCATTCGAGTAAAATCTATGAATATAATGATTCATAATAACCTTACTACTCAAATAAAGGAGGCGCAACAAGGAGTTTTAAAAGAAGGAAATTTAAAGGATGAAATACCCAAAGGATCGGAGAAGCATCTTAATATTCGGGAAGATGGAACCCGGTATAGGGCTGAAAGGATTTGGGTACCAAAATTTGGAGATATGAGAGAAATGGTACTTAGAGAAGCTCATAAAACCAGATATTCAATACATCCTGGAACGGGGAAGATGTACAAGGATCTCAAGAAACATTTTTGGTGGCCGGGTATGAAAGCCGATGTTGCTAAATACGTAGGAGAATGTTTGACGTGTTCTAAGGTCAAAGCTGAGCATCAGAAACCATCAGGTCTACTTCAACAACCCGAAATCCCAGAATGGAAATGGGAAAACATTACCATGGATTTCATCACTAAATTGCCAAGGACTGCAAGTGGTTTTGATACTATTTGGGTAATAGTTGATCGTCTCACCAAATCAGCACACTTCCTGCCAATAAGAGAAGATGACAAGATGGATAAGTTAGCACGACTGTATTTGAAGGAAGTCGTCTCCAGACATGGAATACCAATCTCTATTATCTCTGATAGGGATGGCAGATTTATTTCAAGATTCTGGCAGACATTACAGCAAGCATTAGGAACTCGTCTAGACATGAGTACTGCCTATCATCCTCAAACTGATGGGCAGAGCGAAAGGACGATACAAACGCTTGAAGACATGCTACGAGCATGTGTTATTAATTTCGGAAACAGTTGGGATCGACATCTACCGTTAGCAGAATTTTCCTACAACAACAGCTACCATTCAAGCATTGAGATGGCGCTGTTTGAAGCACTTTATGGTAGAAAGTGCAGGTCTCCGATTTGTTGGAGTGAAGTGGGGGATAGACAGATTACGGGTCCAGAGATTATACAAGAAACTACCGAGAAGATCATCCAAATTCAACAACGGTTGAAAACCGCCCAAAGTCGACAAAAGAGCTACGCTGACATTAAAAGAAAAGATATAGAATTTGAAATTGGAGAGATGGTCATGCTTAAGTTTTCACCTAGGAAAGGCGTTGTTCGATTTGGTAAACGGGAGAAACTAAATCTAAGGTATATTGGACCATTCAAGATTATTGATCGTGTCGGACCAGTAGCTTACCGACTTGAGTTACCTCAACAACTCGCGGTTGTACATAACACTTTCCACGTCTCGAATTTGAAGAAATGTTTTGCTAAAGAAGATCTCACTATTCCGTTAGATGAAATCCAAATCAACGAAAAACTCCAATTCATCGAAGAACCCGTCGAAATAATGGATCGTGAGGTTAAAACACTTAAGCAAAACAAGATACCAATTGTTAAGGTTCGATGGAATGCTCGTAGAGGACTCGAGTTCACCTGGGAGCGTGAAGATCAGATGAAGAAGAAATACCCGCATCTATTTCCAGAAGATTCGTCAACACCTTCAACAGCTTAAAATTTCGGGACGAAATTTATTTAACGGGTAGGTACTGTAGTGACCCGAACTTTTCCATGTTTATATATATTAATTGAGATTGATATTTACATGATTAAATGTTTCCAACATGTTAAGCAATCAAACTTGTTAAGACTTGATTAATTGAAATATGTTTCATATAGACAATTGACCACCCAAGTTGACCGGCGATTCACGAACGTTAAAACTTGTAAAAACCATATGATGACATATATATATATGGATATATATATAGTTAACATGATACTATGATAAGTAAACATATCATTAAGTATATTAACAATGAACTACATATGTAAAAACAAGACTACTAACTTAATGATTTTTAAACGAGACATATATGTAACGATTATCGTTGTAAAGACATTTAATGTATATATATCATATTAAGAGATATTCATACATGATAATATCATGATAATATAATAATTTAAAATCTCATTTGATATTATAAACATTGGGTTAACAACATTTAACAAGATCGTTAACATAAAGGTTTCAAAACAACACTTACATGTAACGACTAACGATGACTTAACGACTCAGTTAAAATGTATATACATGTAGTGTTTTAATATGTATTTATACACCTTTTAAAGACTTCAATACACTTATCAAAATACTTCTACTTAACAAAAATGCTTACAATTACATCCTCGTTCAGTTTCATCAACAATTCTACTCGTATGCACCCGTATTCGTACTCGTACAATACACAGCTTTTAGATGTATGTACTATTGGTATATACACTCCAATGATCAGCTCTTAGCAGCCCATGTGAGTCACCTAACACATGTGGGAACCATCATTTGGCAACTAGCATGAAATATCTCATAAAATTACAAAAATATGAGTAATCATTCATGACTTATTTACATGAAAACAAAATTACATATCCTTTATATCTAATCCATACACCAACGACCAAAAACACCTACAAACACTTTCATTCTTCAATTTTCTTCATCTAATTGATCTCTCTCAAGTTCTATCTTCAAGTTCTAAGTGTTCTTCATATATTCTACAAGTTCTAGTTACATAAAATCAAGAATAATTTCAAGTTTGCTAGCTCACTTCCAATCTTGTAAGGTGATCATCCAACCTCAAGAAATCTTTGTTTCTTACAGTAGGTTATCATTCTAATACAAGGTAATAATCATATTCAAACTTTGGTTCAATTTCTATAACTATAACAATTTTATTTCAAGTGATGATCTTACTTGAACTTGTTTTCGTGTCATGATTCTGCTTCAAGAACTTCGAGCCATCCAAGGATCCGTTGAAGCTAGATCCATTTTTCTATTTTCCAGTAGGTTTATCCAAGGAACTTAAGGTAGTAATGATGTTCATAACATCATTCGATTCATACATATAAAGCTATCTTATTCGAAGGTTTACACTTGTAATCACTAGAACATAGTTTAGTTAATTCTAAACTTGTTCGCAAACAAAAGTTAATCCTTCTAACTTGACTTTTAAAATCAAATAAACACATGTTCTATATCTATATGATATGCTAACTTAATGATTTAAAACCTATAAACACGAAAAACACCGTAAAACCGGATTTACGCCGTCGTAGTAACACCGCGGGCTGTTTTGGGTTAGTTAATTAAAAACTATGATAAACTTTGATTTAAAAGTTGTTATTCTGAGAAAATGATTTTTATTATGAACATGAAACTATATCCAAAAATTATGGTTAAACTCAAAGTGGAAGTATGTTTTCTAAAATGGTCATGTAGACGTCGTTCTTTCGACTGAAATGACTACCTTTACAAAAATGACTTGTAACTTATTTTTCTGACTATAAACCTATACTTTTTCTGTTTAGATTCATAAAATAGAGTTCAATATGAAACCATAGCAATTTAATTCACTCAAAACAGATTTAAAATGAAGAAGTTATGGGTAAAACAAGATTGGATAATTTTTCTCATTTTAGCTACGTGAAAGTTGGTAACAAATCTATTCCAACCATAACTTAATCAACTTGTATTGTATATTATGTAATCTTGAGATACCATAGACTCGTATACAATGTTTCGACGTATCATGTCGACACATCTATATATATTTCAGAACAACCATAGACACTCTATATGTGAATGTTGGAGTTAGCTATACAGGGTTGAGGTTGATTCCAAAATATATATAGTTTGAGTTGTGATCAATACTGAGATACGTATACACTGGGTCATGGATTGATTCAAGATAATATTTATCGATTTATTTCTGTACATCTAACTGTGGACAACTAGTTGTAGGTTACTAACGAGGACAGCTGACTTAATAAACTTAAAACATCAAAATATATTAAAAGTGTTGTAAATATATTTTAAACATACTTTGATATATATGTATATATTGTTATAGGTTCGTGAATCAACCAGTGGCCAAGTCTTACTTCCTGACGAAGTAAAAATCTGTGAAAGTGAGTTATAGTCCCACTTTTAAAATCTAATATTTTTGGGATGAGAATACATGCAGGTTTTATAAATGATTTACAAAATAGACACAAGTACGTGAAACTACATTCTATGGTTGAATTATCGAAATCGAATATGCCCCTTTTTATTAAGTCTGGTAATCTAAGAATTAGGGAACAGACACCCTAATTGACGCGAATCCTAAAGATAGATCTATTGGGCCTAACAAACCTCATCCAAAGTACCGGATGCTTTAGTACTTCGAAATTTATATCATATCCGAAGGGTGTCCCGGAATGATGGGGATATTCTTATATATGCATCTTGTTAATGTCGGTTACTAGGTGTTCACCATATGAATGATTTTTATCTCTATGTATGGGATGTGTATTGAAATATGAAATCTTGTGGTCTATTGTTACGATTTGATATATATAGGTTAAACCTATAACTCACCAACATTTTTGTTGACGTTTAAAGCATGTTTATTCTCAGGTGAATACTAAGAGCTTCCACTGTTGCATACTAAAATAAGGACAAGATTTGGAGTCCATGCTTGTATGATATTGTGTAAAAACTGCATTCAAGAAACTGATTTCGATGTAACATATTTGTATTGTAAACCATTATGTAATGGTCGTGTGTAAACAGGATATTTTAGATTATCATTATTTGATAATCTACGTAAAGCTTTTTAAACCTTTATTTATGAAATAAAGGTTATGGTTGTTTTAAAAATGAATGCAGTCTTTGAAAAAATGTCTCATATAGAGGTCAAAACCTCGCAACGAAATCAATTAATATGGAACGTTTTTAATCAATAAGAACGGGACATTTCAGTCATCATATCTTCTAAATTCGGCTTTTTATCATCGGTTTGTGGTGGTTTATTTTAAAAATTAGGTCTTTGCTGATTGTAAGTATTATCGGATACTTCTTGATTACTACGACCTTGTTGGTTGTTGTATGGAACATTTCGATTATAATTCTGGTTTTGATTGTAAATCGGTCTTGGCGGTTGATAATTATTCTGATAATTATTTCCAGGCCTTTGGTTTAGATATGAAACATTCTCTCTTTGTTCCATTGTTAGTTCAATACTAAGACAATCTTTTGTCAAATGTGGTCCTCCACACTGCTCATAACTAATTCGTATTGAGTAAATATCTTTAGTCATCTTTTCCATTCGTCTCTCGACAGCATCTATCTTTGCAGAAATGGAATCTAAGTCATGGCTAGAATCGGCTCTAGCTGCTTTAGATGATCTAACGATATCTTTTTCTTGGTGCCACTCATGTGAGTGGGAAGCAGTGTTATCAATAATCTTATAAGCATCAGTTTCTGTTTTCTTCATAATGGAACCACCAGCTGCTATGTCTATGTCTTTCCTTGTAGTGATGTCGCATCCTTGGTAGAATATTTGTACTATTTGACAAGTGTCTAAACCATGTTGCGGACATCCTCTCAATAACTTTCCAAATCTTGTCCATGCCTCATATAGAGTTTCATTTGGCTTTTGTGTGAACGTAACAATTTCTCCTTGAAGTCTCACGGCTTTAGATGCCGGAAAGAATTGTTTAAGAAATTTTTCAACTAAAACGTCCCATGTATCAATCGCCCCTTCAGGTAACGATTTCAACCAATCTTTGGCTTCTCCCTTTAAATTCCAGGGAAATAACACGAGATATATCTGTTCATCCTCCACTTCTCTTATTTTAAATAGAGTGCAGATTCTATTAAAGGTACGAAGATGTTCATTTGGATCTTCCTTCAGCGCACCACTAAATTGGCATTGATTAGTTACCATGTGTAGAATTTGTCCTTTGATTTCATAATCTGGGGCATTAATGTTTGGATGAGTAATTGAGTGACCTTGGCCAGTGCGTTTAGCTCGCATTCGGTCTTCCATACTTAGAGGTTCCAGATTCTCCATAATTGAATTTGTTGAATCTGAATTACTAGAGGATTCTGATTTAATGGTTCGTTCCTCAACAATCTCTGTTTGAATGATTGGTGGTTTCGGAGGAAAGATTAGTGGTCCTGGATCTATAAATTGTCCCTGAATATTCCCCGGATTATCAATTGTGAGGTCGGGTTCAAAAAATGGATTATCGGAAATTTGAATTGGAGTACTTGGTCGACTGGATGACGATTCTAAAGAAAAATCAACGGCGACAATATTTGCTAGATGTCTTGATCGAGTTACAGGTGGTGAACGTACAAAAGGTGGTGAAAGTTTTGCTCGGTGCATTCACTGAATATCCTATTAGTTTTTAAAAAAGGAAGAAAAATTATATAAGTTATCAAATTAATAGACTTTTCTGATTTTGCCCACGTTTCGAATAGCCAAAAGATGCAGCAGAGGGGCATGATTCGTTTAGTCTCAATATAATTGAGTACTGTTTGGCTCCAATAACCCGGTCCACGTACAAATCCAACTATTACTACGAACCAGAAAATTTTGATGTCTATCAATTTAACCACTTAAAATAATTTTTCGTTGAAATTTAAGAAATTTAGATAAGAAATAGAGAAAATTCTAAGTCCTAAAAACTAGAATGGCGAGAAATAAGAAAGAAAAAGAGCGCGTCGAAAAACGTCGAAAAATAAAAGATTGAAAAATAATAGGCGTCAAAAAATAAAAATAAGAAAGTAGCACGTCGAAACTTAAAAAGGAACTAAAAAATAAGAATTAAAAGTTGCGTCTAAAAATATTAAAGCTTAAAAGAAAAACTATATCCCAAATGGCAATAACTTAAAAAGGTACTAAAAACTTAAAAAGGCGTCGCAAAATTCTAAAGCACCTAAATCTTAGTCTAAAGAAAAGGCACTTAAGGAATTTTACGGCAAAGCCTAAAAATCTAGAAGTAAAAATTACTATGGCAAAAACTATGACTTAAAACTAAATACGATCGAAAAATACAAATATTACGCTAAAACAATTAAAAAGAGTACAAAATATAAAAATATACTAAAAGTTGTAAAAAGTACAATTTTTATAAAAATATTATTTTTAGATTATTTATTTTGTAAAAGTATTAATTTTATAATTTAATTAAACTAAATAAACTAAATATACAAAATAATAAAATTAAAACTAAATATTATAAAAATATAACCCTAATTAGGGTTAAAGTAATAATAATAAAAAATACCCCGTAATTATTGCTGAATTAGGTTAAAACAGGCTTGTCTGACACTCTCATGCGATCGCATGAGAAATTGCCTTCAGGCTTATGCGATCGCATGAGCTAGGTTTTTGGGCCACGGTCTGGGCTGCTACAGTACCAGGCCGAGAGTATTTATTATTTTTTTTTTGTTTTAAATAAATACAAGATATTTAAATAAAATTTATATTTTTACAAAATAAAGATAAAGAAATTTTATAGAACTTATATATTTAACAAATTCTTAAAAATATTTATATTTTTTGTTTTTCTTTTTATATTTTTGCAATTTAAAACGTATTTTTACAAAAACGTATTTTTACAAAAGTAGACTTAAAAATTAATAAAAATCTTTTTTTTTATATATTAGCTTTGCGCTTCCGGCTTTTTAGCAGATATGTTCCCCGGCAGCGGCTCCAAAAATACTTGATGTTATGCGAGGTGTATATGAAATAGCTTTATTTTAACTAGGAAATACTATTAAATACGATACAATTTTACACAAGATATTTATTTATTTATAGAATGGATATACTTAAACCTTGCTACAACACTTATAGGCAGTGTACCTAATCGAACAGTAGTGTAGTTTTTAGTAAGTCCGGTTCGTTCCACAGGGAAATCTTTAAACAAAGCTTAACGCTATATTAGTTTTAATTTATAAAAATACAAATATATATATATAAGTAATATTATTAATATAAAAGGGGATTTTTACCGTTTAATGACCGGTTTGTCGATTTTAAAACTTTAGTCGCAGTTAAAACCTAATGTAAAATATTAAAAATAAATACAACTTAATTTAAAACATAAAGTAAATAATGATAAATAAAATTGCGATAATTAAAATTGCGATAATTAAAAAGTACGATAATTAAAAGTGCAATTAAATACAATGATAATAAATAAAAGTGCGATAATTAGAAGTGCAATTAAATATGAAAATAAAGGAATTATGCTTATTTAAACTTCCGTAATCATGATGTTTGACGTGTTGATTTTTAGTTTATTCCCATGGGTTAATTGTCCTTTGTCCTGGATTATTTAATATGTCCGTCTGGTTTTTGTCCATAACAGTCCATCGGTCATAAATTTAAAGTGCGAGTGTCCTCGTCAAATTATCCTTATATCCGAAGTTAAATATTCCAACTAATTGGGGACTTAAACTGTAACAAGGTTTTAATACTTTGTTATCAATTATGCCAAGTGTCCTTGTACATAATTTCACCACTGTTTTAATAATTCCATAGACTATTAATCCATTCCCGTGTCCAGTTAAATGAACGATTATTCGTACATATAAATACCCCGCCCATCGTGTCCGATTGAGTGTATATGGTTATTTATAGGTACGTCCAATTGTAAATCTTTATATTAAAATTAACAAACTATCATTTAGTTAAACAAATATAAAGCCCATTAATAGCCCATAGTCTAATTTCCACAAGTGTCGTTCTTTTGTCCAAACCCCAATTATGGTACAAAGCCCAATTACCCAATTTTAGTATTTAGCCCAACATCATGATTAGTTCGTTTTAAATAAGCATAATAATAACTTAGCTACGAGACATTAAATTAAAAAGGTTGAACATAACTTACAATGATTTAAAAATAGCGTAGCGTTACACGGACAGAATTTCGACTTACACCTTTACAACATTCGCTAACATACCCTTATTATTGGAAATTAAAATTAAAATTAAAATTATAATATAAATATATATATATATATATATATATATATATATATATATATATATACGTTGAGAGAGTCGGATGGATGGATTGATATATTAAACTGAACCAAACACGCGAATTTATAGGCCTGTGAGCTGAAAAAGGAGCTCATACGATCGCATGAGCTTTGCCCTTCAAGGCCATGCGATCGCATGGCCAGCTGGGGAGGCTCACATGTGGTTGTTTTCTTCTGCCGACGGTTTTATAATATAATATAATATATATATTAATTTTAAGAATTAATTATATATTATATTATATTCATGTGCATAGTTGACTTGTAATTTCTAGTCCGTTGCGTCGAGCGTTGAGAGTTGACTCTGGTCCCAGTTCCGGATTTTCGAACGTCCTTGCGTATAATTTAATATCTTGTACTTTGCGTTTTGCTTCTTGTACTCTTGTAATTTTGAGACGTTTCTCATCAATAATTGGAACCTCTTTGATTGTACTTTGTACTTTTGAGCTTTTTGGTCGTTTGCGTCTTCAATTCGTCGAATCTGTCTTTTGTCTTCACCTTTTATTATTTAAACGAATATTACTTGTAAATAGAACAATTGCAACTAAAAGCTTGTCTTTCTTGAGGGATAATGCTATGAAATATATGTTTGTTTTTAGCATTATCACCTTTACTACTACAATACACCACCACTGCTATGTATACTGCAACATGTTGCTACTGTTGCTTTTTCTCTTCTACTACTGCTATATTTTAACTGTTTCTGTTGTGCAAATCAAACAGCCACTACAATTATGAATCGACAAGTTGCAGTTATCCTTACTGCTTGTCTTCTACTTTCTATTGTATGACGATTTAATACATGAACATTCTAAGATTGTAAGTAATGTGTTGGTTTAGCTTTTTCAAAGATGTCGACCCACCCAAAATATCATAATACAAAAGAAAAGATAAAAATGGCTGACATGTTGTCATCCCTTTAATTTGGTGGGGTGATTATTTATTTGAGAGGGGCCAAGTTGACTTCCATAATTTGAAACAACATTTCTTTGACTATTATATTACTCAAAATGTCGACTGATCAATTGATTGTGATGAGGAGATAGAAGAGAGATTAATGATAGTGGTTAACTAATCAAGATTGTTGATGACGTTTAAGATGGATGATGATGAAGTTATGATGTCACAATGATGAGGTGATTAATATGATAACTCACGGTGAACAAGATGGTATGATTAAGTTGATGATGATCGAGGGAGCCGTTGTTGATATTGATAGTTGTTGTGTGTGATTGAAACAAAAACAGAAAACAATGAAAACCATAAACCTTTTGCTATCTAATACTCTTAGGCCTATTAAGAGTAGACCGGGATAATTAGGCTTCTTTTACCTTAAAGGACTTAATATCATTTTGGGCTTATATTAAGCTTTGGGCCTTGACATGTCTAATATTATTATTGGACTAATAGGTTAAAGCCTTGTTCCATTCTATTCAATTTGGGTCGACTGTTTAACTTGCTGCTGCGTATGGTTTTTCTTTCCTGTCACGAGATAGAGGGTTAGGATAATGATAATGAACCGTGAGATGTTATAATGATGATGAAGATGATATTAATTATGATCGATGGTGATGATAATGATAAACAGAATATAAGGGTTAAATAAATATGGCCCGTGACTTAAATCAGAAAAGTAAGGAGTAGGAGAGTGGTTTGGAGTGTGGGTGTTTAAGAAAGAGGTCTTGGGTTCGAGCCTCAGTTATGCCATTTTTTTTTTTGAAAAAGAGGAAGAAAGGGGTTATATAAATATAAGTATCATATTAATCAGAAAAAATAGACGCAGATGAATGGTTAAGGGTATTTTCGGGTTAGCGGGACGTCGTGGGTTCAAACCCGGACTTGGGCATTTTTTTAGGACTACTTCTTTGAGGTAGTTTAATTATTACTCATTATTATTATTATTATTATTATTATTATTATTATTATTATTATTATTATTATTATTATTATTATTATTATTATTATTATTATTATTATCATTATCATTAACATTAAAATTAATATTTTAATTGAAATTTTAACTATCATTATTATTATCATTATTATTATTTTCATTAACATGATTTTTTATATATAATTTTATTTACATTATTTTATTATCACTATTATTATCATTAGTATTATTATTATTACAGTATCATTATTTTTACTACAAACATAATAACATTATTATATAAATATTACATATAACAAATTACTGATTTTCGATATAATACCAACTACAAATATATATATTGTAATATTACTATATATATGAATATTGATTATTTACAAAATAACTATATATAAAATATAACTGAAGATATAAAATATAAATAAAGTATATATATTTATATAGCTACAACACTTAATATATAAATATTATGTAGGAGGAATTATGTGATTATATGTGTTAATATATATACTTGATATAGGTTCGTGAATTCGAGGCCAACCCTGCATTGTTCAGTGTCGTCGTATGCATATTTTTACTACAAAATATCGTATTGTGAGTTTCATTTGCTCCCTTTTTAAATGCTTTTGCAATATATATTTTGGGACTGAGAATACATGCGCTGCTTTTATAAATGCTTTACGTAATAGACACAAGTAATCGAAACTACATTCTATGGTTGGATTATCGAATCGAATATCACCCCTTTTAGCTTGGTAGCCTAAGAATTAGGGAACAGACACCCTAATTGACG
Source organism: Rutidosis leptorrhynchoides (assembly GCF_046630445.1). Lineage (NCBI taxonomy): Eukaryota > Viridiplantae > Streptophyta > Magnoliopsida > Asterales > Asteraceae > Rutidosis > Rutidosis leptorrhynchoides. Next base: position 318,003,283 of record NC_092341.1, on the reverse strand, counting down.
CGAATCCTAAAGGTAGATCTACGGGCAAAACACCCCCCATACTGGAAAATGGTATGCTTTAGTACTTCGAGTTTATATTATACAGATGGATTTCTGTTTTGGTGATATTCAATATGCATGATGTTAATGTCGGTTACCAGGTGTTCAATCCATATGAATGATTTTTAAACACTTGCGAGTGTATGATTATTGAATAAAGGAAATCTCGTGGTCTATTAAAATATGGAAATGATTGTTATGATAAACTAATGAACTCACCAACCTTTTGGTTGACACTTTAAAGCATGTTTATTCTCAGGTATGAAAGACTTCTTCCGCTGTGCATTTGCTCATTTTAAGGATATTACTTGGAGTCGTTCATGGCATATTTAGGATAGTACCTCGTAATGAGACCAAATGTTGATGACTTCGTACAGATGGATTAGGACGGGCTATCACAGAGTGCCATCAACACGCCTTCTAACACGCCGTAACAAGGTGTGTTGGAGGGGAAAACATCAAACGTGCTAAGATCTTCAACGGGCCAAAAATATGCATGTTTGAGGAAGAAGACAGACGTGGAAGATTATGGTTGGTCAGATTTTTCAAACGGATATAAATATTTCAGTTAATTTTAATAAATAATTTAATTTAATTTATATATAATTATTAAACTTTTCTATATATATACAACACAATCAAACACAATATCTTTCACTCATTTTTACTCAATCAATTTTCAAAACAAAACATAAAAAAATGGATGATTATTTAGCTATTGCCAATGATTCTTCGGATGACGATGATTTGTTATTAAAAACTATAGGTGTGTACGCCGAAGAGCTAGATCGAGAAGCTAATGAAGGCCCAAGTGAAAGATCCGCACGAGCACCCCGGATGTATCTTCATAGAGATCGTGAAGGAGCTGGAAGTAATCTATGGAGAGACTAATTTTGTGAAACTCCTACGTTTCCTCCTCACAAATTTAAGAGATGTTTTCGAATGCGCTCGCAATTATTCCTACGTATCATACAAGGTATATCTGAATGCTCTCTTAATCCTTTGCCCGCACACTTTGATTTTTTTAAACAAATACACGATGCTACTGGTCGCCAAGGTTTTAATATATATCAACAGTGCACATCTGCGTTATGCCAATTGGCATACGGTACAGCAGGGGATATGTTTGATGAATATTTGCATATGAGTGAGCAAACATCATTAATGTGTTTAGACAACTTTTGTTTGTGTGTTACTGATTTGTACCAATAAGAATATCTACGAAAACTAACTGCTCACGATATTCAACGATTGTATGAACATCACGAAACAAAACATGGTTTTAAAGGAATGTTTGGAAGTATCGATTGCATGCACCTGGAATGGAAAAACTGTCTTGTCGCATTTCAAGGACAATTCATGTAGTGACCCGAACTTTTCCATGTTTATATATATTAATTGAGATTGATATTTACATGATTAAATGTTTCCAACATGTTAAGCAATCAAACTTGTTAAGACTTGATTAATTGAAATATGTTTCATATAGACAATTGACCACCCAAGTTGACCGGTGATTCACGAACGTTAAAACTTGTAAAAACTATATGATGACATATATATGGATATATATATAGTTAACATGATACTATGATAAGTAAACATATCATTAAGTATATTAACAATGAACTACATATGTAAAAACAAGACTACTAACTTAATGATTTTTAAACGAGACATATATGTAACGATTATCGTTGTAAAGACATTTAATGTATATATATCATATTAAGAGATATTCATACATGATAATATCATGATAATATAATAATTTAAAATCTCATTTGATATTATAAACATTGGGTTAACAACATTTAACAAGATCGTTAACCTAAAGGTTTCAAAACAACACTTACATGTAAGGACTAACGATGACTTAACGACTCAGTTAAAATGTATATACATGTAGTGTTTTAATATGTATTTATACACTTTTGAAAGACTTCAATACACTTATCAAAATACTTCTACTTAAAAAAAATGCTTACAATTACATCCTCGTTCAGTTTCATCAACAATTCTACTCGTATGCACCCGTATTCGTACTCGTACAATACATAGCTTTTAGATGTATGTACTATTGGTATATACACTCCAATGATCAGCTCTTAGCAGCCCATATGAGTCACCTAACACATGTGGGAACCATCATTTTGCAACTAGCATGAAATATCTCATAAAATTACAAAAATATGAGTAATCATTCATGACTTATTTACATGAAAACAAAATTACATATCCTTTATATCTAATCCATACACCAACGACCAAAAAAACCTACAAACACTTTCATTCTTCAATTTTCTTCATCTAATTGATCTCTCTCAAGTTCTATCTTCAAGTTCTAAGTGTTCTTCATAAATTCCAAAAGTTCTAGTTTCATAAAATCAAGAATACTTTCAAGTTTGCTAGCTCACTTCCAATCTTGTAAGGTGATCATCCAACCTCAAGAAATCTTTGTTTCTTACAGTAGGTTATCATTCTAATACAAGGTAATAATCATATTCAAACTTTGGTTCAATTTCTATAACTATAACAATCTTATTTCAAGTGATGATCTTACTTGAACTTGTTTTCGTGTCATGATTCTGCTTCAAGAACTTCGAGCCATCCAAGGATCCATTGAAGCTAGATCCATTTTTCTATTTTCCAGTAGATTTATCCAAGGAACTTAAGGTAGTAATGATGTTCATAACATCATTCGATTCATACATATAAAGCTATCTTATTCGAAGGTTTAAACTTGTAATCACTAGAACATAGTTTAGTTAATTCTAAACTTGTTCGCAAACAAAAGTTAATCCTTATAACTTGACTTTTAAAATCAACTAAACACATGTTCTATATCTATATCATATGCTAACTTAATGATTTAAAACCTGGAAACACGAAAAACACCGTAAAACCGGATTTACGCCGTCGTAGTAACACCGCGGGCTGTTTTGGGTTAGTTAATTAAAAACTATGATAAACTTTGATTTAAAAGTTGTTATTCTGAGAAAATGATTTTTATTATGAACATGAAACTATATCCAAAAATTATGGTTAAACTCAAAGTGGAAGTATGTTTTCTAAAATGGTCATCTAGACGTCGTTCTTTCGACTGAAATGACTACCTTTAAAAAAACGACTTGTAACTTATTTTTCCGACTATAAACCTATACTTTTTCTGTTTAGATTCATAAAATATAGTTCAATATGAAACCATAGCAATTTGATTCACTCAAAACGGATTTAAAATGAAGAAGTTATGGGTAAAACAAGATTGGATAATTTTTCTCATTTTAGCTACGTGAAAATTGGTAACAAATCTATTCCAACCATAACTTAATCAACTTGTATTGTATATTATGTAATCTTGAGATACCATAGACACGTATACAATGTTTCGACCTATCATGTCGACACATCTATATATATTTCGGAACAACCATAGACACTCTATATGTGAATGTTGGAGTTAGCTATACAGGGTTGAGGTTGATTCCAACATATATATAGTTTGAGTTGTGATCAATACTGAGATACGTATACACTGGGTCGTGGATTGATTCAAGATAATATTTATCGATTTATTTCTGTACATCTAACTGTGGACAACTAGTTGTAGGTTACTAACGAGGACAGCTGACTTGATAAACTTAAAACATCAAAATATAATAAAAGTGTTGTAAATATATTTTGAACATACTTTGATATATATGTATATATTGTTATAGGTTCGTGAATCAACCAGTGGCCAAGTCTTACTTCCCGACGAAGTAAAAATCTGTGAAAGTGAGTTATAGTCCCACTTTTAAAATCTAATATTTTTGGGATGAGAATACATGCAGGTTTTATAAATGATTTACAAAATAGACACAAGTACGTGAAACTACATTCTATGGTTGAATTATCGAAATCGAATATGCCCCTTTTTATTAAGTCTGGTAATCTAAGAATTAGGGAACAGACACCCTAATTGACGCGAATCTTAAAGATAGATCTATTGGGTCTAACAAACCCCATCCAAAGTACCGGATGCTTTAGTACTTCGAAATTTATATCATATCCGAAGGGTGTCCCGGAATGATGGGGATATTCTTATATATGCATCTTGTTAATGTCGGTTACCAGGTGTTCACCATATGAATGATTTTTATCTCTATGTATGGGATGTGTATTGAAATATGAAATCTTGTGGTCTATTATTATGATTTGATATATATAGGTTAAACCTATAACTCACCAACATTTTTGTTGACGTTTTAAGCATGTTTATTCTCAGGTGATTATTAAGAGCTTCCGCTGTCGCATACTTAAATAAGGACGAGATTTGGAGTCCATGCTTGTATGATATTGTGTAAAAACTGCATTCAAGAAACTTATTTTGTTGTAACATATTTGTATTGTAAACCATTATGTAATGGTCGTGTGTAAACAGGATATTTTAGATTATCATTATTTGATAATCTACGTAAAGCTTTTTAAAACCTTTATCTATGAAATAAAGGTTATGGTTTGTTTTAAAAATGAATGCAGTCTTTGAAAAACGTCTCATATAGAGGTCAAAACCTCGCAACGAAATCAATTAATATGGAACGTTTTTAATCAATAAGAACGAGACATTTCAATTCACGAGTGGTCATAAATAAAAGCATCTATTATACTCGAAGCAGTAGCTTCGTATGATATGTGGATATGACACACATATTTTAGTGTAGCAGGTTCCAACAACGATATCAATGTGTTAAACCGATCACCATTGTTTGATTCTATTAAGAACGATACAGCTCCACCTGCACCATTGACCGTAAATGGTCATGACTACACACACATTTATTATCTCACTGATGGTATTTATCCAGATTGGGCTACATTAATTAAGGCATTTTCATCCCCAACCGACGAGCCAGCTGCAAAGTTTATATGATTTCAAGAAAGTGCACGAAAGGATGTCGAGCGCACATTCGGTGTTCTTCAAGGTAGATTCAATATATTACGTGTGCCTGGACGAACATGGAAAGCCAAAAAAATGTCCCCCATATTATATTGTTATGTTCTATTGCACAATATGATCCAAGAGGATAACAGTTTTGCTATAATTTCACTTGACGAAAAGTATCTAAGAGAGCCAAAAAACCAACCGGCTTTTGTTAGGAATCAAAATACTGATCGTGCAACACGAGCTAGGAAAATACGCGACATAAATGTGCATAATCAACTTCGGGCAGACTTAACCGAGCATATATGAGATCTTCCACCAAATTTCCGACGCACTAACTAGTTTTTTTTTTTTAATTATGATCTTTTATTTTTCCGTACCATTTAATTACTGTAATCTTTTATTTCTAGGAATTTATAAAAATAAAGTAAGTTAGGATTTTTTTTTTTTATAATGTAATCGTATCATTATATTTATTTTAATGTGTTTAACAAAATTAATTTGATTTTATAATTACAAAATAATAATATAACTAAATTAAACAAAATAAATTATAATCAAGAAAAATACAAGAAAAATGAAAAAGAAATAAAGAATACCCCCTCCCTACCCAGCAACACGCCACTTAGCATGCCACCCATTATTTAGTAGTTTGTCAGCACGCCCATCAAGCACCCTGATGTTATGCGAGCGGTGTGTACGAAATACTATTATTTTTATTACGAAATACGATACAATTTTACACAAGTTTTATTTATTTATATAGATGGGATATACCTAAACCTTGCTACAATACTTATATGCAGTGTACCTAATCGTAGAGTAGTGTAGTTTTTAAGAAGTCCGGTTCGTTCTGCAGGGAGCTAGCGATTACGTACTATATTTTTAACAACTATATTTGTATAAAAAATATATAATTATATATAGTAATAATAATATATAAAAGGGGGTTTTTACCGTTTAATGACCGGTTTGTCGATTTTATATTTTAAGCGTAAAGATAAATGACGATAATATAAATGACAGAATTTAAATTGCGATAAAGTAAATTGCAGTAATTAAAATAACAGTAAATAAAGGTACGATGAAATATGAAATAAAAGTATTATGCTTATTTAAACTTCCGTTATCATGATGTTTGACATTTTGATTAATTGTTACCCAGGTTAATTGTCCTTTGTCCTAGATTATTTGATACCTATTTGGTTTTTGTCCATAATAGTCCATCGGTCATAATTATAAAATGCTCGTCAAATTAACCTTATTCCCGAAGTCAAATATTCCAACTAATTAGGGATTCGAACTGTAACAAGATTTTAATACTTTGTTTAATGATTACACCAAGTTATCGACTGCGTGTAATCCAAGGTTTTATTACTTTGTTAACAATTACACCAATTATCCTTGTACGTAATTCACCCCTGTTTTAATGAGATATGAATATTAATTTACCCACTTGATCAGAATGAATAATCAATTACCCAACCCGAATAATTAATTAAATGATTGTAAACGATGTCGTATAAATGTCACTAAATAGGACATTCGTAATCAATTTAATAATTATTAGTTTAACTAATTTGAAGATAGGTTCGACAGGTTCTAATGAGTTGTCGTTCAATTAGACAATACCCCCTACCTATTAATAGTCAATAGTCTAATGTTCACAAGTGTCGGTCTTTTGTCCAAACCTTAATTATCGTACAAAATCCAATAACCCCGTCTTAATATTTAGCCCAATATCATGATTACTTCGGCTTAAATAAGCATAATAATAACTTAGTTACGAGACATTAATTTAAAAGGGAAGAACATAGCTTACAGTGATTATTTATCGCGTAGCGTTACCCGGACAGAGTTCCGACTTTAAAACCCGTAAAACATATCTTACAATAACCCAATTATTATTAATCTTAACTTAAACTTAATAAATATAAATATAAATTACAGAGGGAGAGATAAATATTATGTTGGTGTGTTTCTCTCGTTCAGAATTCGTGCAATTTATAGACCTGGCCAACTTTCCTTAGCCATGCGATCGCATGGAAATAGTGCTTCCTGGCCATGCGATCGCATGGCCGCCTGTGACAGCTAACATCTTTTGTTTTCTTCTTTGTCGACGTAATTTTTTAATATATATATATATATATATATATATATATATATATATATATATATATATATATATATATAAAATATATAATTTATATTAATTATATATATATATTATATTATATTCTTGTGCATAGTTGACTCGTAATTTTAGGTTCGTTGTCTCGCGCGTTGATGCTCGGTTTATGTCTCGGTTCCGGATTTTTGAACGTCCTTTCGTACGCGTAGATATCTTGTAATTTGGGTTTCGCAATTTGTAATTTGCAAAAAAAATTATTTTCCTTAAGTCCCAAAATCCGAGCAAGTCTTTTAACTCACTTTTTAGGACGCTTTTGAGTGCACTATAGCTTTAAGGACCCTTTTTCAATTTTAGTGGCACTTTTTTTTCAATTCTTTAATCTTCGTGTTTCGTCTTCGCATTTATTTATTTAAACGATTACAACTTAAAAATAGAACAATTACAACTAAAAATATTACATATTGGAATGATATTGTGCCTAAATATATGTTCATTTAAAGCACTATCACACCCCACCCCCACTCAGCAACACGCCAATATGACAGGCATTGTTAAAAATGGTCTAAAACTGAAATTGAGTATATCAAATTAAATTAAATATATGTTCATACTATGGTATTTTAAGAAAAAATCAATTATGAATTCAAATTATTTCATCTATATTATATAATAATATTTAATAAAAATATATATAGATAGATTATATTTTAAATATGTTTTCATTAATATAACTTTCATCAAATAACATAAACAGAGTAATTATGTCAAAGTTGAAATTTTAAGACTTTAAAAAATTAATAGTAGACACTTATAATTGAACGTAATAAATTTAGAATGTGTAGGGATGGTGCCCGCGGGTAATGGACACGGGTTCTATATATCCGCGACCAGCCCGTCGGGTTTCTTTTTTGCACGTTGAGACCCGTTACCCGCCCACGAGTAAAAACTTTTCACCCACTCCCGTGACCCGCGGGTAATAATAATATACAACTTTTTATTAGAAAATTCAAATAATTTTATTAATTATAAAACAATATGTATAAGATATATGTATAATAACGTGAAAATTAAGTTTTTTAATTGTATATAATATTATATTGTTAATAATTATTCAAATAATAGTAAAATAGCTTTTAAATCTAATAATTATAAGTATTAATTCGTGGCTAAATTAAGAAAAGTCTCATGTATTCATGGGTCGGGGTTTACCCGCGACGGGTAGTATATACCCGCGACACGTCGGCGGGTATAAATTATTACCCACTGTGATACCCCGTCCAAATCCCTTTGGATGAATACATCATTCATCGATTTCAAGTGAGGTACTGACCTCCACATGATACGTTTTCTAAACATTGCATTCTTTTGAAAAGGCACACCATAATTGAATATCAAATTCCAAGGTTTTGACGTTTGATGATTTCTACATATAGACAATCACCGTAATTAATAGTTTACAATACTACATCCGTTGATAATGCAGTCAAAATAAGATACATGGTGATGATTTTGTGAATGCAACGTTTTTCTCGAATAAAGCATGTATGAATCCATGCACATAACTTGTATCACATATAAGCAAACAGCGAAAGACTTCTAGGAACCTGTGAATAAACATGCTTAAAAGTGTCAACACAAATGTGATGCCCCGTATAAAACCATCGTGTACGAATCATCAACAACAGGATCGTTACAAGGTTAAGTACTATATGCTGTAATTAAAGAAGTTGCATTCACGATAAAAAGGTGATGTCATAACCGACATCAAATGTTTACATTTCAAAAGCATGCTTCACTAACTAGAAGCAAATAATAAGTGTATGTGACCACAATGGTCGTTACAAGTCATAGTTCAAAAGTACGAATGTTTGAATGCAAAGTAAAGTAGTTCATGCGTGGACAACTCTAAGCAGCGGGTGTCTACAGCACAACAAGTAAGACAGCGGAAGCAACCTCAAGCACCTGAGAAATACATGCTTAAAAACGTCAACACAAAGGTTGGTGAGCTATAGTTTAAGTATAACAGTAAGTAAGGTAGGCCACGATATTTCAGTGCTACAAAGAGCGTTTCAAAACAGTATGATAAAGTATATGTTAACCGTGGGTACTTGGTAACTAACGTAATGTTTATACCCCCTGAAAGTACACTTGGAAAGTGCGTATGTCTACGAAGTATTAAACACTCATTAAATGCTAGCGCGACTAGCCCGAGTGGGGATGTCAAACCCTATGGATCCATATTTAAGATTCGCGTTCACCGGTTCAAAAACCAATGACTAAACGTTACCTAGCTAAAGGGAATGTTTCTGCCGTTGTATAACCCACACATATATAAGTTTAAGTACTCATGCCAAGTATGTAAAACATAAAATCCGCATGTATTCTCAGTTCCCAAAATAAGTTAAAGTAAAAAGGGAATGCTATAACTCACAATGATATGTAGCGGTAAAGTAGTAGTCGGGAAAGGTGTGCAAGTAAATGGTCCGAAGTCCTCAACCTAAGTCAAATAGTACTAAGTCAGTAAATCGTCTTAATAGGTTTAAAAGTATGTAATTAAGGTCTTAAGGGTCATCATCATTCATCATCAAACAAAAGGCGTAAGGTAGGTTTCGTTTATGAAAGTAATGTAAAACAAAGTCTGACTTCAGTCAGTCACCACGGCCTCTACCCTTACTGAATTAAGGTGAGACCAGTGGCCATGACTCCGTCTATGAGTCCCTTAAGTGTGGTAAAATTTACAGAATCAAACTCGTCTTGGTTTGACCGTGCCGACGGTCTAAGTGCGAGTAGGTCAGAAATTTCTGCACAACGTTAAAGGACATAGTAACGATCGGAGGGCCATAAATCCTAAACCGTAACTAGGATTAAGATGAGTCCTATATGAAAAGTTATCTAATTGAAAAGTTCTATCTAAAAATAAAGGTTAGAACAGCCCAGGTCTACTGGTCTGTTCCAGAAGCATCAGGTCAGTAGGTTTTGGACAGAACAGTGAGTTTAAAAGGGTTCCGGTGGTCTTGGTGCTTGATGTTCATCATGGTTCTCATCCTTGATGCATATAGCTTCAAGTGTACAACTCATTGATGTATCTACATCATATTAACCAAGTCTTGACCATCATAACCCTAGTGCAAGTCTAAGACATGAAGCACAACTCACTTAAGAGTTGTATGAAGTTTGATGAACCAAAGTTACATCAAAGTCTTAGATCTAACACATACATGAACTATAAACTTAGAAGTTAACTAACCAATCAAGATCATAAGTAGTAGAACATAGTTCTTAGTTTGATCTTGAAGATCCAAGACTCAAAAGTCTAGATCCAAATTTATATTTAAAGTAAACTTGTTTGTGTGTTCTTGAACTTCCAAGGTTAACTTAATTTGTTCAAGAGATATGAGATCAAGACTAACTTGTAGTACTTGACCATATAAAGTAACTACATGAAATTAAAGTGCATAAATTGAAGAAGTAAACTTAAATAAACAAGAAAAGGTTCATGGTTGTTCATACTTTAAAGATCCAAACCAAAGTTGATCTTTAAGTAAAGTAAACTTTAAGTTTACTTCCATGACTTACAAGTATGATTTTATAAAACCATGAACTTAAATCTTTTGATGCAACATATGTAGAACATAAACTAGTAAGCTTAGTTCTTGTTTGTTCTTGAAAACACAAGATATTATGAAGAATTCAAACTAGTAAGTTTGATTCTTGAAAGCTAGAAATTAAGTAACAAGAAACTACAAAGTAAGTAACAACAACATGATTTAAATAACTAGTAATCAAAGACAAGTAACATTTAAATAAAAGAATGATGATGATGAAGATGTAGATTTCGGTTTTTAGAAGTAAAAAGAGAAGAGAATTAATTGTTTCAAGTCACTTACAAGATGAGAGAAAGAGAGAAAATGAAGCAAGTAAAGTGTGTGTTTGAATGGGAGGGAATACAAGTGAAGTAGTATTACATAAAATGAAACAAAAAGGCACTCCCAAGGCCTCAAAATTTCGGCCAGCAGCAGCTCACAAAGGGGGGAGGGCTTTGATGATGTAGCGTGAGGGTACGAAATAGTATTATTTTTAATACAAAATACTACAAAATATGACACAAGTTTTATTAATTTACGGATGGGATATACCTAAACCTTGCTACAACACTATAGGCAGTGTACCTAATCGTAGAGTAGTGTAGTTTTTAGTAAGTCCGGTTCGTTCCACAGGGAGCTAGTGATACTTACTATATTTTTAACTATATTTATACAAAATATATATAATTATATAAGTAGTAATTATAAAAGGGGGGTTTTACCGTTTAATGACCGGTTTGTCGATTCTATATTTTAAGCGTAAAGATAAATGACGATAATTAAAGTGCGTAAAATAATGACAATAAATAAAATGACAGTAAATAAAATTGCGAGTAATAAAATGACAGTAAATAAAGATACGATGAGAAATATAATAAAAGAATTATGCTTATTTAAACTTCCGTAATCATGATGTTTGACGTGTTGATTTTAATTTATTACCATGGGTTAATTGTCCTTTGTCCTGGTTTATTTGATACGTCTATCTGGTTTTTGTCCATAATAGTCCATCGGTCATAAAAATAAAGTGCGAGTATCCTCGTCAAATTACCCTTATACCCGAAGTCAAATATTCCAACTGATTAAGGATTTAAACTGTGACGCAGTTATCACTTCTGTCAACAATTACACCAGTTATCACTGTATGTAATCCACCCCTGTTTTAATTAGTTTATGAATATTAATTCATCCACTTGATCAGAATGAATAATCAATTACCCAACCCAATTGATTAATTAAATGATTATAACAGATTCCATATGAACATCACTAAATAGGACAACCATAATCATTATTAATTATTAGGTTAATTAATTTGAAGATAGGTTCGACAGACTCCAATGAGTTGTCACTCAATTAGACAATACCCCCCATCTATTAATAGTCAATAGTTCAATTTCCACAAGTGTCGGTCTTTTGCCCAAACCTTAATTATGGTCCAAAGTTCAATAACCCCTTCTTAATATTTTAGCCCAACATCACGATTACTTCGGCTCAAATAAGCATAATAATAACTTAGTTACGATACATTAATGTAAAAAGGTTGAACATAACTTACAATGATTAAAAATAGCGTAGCGTTACACGGACAGAATTTCGACTTGCACACTCAAACGATCTCTATCATAAATCTTATTATTATCATAATTTAAAATTAAAATTAAGATTATTGTTATATCTTATTAAGTTAACATTATGATAGAGATATAGAATATAGATATTGATAATTGATATTGATAAATAAGAAAAAGATAGAAAAAGGTGTGTTTTTACATTACGATTACAAAGCCTTTTATAGGCGAATTTAGAAATTGAATTTTCACTTATGACCCCTGAACTATGCTCAATTAACAACTTTTTATTATTTAATATTATTCTTATTATGAATTATTTAAATATTATATTTTATTCTTGTGCATAGTTGACTCGTAATTTTTACACCGTTGCGTCGAGCGTTGAGAGTTGACTCTGGTCCCGGTTCCGGATTTTCGAACGTCCTTGCGTACAATTTTATATTTTGTACTTTGCGTTTTGTAACTTGTACTTTTGTCATTTTTAGACGTTCCTCATCAATAATTTGAACCTTTTTGATTGTATCTTGTACTTTTGAGCTTTTTGGACCTTTGTGTCTTCAATTCGTCGTTTTCGCCTTTTGTCTTCGCACTTATTTAAAATAAACGAATATTACTTGAAAATGGAACAATTGCAACTAAAATCTTGTCTTTCTTGGGGGATTTTGCTATGAAATATATGTTCCTTTTTAGCCTTATCAATATCCCCACACTTGAGCGTTGCTTGTCCTCAAGCAATACAGTCTTGAAATAATATAATACATCACACGAATCACTTCTTTATTCTTCACACTTTGTACATCAGTGATTTTGATAGAGCGGTATAAACAATGATAGTAACGATATGGTTAAAGGTGGGTGTGTCATCCACAGTTGCCTTGGGTTTAGGACAACGACACTTGCAATCAAATAGCCGATTTACTTTCGGTTTCCAAAGCAAAGTGCACATTTGAAAGGCAGTTTACAGTCCCACATGACTATAAAAATTTAGATCCTTTAAGGAAATTGGATCTTTATGAAAACATTTGATCTTTTGAAAATTCAAGCTAGATTTTACCCTAGACAAGTTTTCTGATTTGATCCATCATCGGTGTTGCAAAATATATTTGTGGATCAATATTTTGGCTAAAACTTTTAGGTTCGTGTAATCCACTGCTATCCCGGTATCAGAAAGTACACATCCAGTTTACTTGTTCCGTATATTATCTTTCGGTAAACTACCGTCCGGTTGTAAAGGAAAGCGATGAACAAGAAACTGTTAAGGCAATGTCCCGTGACATGCAGATGATTATGGTCTTTTAACGTGTCGGATGCTAGAACTATCCTTGGTAGGAGCGATAGTAAAGATCATCCTATGATTTTTCGGTCTGGCACAAGGTCCTGTCTCCGACCATGCTATGCAACCACCGTTCTTACGGTTGACACCCGATTTGGTTCAGGTGACCTAATGAATTCCAGGTGAATTCCTAGGATTTTACGTTTAATGGTAATGAACGCATTGAAAATGGGTTTTCAGAAAACAAATCGGTTTGTATTTTTGATCAAAATATTTTCTCGTTCAAGCTCGAGTTTAGATATCATTGAATTCCATGAGTTTGAATTCTCAATCTTTAAGGTCAATCTCAAGGATTGAGTAATATCAGTCTTAAAAGCTGATTTTTAATCTTTAAGGAGATTATCCTTTCTGGGGATCTGATTCATTAGTCTTATCAAGCTAATTTGCACGGTGCCTCCCCATTGTACGAGATAAATCCTTCTCATGGTTAGGATAAATCTGACCACTTGGCGACCCTGTTTGATGCTGAGGTCCGTGGATTTCCTGCTGATTTTAGAGATGACTTTTCTAGATTTTTCGTCAACCTACAGCTGGTCTGGACGACAACTTCTTGACCTAAATCAAGAAGCGCGTGTCTTTTTCGGAAGACTTTACTTCCTTTTAATGATGGAATTGATTCATCGTGTAGATCCATCTTTCTTTCAAATATATTACAGTAAACCGGGTAAAACTGATTAGTATCATCCAAAACAAAAGTACCTGCAATAATCTTGTACAAAGATATGTGATAGATAATTTTTAATTGAATAACTTGGTACATTCTCCCCACACTTAGTTTCTTTCTTTGCCTTTTTATTCTCCTTTATTCCATTTTAAATGAATTCAAGCATTTTAGGTTGTTTCTCAATTTATGTCCTTTCCGAGGTAACGATAATTTCGGCATTAACACCTAGTTTTATCGTTCATAAATATGTATAAACATGATTTTGAATTCATTTAGTTAAAAAATTTTAAAATTTTCATAATATTTAGAAAATAAGCCAAGTATAAACCCGAGAGAATTTATAACCCTTCCCCACACTTGAGATCATGCAATGCCCTCATTTGCATGAAATCAGACTATAATTATTAATTCATGAGGGTGATTAGTGTAGAAAAGTGATTAAAAATACCCAGTTTGTAATTACAAAGCTCGTCGAATGATAGATGACGCGCCTCATCGTTCATTCCTTCATTTATTATATCACATTTGTTGTTTTGCATCTTGTCGTCAAAATCAGTACCTTTTGCTGAACTTAATGTTAGTCTTTGAAAGTGCGTTGTTTTACCCTGTTGTTTACATGATAAAATACGAACATATATACATATTTTTAAAGTTGGGTATATTACCCCACGTTCAAAAATTTATAAAATCAAATATTTTTTTTTTTTGGCATACTTTAAATCAATAAAATTAAAAATAATGATGAAAAAATTTTTCGCCCCGCCCTCGGGTAAAGTAATTTCGGCTCAACGGCCTAGTCTTCAACTCACGACGAATTTTAGAAATCATTTTTTTTCAACTTAATGAAATAAAGTAAATTTTTGTTTTTAAATTCACACAAAACTTAAAAAGAAAACATATTAATTTCATATAAAACCTAAAAAACAAAAAAAATTCAGAATGGGGGGAGAAAACTAGTTCTTTAGTGTCTGCTAGCGGAAAAGACCAATCGAATTCCATTCTCGGAACTACACGAGAACAGAACAACTAACTCCAAACAGCATTTTATTTTTAGAATATTTGAATCTCCTCACACTTAGGTAGATGTGGTGTCGAAATTGTGATTAACTTCATCGTCAATTTCTCTTGGACCATAATCAACTTGCATATCTGTGACTTTTGCTTTAAGCCATTGGTCGGATTCCTGTGTAATATCCACAATTTCAACTAGTTTCTCCTTTTCTTTAGGTGATAGATTGGATACTAACCGGTTACATAACTTAAAGTTCCCCTTGGTTCTAGCATCGCGAATCCGTTTAATAAGTTTCTTCATTGAACTATTAATAACGGGATCATTTAATTTCGTATCAACAACGGGGTTCTTTGTTATCATGTCATCATTAGGTGTTACTTCATTTTCCCCACACTTAGGCGTTTCATTATTGCTAAGTATTACCGTTGGAGTTGGTAAAACAACATGGTTCTTACCAATCGTTTTTGCTGGTTCAACGGTTTTGGCTGGTGGAGATTTAGACTTTCGAATCATAAAGGTGATCGATTTGTCACCACTTTTAAGTGTCATTCTTCCATTTCCTACATCAAATAACGCCTTGGTGGACGCTAAGAATGGCCGACCTAAAATTAGAGGAATGTTTGGGTCCTCTTCTATGTCAATGACAATAAATTCGACTAGAAAGGTTAAATTGCCTACTTGAACGGGTAGGTTGTCAGCAATTCCAACTGGGTGCTTAATGGTTTGATCAAAGAGTCGAACACTCATATCCGTTGGAGTTAACTCACCTACACCTAATCTCTTATATAATGAAAGAGGCATAACACTCACACTTGAACCTAAATCTGCTAGTGCATCATACATGACACAGTCACTAAGTAGACAAGGAACAATAAATTCACCCGGATCACCTACCCTAGGTGCAGGATTTGGTGGAACTGTCTTCACCGGGTTTACTTCTACTGTTTTTGTTTCTTGCACTTTTTTATTCTTCTTCTTCTTCTTTCCAGAGGTATCACAAACTTTATTACCTATTACTTGCTCATACTCAACTCCTTTTCTTGGAAACGGGATGGGTGGTCTGTATGGTGCCACCACTGGCTTTACATACTCGGGTGGTGGTGGTGGTGTAACTTCTTCATTGTTACTTACATCTAAAACTTTCCCATCTTCTGGTATTGGTTTTTCAGAATTTGTTGATATCATGTTAACATTTTCATTCCGAGGATTTACTTCATTATTACTCGGTAGCTTTCCTTGTTCCCTCTCACTCATCATGCTAGCAAGAGTACCTACGTGTTTTTCTAGATTCAAAATGGAAGCTTGTTGAGTTCTTAATGACTGATCAAATCTCTCGTTCGTTTGGGTTTGAGTTTCAATAAATTGTGTTTGAGATTCAACTAGCTTGAATACCACGTCTTCCATATTTGACTTTTTCTCTTCGGTTTGTTGTTGTGGTTTATATAAGCCAGGTCTTTGTTGATTGAAAGTGTTGTTTTGAGTTGGTTGGTTATTCGGACCTTGTTGGTTATACGAGTTATTGTCGGGTCCTTTTGGATTGTAAAGAATGTTTTGATTTCGATTGAAGTTTGGCCTTGGCGGTTGATAATTATTCTGATAACTATTTTTCAGCCTTTGGTTCATGTAGACAACATTCTCACGTTGTTCCATCGTTTGTTCAATGTGACAGTCTTTCATTAAGTGTGGTCCACCGCATTGCTCACAACTGATTCGTATTGCGTGAATATCTTTATTCATCTTTTCCATTCGTCTTTCGAAAGCATCTATTTTTGCGGAAACGGAATCAAAGTCATGGCTAGAATCGGCTCTAGCCGCTTTAGATGAACGAAAAATATCTTTTTCTTGATGCCACTCATGAGAGTGGGAGGCTGTGTTATCAATAATTTTGTAAGCTTCAGTTGCGGTTTTCTTCATAATGGAACCACCAGCTGTTATGTCGATGTCTTTTCGTGTAGCAACGTTGACACCTTGGTAGAATATTTGTACTATTTGATAAGTGTCTAAACCGTGTTGAGGACATCCTCTCAACAACTTTCCAAATCTTGTCCACGCCTCATATAGAGTTTCATTTGGCTTTTGCGCGAACGTAACAATTTCTCCTTGAAGTCTCACGGCTTTGGATGCCGGAAAGAATTGTTTAAGAAATTTTTCAACTAAAACATCCCATGTGTCAATCGCCCCTTCAGGTAACGATTCTAACCAATCTTTGGCTTCTCCCTTTAAAGTCCAGGGAAACAACATGAGATAGATCTGCTCATCTTCCACTTCTCGGATTTTGAATAGTGTACAAATTCTTTTAAACGTACGAAGGTGTTCGTTAGGATCTTCATTCGGTGCACCACTGAATTGGCATTGGTTAGTTACCATGTGTAGAATTTGTCCTTTGATTTCATAATCTGGCGCATTAACTTCTGGCTTAATAATGGCGTGACCTTGGCCCGTGCGTGTGGCTCTCATTCGATCTTCCATACTTAGAGGTTCCGTTACTTCCATAATTGAATTTGTTGAATACGAATCACTAGAGGATTCTGATTTAATGGTTTGTGGCTCAGGAGGAATAATTAGTGGTTCAGGATCTTGGAATTGTCCTTGAATATGCTCCGGGTTCTTAATTGTGAAGTCGGGTTCAAAAGATGGATTATCGGAAATTTGAGTTGGAGTTCTTGTTCGACTAGATGACGATTCTAAAGAAAAATCAACGGCGACAATATTTGCTAGATGTCTTGATCGAGTTACAGGTGGTGAACGTATGACCGGCGGTGAACGTCTTGCTCGGTGCATTCACAGAATATCCTATTAGTTATAAAAATAAGAAAAACTTATATAAGTTGTCCAATCAATAGACTTTTCTGATTTTGCCCACGTTTCGAATAGCCAAAAGATGCAGCAGAGGGGCAGGATTCGTTTGGTCTCAATATAATTGAGTACTGTTTGGCTCCAATAACCCGGTCCACGTACAAATTCAACTATTACTACGAACCAGAAAATTTTGATGTCTATCAATTTAACCACTTAAAATAAATTTTCGTAATTTTAAGAAATTTAGAGAAGAAGTAGAAAAAAAATCTAAGTCCTAAAAACTAGAATGGCGAGAAATAAGAAAGAAAAAGATTGCGCGTCGAAAAAGGTCGAAAAATAAAAAGGTCGAAAAATAGGCGTCGAAAAATAAAAATAAGAAAGTAGTGCGAAATACGGCGTCGTAAAATTCTAAAGCACCTAAAACTTAATCTAAGGAATAAGCACTTAAGGGATTTTACGGCAAAGCCTAAAAATTCTAGAAGTAAAAATAACTATGGCAAAACTAAACTTAATACTAAAAGTTGCGACTATAGTCTAAAAATCTAAAGGTAATAAAACTAAAAAAAAACAATTTTTTTTTTTATAGACAAAATCTTAAAAAATATATATTTTTTTTTAATAAATTTTTTTTTTTTTTTTACGTGTTTTTTTTTTTTACGTTTTTTTTTTTTTTTTTTTTACGTTTTTGTTTTTTTTTTACGTTTTTTTTTTTTTTTTAAGTTTTTTTTTTTTTTTTTTTTTACGTTTTTTTTTTTTTTTTAAAAACGAATTTTTTTTCTAAAAAAAAAACGTTTTTTTTTTTTCAATTTTTTTTTTTTTTTTTTAAAAAAATGATTTTTTTTTACAAATTAATACTTTTTTTTATAATTATTATTTTTTTTTCAAAACTTTTTTTTAATTCATTTACTATTCATGAATAGTAAATGAAAAGAAATTAATTAATTTACTATTTACATGAAAGCGACATGATAGAAATTATTAATTACAATTTACATAATATACCCCTGAAGTATTTAATAAATACGACTTTTTAAAACTTTTACGATTCAAAATATATTCTAAAATATTATTATATTATTATATTCTATTTCAATATTATTATATTATTATATTCTATTTCAATATTATTATATTATTATATTTTATTTTAATATTATTATAATTAAAAATATAGCGTTTTAGCGCTCCCCGGCAGCGGCGCCAAAAACTTGATGATGTAGCGTGAGGGTACGAAATAGTATTATTTTTAATACAAAATACTACAAAATATGACACAAGTTTTATTAATTTACGGATGGGATATACCTAAACCTTGCTACAACACTATAGGCAGTGTACCTAATCGTAGAGTAGTGTAGTTTTTAGTAAGTCCGGTTCGTTCCACAGGGAGCTGGTGATACTTACTATATTTTTAACTATATTTATACAAAATATATATAATTATATAAGTAGTAATTATAAAAGGGGGGTTTTACCGTTTAATGATCGGTTTGTCGATTCTATATTTTAAGCGTAAAGATAAATGACGATAATTAAAGTGCGTAAAATAATGACAATAAATAAAATGACAGTAAATAAAATTGCGAGTAATAAAATGACAGTAAATAAAGATACGATGAGAAATATAATAAAAGAATTATGCTTATTTAAACTTCCGTAATCATGATGTTTGACGTGTTGATTTTAA
Organism: Rutidosis leptorrhynchoides; assembly: GCF_046630445.1. Classification (NCBI taxonomy): domain Eukaryota; kingdom Viridiplantae; phylum Streptophyta; class Magnoliopsida; order Asterales; family Asteraceae; genus Rutidosis; species Rutidosis leptorrhynchoides. The sequence goes on along the minus strand of NC_092341.1, from coordinate 317,983,536 downwards.
TTTATTACCATGGGTTAATTGTCCTTTGTCCTGGTTTATTTGATACGTCTATCTGGTTTTTGTCCATAATAGTCCATCGGTCATAAAAATAAAGTGCGAGTATCCTCGTCAAATTACCCTTATACCCGAAGTCAAATATTCCAACTGATTAAGGATTTAAACTGTGACGCAGTTATCACTTCTGTCAACAATTACACCAGTTATCACTGTATGTAATCCACCCCTGTTTTAATTAGTTTATGAATATTAATTCATCCACTTGATCAGAATGAATAATCAATTACCCAACCCAATTGATTAATTAAATGATTATAACAGATTCCATATGAACATCACTAAATAGGACAACCATAATCATTATTAATTATTAGGTTAATTAATTTGAAGATAGGTTCGACAGACTCCAATGAGTTGTCACTCAATTAGACAATACCCCCCATCTATTAATAGTCAATAGTTCAATTTCCACAAGTGTCGGTCTTTTGCCCAAACCTTAATTATGGTCCAAAGTTCAATAACCCCTTCTTAATATTTTAGCCCAACATCACGATTACTTCGGCTCAAATAAGCATAATAATAACTTAGTTACGATACATTAATGTAAAAAGGTTGAACATAACTTACAATGATTAAAAATAGCGTAGCGTTACACGGACAGAATTTCGACTTGCACACTCAAACGATCTCTATCATAAATCTTATTATTATCATAATTTAAAATTAAAATTAAGATTATTGTTATATCTTATTAAGTTAACATTATGATAGAGATATAGAATATAGATATTGATAATTGATATTGATAAATAAGAAAAAGATAGAAAAAGGTGTGTTTTTACATTACGATTACAAAGCCTTTTATAGGCGAATTTAGAAATTGAATTTTCACTTATGACCCCTGAACTATGCTCAATTAACAACTTTTTATTATTTAATATTATTCTTATTATGAATTATTTAAATATTATATTTTATTCTTGTGCATAGTTGACTCGTAATTTTTACACCGTTGCGTCGAGCGTTGAGAGTTGACTCTGGTCCCGGTTCCGGATTTTCGAACGTCCTTGCGTACAATTTTATATTTTGTACTTTGCGTTTTGTAACTTGTACTTTTGTCATTTTTAGACGTTCCTCGTCAATAATTTGAACCTTTTTGATTGTATCTTGTACTTTTGAGCTTTTTGGACCTTTGTGTCTTCAATTCGTCGTTTTCGCCTTTTGTCTTCGTACTTATTTAAAATAAACGAATATTACTTGAAAATGGAACAATTGCAACTAAAATCTTGTCTTTCTTGGGGGATTTTGCTATGAAATATATGTTCCTTTTTAGCCTTATCAGGCTTTGTTTGGTGGTCTCTAGCATGTAAAGCTTCAAAAGTTGGATAAAATGGGTGTTTGCATGGGAATGAACAAGTAACTTGATTCTTTACTAAGTTAACTAACTAGTTACATGTTAAATGGTGCTTACAAGTTGCAAGAGTGGGCTAAATGGTCCATTACAAAATGTAGGGTGGGCTTGGAAGTCCAATAACATGAGTCCATTACACTAACAAAGCCCAAGTTCAAATAAATCACAAGTTAAACCAATTAAAACCCAAGTAACTAACTAATAGCCTTAGTTAATTAAAATGATTAATAAATTTAATCATGAATGTAAATAATATCTAAAAATATTATTCGTGAAAGTTCCGGGTGTCACAAAGATGTTTCAGGCTCTTAAAAGTCAAGTACGGGCAATCAAGGCAACATGTAAATGTAATGACATACATTCGTTTAATCACACGTATTAATAATTATTATTATTAATAAATAAATGTTGGAAATTCCAGGGTCGTTACATTACCCACCTGTTAAAGAAAATTTCGTCTCGAAATTTAAGCTGAGGTAGATGGAGGAGTTGGGAAAAGGTGAGGATACTTTCGCATCATTTGATCCTCTCGTTCCCAAGTAAACTCGGGTCCTCGTTTGGCATTCCATCATACCCGTACAATCGGAATCTTGTTGTGTTTCAAAGTTTTGATCTCACGATCCATAATCTCAACTGGTTCTTCCACAAAGTGGAGTTTGTCGTCAATCGTAAGCTCCTCAAGTGGTATGATAAGTTCAGGTGCAGCAAGACACTTCTTCAAGTTTGACACATGGAAGGTAGGATGAACTGAGCTCAATTGTGCTGGTAGATCCAAACGATATGCAACAGGTCCAACACGTTCCAGGATTTCAAAAGGACCAATGTATCGTGGGTTTAACTTTCCACGTTTTCCAAAACGAATCACACCCTTCCAAGGTGCAACCTTCAACATTACACGATCACCAACGTTGAATTCAAAGTCTTTACGTTTAAGATCGGCATAACTCTTTTGGCGATCACGGGCAGTCTTAAGTCTAGCTTGAATCTGAGCAATCTTCTCCGTGGTTTCGTGGACTACCTCGGGTCCGGTGATTTGCTTTTCGCCTACTTCGGCCCAACAAATAGGAGATCGGCACTTACGGCCATACAATGCTTCGAAAGGTGTAGCATTAATGCTAGAGTGATAACTGTTGTTGTACGAGAATTCGGCGAGTGGCAAATGCCTTTCCCAGGCCTTTCCGAAATCAATGACATATGCACGCAACATGTCTTCCAAGGTCTGAATCATTCGTTCACTTTACCCGTCAGTCTGAGGATGATAAGCAGTACTCATGTCGAGACGAGTTCCCATGGCTTCTTGCAAAGAACGCCAAAATCTAGAAGCAAAACGGGGATCGCGATCGGAGATGATCGATAAAGGTACACCGTGTCGTGATACAACCTCCTTAATGTATAATTGGGCAAGTCTTTCCATTGTATCAGTTTCCTTCATCGCTAGAAAGTGTGCAGATTTGGTGAGGCAGTCAACAATAACCCAAAATGGTATCGTATCCGCCCACCGTCTTCGGCAGCTTAGTAATGAAATCCATTGTGATCCTTTCCCACTTCCATTGTGGGATTTCCGGTTGCTGAAGTAAACCAGAAGGTCTCTGATGTTCGGCCTTAACTTTCGAACAAGTCAAACACTTTCCAACATAAATTGCAACGTCCTTCTTAAGATTCGGCCACCAATACTGTTCTTTAAGGTCGTGGTACATTTTACCCGCTCTAGGATGAATCGAATATCTCAAATTGTGTGCTTCATCAAGTATCAGGTTCCGTAGATCTCCATAAAGAGGTACCCAAATTCTTCCGGCATAACATCGGAGTCCAGAATCCCTAACCTCGAATCGAGAGACAAGTATGTTCAGATGTTCGTGAGATATGTTCTCCTTCTTGAGAGCCTCAACTTGGGCTACTCTGATCTGGCTGTTGAGGTTCGAATGGATGGTGATGTTCAGAGCCCTAACACGAAGAGGTGTCGTCCTCTCCTTTCGGCTTAAAGCGTCAGCTACAACATTGGCCTTGCCAGGGTGATAACGGAGTTCACAATCGTAGTCGTAGAGCGTCTCAATCCATTGACGCTGTCTCATATTCAGTTGCTTCTGATCAAAGATGTGCTGGAGACTCTTGTGATCGGTGAAAATAGTGCTCTTAGTTCCATACAAATAATGTCTCCACAATTTGAGCGCAAAGACAACGGCTCCAAGTTCAAGATCATGTGTAGTGTAGTTCCGCTCGTGAATCTTCAATTGGCGGGAGGCATAGGCAATAACCTTTGATCTTTGCATCAGTACACAACCAAAACCACTCTTCGATGCATCACAATAAACAACAAAGTCGTCACTGCCTTCAGGAAGTGATAGGATAGGTGCAGTGGTTAACTTCTTCTTCAAAGTTTGGAATGCTGATTCGTGTGCGGGTTCCCAAATGAACTTCTTGCCCTTGTGAGTCAGCGCGGTCAAAGAACGCGCAATCAGAGAAAATCCTTCGATGAATCTTCGATAGTAACCGGCGAGACCTAGGAATTGGCGATTATGCGTCGGAGTAGTGGGGGTCTCCCACTTGCTGATGGCTTCAATCTTGGCGGGATCAACTTTGATACCCTGGTCGCTCACAACATGACCCAGAAACTGTACTTCCTTTAACCAAAATTCACACTTGGAGAATTTGGCATAAAGTTGTTCTTGTCTCAAGAGTTCAAGCACTAGTCGGAGTTGTTGCTCATGTTCTTCTTCGCTCTTAGAGTAGATGAGGATATCATCTATGAAGACGATAACAAACTTGTCCAAGTAAGGCTTGCAGACACGATTCATGAGGTCCATGAACACGGCAGGTGCATTTGTCAAACCGAATGGCATCACGAGGAACTCATAATGACCATAACGGGTTCTGAATGCAGTCTTCATCAGGTCACTTTCCTTCACCCTCAACTGGTGATAGCCGGATCGCAAATCGATCTTTGAGTAGACACTCGATCCTTGTAGTTGATCAAAAAGATCGTCAATTCGTGGAAGAGGATACCGATTCTTGATAGTCAATTTGTTGAGTTCACGGTAGTCGATACACATACGGAAGGATCCATCCTTCTTCTTCACAAACAACACAGGTGCGCCCCAAGGCGAGAAGCTTGGTTGAATAAATCCTCGGTCTAACAGCTCTTGTAGTTGACTCTGTAATTCTTGCATCTCGAAAGGTGCGAGTCTATAAGGTGCGCGAGCTACAGGTGCTGCTCCTGGCACTAAATCAATCTGAAACTCTACGGCTCTCTGCGGCGGCAATCCAGGAAATTCCTCTGGGAAGACATCAGAAAATTCGTTCACAATTCGAACGTCGTTCACGCTCTTCACCTCAGTTTCTACCGCTTTCACATGTGCTAGGACAGCAAAGCGTCCCTTCTTCATAATCTTTTGCGGGTTCAACTTCGAGGTACATCTCTCTCCATAGATAACCAGTGGTTCACCATCTCCTTGTGGTATGCGAAGTGCTTTATCTCCACAGATTATATCGGCCTTTATCTTGCTCAACCAATCCATACCGACGATCACATCAAAACTTCCCAGTTTGATAGGAATCAAATCAATTTCGAAATCTGCACCAGCTATGTTGATAATAGCTCCACGACTAATATGGTCAACCTTTTCAAGTTTTCCATTTGCGACCTCGACAAGCATACTTTCTTTTAACGGGACTAATGACCAATTAATCTTATCGCAAAAATGTCTACATACATAACTTCTATCCGCACCAGTATCAAACAAGACAGAAGCTAAAAGATTGTTGATTTTGAATATACCTGTCACCAAGTTGGGGTTATCGCGTGCATCCCTTGCATTAACATTGAAGGCTCTACCTCGGGGTGGTCCTCCGTCTTTTCGCTTGTTTGGGCACGCGTTTCTGAAATGGCCCGTCTGTCCACATTCATAACACTTCTTCGGTCCATTGGTGTTCGGTTTCCCATTCAAAGTGGTGACCTTGCAGTCTTTTCCGATATGCCCAGCCCGTGGGCATTTCTCACAAACAACATTGCAATACCCAGTGTGGTGTTTGTAACACCTCTTGCATTGAGGTAGGGTTCCCTTGTAGTTCGGGTTGGAGTTGGTGTTGTTGTTGGAATTAGGGTTTCCACCGTTGTTGTGCCTCTTGGCGGGGGTTTGATCGTAGTTTCTCCCCCTGTTGTTGTTGTTGTTGTTGTTGTTGTTGTTGTTATGGTTGTTGTCCCATTTCCTCTTTTCACTACTACCGGCTTCAAACTTAGCCTTCTCCGGCTCGTCAAGGATGATTTGATTCAGGAGAGTATGCGCCATGCGCATTGCTTCGGGAACATTCGGTGGTTTGGATGAGGTGACATTTCCTTTGATGGACCTAGGGAGTCCCGAGAAGTATTTCTCCATGCGCTTGAATTCGGGGGTGACCATGGTCGGACACATTAATGCTAACTACAAAAACCTACGATTGTAACTGTTAAGGTCGTTCCCTACGGCCTTCAACTGCATGAATTCGATCTCCATCTTTTGTATTTCGGTCCTTGGACAGTATTCCTCAATCATAGCACACTTAAACTCTTCCCAAGGCGTAGCATACGCCTCATCAATCCCTTTTGCTTGAGCTAACGTGTTCCACCACGTTAGCGCGCCGTCAGATAGCGTGCAAGATGCAAACTTGGTCTTATTATCCTCCGAACAGTTGCTAACTCGGAATACTGATTCAAGTTTCTCGAACCATCTGGTGAGACCAACTGGTCCCCCAGTGCCGTTGAAGTTATGCGGTTTGCAGCTCTGAAATTCCTTGTATGTACACCCATTTCGAACGGGTGGAATAACCGGTGGTGGTGGCGGTGGAGCTTTGAGATTTCTTTCTGCTAGGGCTGCAGCGACCCGTTCGTTGATCATGTCCTCAATCTGGGCGGCGGTAGGTGTGGATCTTCCGTTAGCCATGGTATTCTAAACAAAATTTTTGACTCAAGTCAAAATCCAGTATGCAAGTAGTAATAATACAGTATATAGTGACCAACATGGAATCAAAACATCACACGTTATTAAATAATGCATCTAGGTATAAATACCACAGAATCATCGTACAGCAATGTAAATAGAACATCGTGCAAGAATTAAATAACGCAAAGTTCCATTCATTAATAATAATAAGTTTCATACATCTGAATAAGTTCGTACAATACATATGAAATACATGAAACTATATCTAGATTACATCATGAAATCTAAATACAAAGCCCTACGGTGAAGGTGAGTGAACTGCTCCTCGAGCCAACTGCTCCTCGAGCTCAGTGACTCGAGCTCGGAGAGTCTCAATCTCCCTCATCAGTTCCTCGTTAGAGGGAGCTGGTGGGGCAGGCGGTGCAGGTGGGGCGGGTGGTGCGGGTGGTGCCAGTGGTGCTGATGTAGATGGTCCGGCTCCGGATGTAGATGGTACGTCCCTAGATGTAAGTGGTCCGTATCTAAATCTAGGTGGTACGGTTCCGGGAATAGTCAATACGTAACGGGGAACCTTACGTATCTGTGGGTCGGCAGGGTATGGCACAACTCGTTTACGAGCAGTAACCCTACGACGATGGCCAAAAGCATCAGTAAAAGCACGACCTCCATTCACCCCTGGAATGACGGTGCCGTCGAAACGGTACCGCTTCCTCGGCGGGGTGGAGGGTGCCTGAATAGGTCTATCAGCAGGATCCTCATCATCGCTGGAGTTGTCTGATGATGAAGAATCGGCGGATGATGAGTCATCGGAATCGTGTGGTGGTGACACTGGTGGCTGAGCTGGTAATCCAAAGCGTCCGAAGGCGGCCAACATCTGTCGGTGTCTGCCTGGCGGAATCACAACTAAACTTCTATCGGGAGTGCGTCGACAAGGTGTGCGCATGTGGTTACGAAACGGCCCTTCCCCGAACTCCGCGGGGATCTCAATACCACCAATGCGGGGCTGTGACCTCGAGGGTCTGGGAGCAGACACTGGGGCAGGTGCAATGGTACCAGCTCCGGAAGTAGAAGCGCCGGGATCACTAGTGGGTGTCGGGGCCGGTGTATCGGCAGTAGCAGCAGCAGGTGTAGCAGTAGGTAGGGCGACGGGGTCTGAGTCTGTACTGCCCGAAATGCCAGCAGGTGGAACATCCGACATCTGAATAAGGAAAAATAAATTTTCCATGTCAGTATGTCATAAAGCAAGCAAATAATAGGCCAACAGTTTAACTCATGTATAACAGTAACTATCATGGCAATAACAGCAATTCGTATGAAAGTAGCATGCAATCAAAAGCAAGTAGCATCATGCAGTAGTGAAATCATATAGTAGCATACGGCATATAGCAGAAAAAGTAAGCAGTAGCATGCAGTAAATTCAGCGGAAACAAGTAAACTAGCAAGTTGTAGATTAGTACTATTAGTGAATCCTACTCGGGTCGGTCTTAGACTCACTAATGCAACCTAATTCCCTACAACCTGGCTCTGATACCAAATGTGATGCCCCGTACAAAACCATCGTGTACGAATCATCAACAACAGGATCATTACAAGGTTAAGTACTATATGCTGTAATTAAAGAAGTTGCATTCACGATAAAAAGGTGATGTCATAACCGACATCAAATGTTTACATTTCAAAAGCATGCTTCACTAACTAGAAGCAAATAATAAGTGTATGTGACCACAATGGTCGTTACAAGTCATAGTTCAAAAGTACGAATGTTTGAATGCAAAGTAAAGTAGTTCATGCGTGGACAACTCTAAGCAGCGGGTGTCTACAGCAAAACAAGTAAGACAGCGGAAGCAACCTCAAGCACCTGAGAAATACATGCTTAAAAACGTCAACACAAAGGTTGGTGAGCTATAGTTTAAGTATAACAGTAAGTAAGGTAGGCCACGAGATTTCAGTGCTACAAAGAGCGTTTCAAAACAGTATGATAAAGTATATGTTAACCGTGGGCACTTGGTAACTAACTTAACGTTTATACCCCCTGAAAGTACACTTGGCAAGTGCGTATGTCTACGAAGTATTAAACACTCATTAAATGCTAGCGCGACTAGCCCGAGTGGGGATGTCAAACCCTATGGATCCATATCTAAGATTCGCGTTCACCGGTTCAAAAACCAATGACTAAACGTTACCGAGCTAAAGGGAATGTTTCTGTCGTTATATAACCCACACATATATAAGTTTAAGTACTTGTGCCTAGTATGTAAAACATAAAATCCGCATGTATTCTCAGTTCCCAAAATAAGTTAAAGTAAAAAGGGAATGCTATAACTCACAATGATATGTAGCGGTAAAGTAGTAGTCGGGAAAGGTGTGCAAGTAAATGGTCCGAAGTCCTCAACCTAAGTCAAATAGTACTAAGTTAGTAAATCGTCTTAATAGGTTTAAAAGTATGTAATTAAGGTCTTAAGGGTCATCATCATTCATCATCAAACAAAAGGCGTAAGGTAGGTTTCGTTTATGAAAGTAATGTAAAACAAAGTCTGACTTCAGTCAGTCACCACGGCCTCTACCCTTACTGAATTAAGGTGAGACCAGTGGCCATGGCTCCGTCTATGAGTCCCTTAAGTGTGGTAAAATTTACAGAAGCAAACTCGTCTTGGTTTGACCGTGGCGACGGTCTAAGTGCGAGTAGGTCAGAAATTTATGCACAACGTTAAAGGACATAGTAACGATCGGAGGGCCATAAATCCTAAACCGTAACTCGGATTAAGACGAGTCCTATATGAAAAGTTATCTACTTGAAAAGTTCTATCTAAAAATCAAGGTTATAACAGCCCAGGTCTACTGGTATGTTCCAGAAGCATCAGGTCAGTAGGTTTTGGACAGAACAGTGAGTTTAAAAGGGTTCCGGTGGTCTTGGTGCTTGATGTTCATCATGGTTCTCATCCTTGATGCATATAGCTTCAAGTGTACAACTCATTGATGTATCTACATCATCTTAACCAAGTCTTGACCATCATAACCCTAGTGCAAGTCTAAGACATGAAGCACAACTCACTTAAGAGTTGTATGAAGTTTGATGAACCAAAGTTACATCAAAGTCTTAGATCTAACACATACATGAACTATAAACTTGGAAGTTAACTAACTAATCAAGATCATAAGTAGTAGAACATAGTTTTTAGTTTGATCTTGAAGATCCAAAACTCAAAAGTCTAGATCCAAAGTTATATTTAATGAAAACTTGTTTGTGTGTTCTTGAACTTCCAAGGTTAACTTAATTTGTTCAAGAGATATGAGATCAAGACTAACTTGTAGTACTTGACTATATAAACTAACTACATGAAATTAAAGTGCATAAATTGAAGAAGTAAACTTAAATAAACAAGAAAAGGTTCATGGTTGTTCATACTTTAATGATTCAAACCAAAGTTGATCTTTAAGTAAAGTAAACTTTAAGTTTACTTCCATGACTTACAAGTATGATTTTATAAAACCATGAACTTAAATCTTTTGATGCAACATATGTAGAACATAAACTAGTAAGCTTAGTTCTTGTTTATTCTTGAAAACACAAGATATTATGAAGAATTCAAACTAGTAAGTTTGATTCTTGAAAGCTAGAAATTAAGTAACAAGAAACTACAAAGTAAGTAACAACAACATGATTTAAATAACTAGTAATCAAAGACAAGTAACATTTAAATAAAAGAATGATGATGATGAAGATGTAGATTTCGGTTTTTAGAAGTAAAAAGAGAAGAGAATTAATTGTTTCAAGTCACTTACAAGATGAGAGAAAGAGAGAAAATGAAGCAAGTAAAGTGTGTGTTTGAATGGGAGGGAATACAAGTGAAGTAGTATTACATAAAATGAAACAAAAAGGCACTCCCAAGGCCTCAAAATTTTGGCCAGCAGCAGCTCACAAAGGGGGGAGGGCTTTGTTTGGTGGTCTCTAGCATGTAAAGCTTCAAAAGTTGGATAAAATGGGTGTTTGCATGGGAATGAACAAGTAACTTGATTCTTTACTAAGTTAACTAACTAGTTACATGTTAAAGGGTGCTTACAAGTTGCAAGAGTGGGCTAAATGGTCCATTACAAAATGTAGGGTGGGCTTGGAAGTCCAATAACATGAGTCCATTACACTAACAAAGCCCAAGTTCAAATAAATCACAAGTTAAACCAATTAAAGCCCAAGTAACTAAATAATAGCCTTAGTTAATTAAAATGATTAATAAATTTAATCATGAATGTAAATAATATCTAAAAATATTATTCGTGAAAGTTTCGGGTGTCACAAAGACGTTTCGGGCTCTTAAAAGTCAAGTACGGGCAATCAAGGCAATATGTAAATGTAATAACATACATTCGTTTAATCACACGTATTAATAATGATAATTATTAATAAATAAATGTTGGAAATTCCAGGGTCGTTACAACAAAGGTTGGTGAGTTCATAGTTTTAATGTTGCGCATAATCTGTATATAAAGGTGGATCACAAGATTTCAGTTGTTTCATCCAGAAACGTTTATCAAAATTATTCTACAAGATTGAGCACCCTGGTAACTAAACTTTAACGTCTATATAATAAGTACCCCTGTTTTAACATACGTGCAACCAACATGTACAATACACGCAAACCAACGTGTACTAACCTCAAATAGCATACGTATGTTTTATAGTTCAGGCTAGGGTTTCTATACCTGGAACAGACGGGGATGTCAAGCCCTATGGATCCATATACAACTATTCGCGCCCACCAGTTCTTATAACCGGTAGTTACTAGTTACCAAAGCTAAGGGATTTTCGGTTCAAACTCGGTGTAGAATTTAGTATGTACTTGTATCCATTGCGTTTAAAATAAAGTGCATGTATTCTCAGCCAAAAAATATAGATTGTAAAAGCAATTAAAAAGGGAGCAAATGAAACTCACCTTAGCAGCACATAAGGTCATTCACCGAAATGTGACCGAAACTCGGAATGCAAAATAACCGTAGATCTCAACCTAGAGAATATATGTTGGTCAATACATGTCTAACAAGCTAGGTCTGGTCATAGTGTATTACAATCCTAATGCTCGAGACCGTCATACAAAAGTCATCTCAAAAAGTCAACCTGACCCAATATGATTTTTAAATCTATACATGTTATATTATATTAACATAGTATAAGTCTTGATAGTTGAACGAATTATAGTTTATCAAACTCAAAACATTATTTATTTCAAGAGTTATATTATATTTGAATGATCATGGCAATTGAATATATTTTAACATTTCATATAGTTTCCCAATACTTATAAAATCAGATTATAGTGTTTACAAAGCTTTAAAACATGATAAGACAGTTAACTTTGACAATTGATCAACAAAACAAAACGTGCTTTATATAGAAATTTATTTACTCGATTAGTAGTATCTAAAAATCCAATTTATCAATTTCACAGACAAGTTGATTAAATATTAATTAACAGTTTCAAACACAATTTCAATTAACGTTAACCATAATTCAGTTGACCATATCTTTTAATCCATTCCTCGAAAACACACGATTTCTAAATGAAAATTTATTAATTTTTACGACAGCTTTCCAACGACATGCATATCATATACCTTTTATCAATAACATATGTATCAAATTCGTGATTCATCATAAACTATCTAACGACAAAATTAAAGCATACAAGTATGCATAAACATATATACTCGAGCACTAGACATGGATACACTATTAATATATAAAAGATAAGATATGAATGCTCACGTATCAATATTGTGATTCAATATTGTAGGAAAGTATGCAAACGCAACGGAAATGATAAACACTAGTTTGACCTCACGAGCAATACCCCCGAATAATACCCATCACTTCCTTAGCTATAACTCATAATTTTCTTAGCTCTTTCCCGCTCGAAAAATCATTTTGAAATCATTTGGACATAACCTCGTTGTAGTATTTTATGTATAATACTAATAATTATTATACCACTGATAGTAATAATAAGATTAAAAATAATATTAATCTTAATAATAATAATAATAATAATAATAATAATAATAATAATAATAATAATAATAATAATAATAATAATAATAATAATAATAATAATAATAATAAATATAAATATAAGAGTGTGAGAGAGAGATGGATGGAATGCATCAAATATCAGAACGATCGAGCTTTTATAGAGTTGGCCAGATTTGGGCTGCCATGCGATCGCATGGCTTCCATGCCCATATCCCATGCGATCGCTGAAATGTCCCGTTCTTATTGATTAAAAACGTTTCATATTAATTGATTTCGTTGCGAGGTTTTGACCTCTATATGAGACGTTTTTCAAAGACTGCATTCATTTTAAAACAAACCATAACCTTTATTTCATCAATAAAGGTTTAAAAAGCTTTACGTAGATTATCAAATAATGATAATCTAAAATATCCTGTTTACACACGACCATTACATAATGGTTTACAATACAAATATGTTACATCGAAATTAGTTTCTTGAATGCAGTTTTTACACAATATCATACAAACATGGACTCCAAATCTTGTCCTTATTTTAGTATGCAACAGCGGAAGCTCTTAATATTCACCTGAGAATAAACATGCTTTAAACGTCAACAAAAATGTTGGTGAGTTATAGGTTTAACCTATATATATCAAATCGTAACAATAGACCACAAGATTTCATATTTCAATACACATCCCATACATAGAGATAAAAATTCATTCATATGGTGAACACCTGGTAACCGACATTAACAAGATGCATATATAAGAATATCCCCATCATTCCGGGACACCCTTCGGATATGATATAAATTTCGAAGTACTAAAGCATCCGGTACTTTGGATGGGGTTTGTTAGGCCCAATAGATCTATCTTTAGGATTCGCGTCAATTAGGGTGTCTGTTCCCTAATTCTTAGATTACTAGACTTAATAAAAAGGGGCATATTCGATTTCGATAATTCAACCATAGAATGTAGTTTCACGTACTTGTGTCTATTTTGTAAATCATTTATAAAACCTGCATGTATTCTCATCCCAAAAATATTAGATTTTAAAAGTGGGACTATAACTCACTTTCACAGATTTTTACTTCGTCGGGAAGTAAGACTTGGCCACTGGTTGATTCACGAACCTATAACAATATATACATATATATCAAAGTATGTTCAAAATATATTTACAACACTTTTAATATATTTTGATGTTTTAAGTTTATTAAGTCAGCTGTCCTCGTTAGTAACCTACAACTAGTTGTCCACGGTTAGATGTACAGAAATAAATCGATAAATATTATCTTGAATCAATCCACGACCCAGTGTATACGTATCTCAGTATTGATCACAACTCAAACTATATATATTTTGGAATCAACCTCAACCCTGTATAGCTAACTCTAACATTCACATATAGAGTGTCTATGGTTGTTCCGAAATATATATAGATGTGTCGACATGATAGGTCGAAACATTGTATACGTGTCTATGGTATCTCAAGATTACATAATATACAATACAAGTTGATTAAGTTATGGTTGGAATAGATTTGTTACCAATTTTCACGTAGCTAAGATGAGAAAAATTATCCAATCTTGTTTTACCCATAACTTCTTCATTTTAAATCCGTTTTGAGTGAATCAAATTGCTATGGTTTCATATTGAACTCTATTTTATGAATCTAAACAGAAAAAGTATAGGTTTATAGTCGGAAAAATAAGTTACAAGTCGTTTTTGTAAAGGTAGTCATTTCAGTCGAAAGAACGACGTCTAGATGACCATTTTAGAAAACATACTTCCACTTTGAGTTTAACCATAATTTTTGGATATAGTTTTATGTTCATAATAAAAATCATTTTATCAGAATAACAACTTTTAAATCAAAGTTTATCATAGTTTTTAATTAACTAACCCAAAACAGCCCGCGGTGTTACTACGACGGCGTAAATCCGGTTTTACGGTGTTTTTCGTGTTTCCAGGTTTTAAATCATTAAGTTAGCATATCATATAGATATAGAACATGTGTTTAGTTGATTTTAAAAGTCAAGTTAGAAGGATTAACTTTTGTTTGCGAACAAGTTTAGAATTAACTAAACTATGTTCTAGTGATTACGAGTTTAAACCTTCGAATAAGATAGTTTTATATATATGAATCGAATGATGTTATGAACATCATTACTACCTCAAGTTTAGTAAGTAAACCTACTGGAAGTGACAAGAAATGATCTAGCTTCAAAGGATCTTGGATGGCTTGAAAGTTCTTGAAGTAGGATCATGACACAAAAACAAGTTCAAGTAAGATTTTTACTCGAATTAAGATAGTTTATAGTTATAGAAATTGAATCAAAGTTTGAATATGAATATTACCTTGAATAATAAAGATAACCTACTGTATATAACAAAGGTTTCTTGATCTTAGATGATTACTTGGAATGGATTAGAAAGCTTGGAAGTAAATTAGTAAACTTGAAGGGATTTTTGAAGTGTTCTTCCTATGATGATTATAGCTTGATTCTTGAAGTGATTTTTGATGAAGATGATGATTAACTACTGGAAAAATACGTTCATAATAGTGTGTGTGTGTTGAGAGAGAATTAGAAAGAGAATTGGAAGTGAAATGGAGTGAATGATGAGTGGTAATTGGTGAGTGGTGAGTGGGGTTAAAAGGAGTTCTAGTTAGTTGACTAGCTCATGGTAGAAGTTAAAATTGATTAGTCATACATGACATAATCAAGAGTGGAATCCCATGCTAGTTCCTATTGGTATATACCCATAGTAAGTACGTTTTGAAGCTGTGTATAATACGGGTAAGAATACGACTAGAATTCTTGATGAAAGAAAAGAATGGGAAAGTAACTGTAACCATTTTCGTTAAGTATGAGTGTTTTGATATATGTCTTGAAGTCTTCCAAAAGTATTTTAACACATCTAAATACACTACATGTATATACATTTTAACTGAGTAGTTAAGTCATCGTTAGTCGTTACATGTAAGTGTTGTTTTGAAACCTTTAAGTTAACGATCTCAATTAATGTTGTTAACCCAATGTTTATAATATCAAATGAGATTTTAAATTATTATATTATCATGATATTATCATGTATGAATATCTCTTAATATGATATATATACATTAAATGTCTTTACAACGATAATCGTTACATATATGTCTCGTTTAAAAATCATTAAGTTAGTAGTCTTGTTTTTACATATGTAGTTCATTGTTAATATACTTAATGATATGTTTACCTATCATAGTATCATGTTAACTATATATATATATCCATATATATGTCATCATATAGTTTTTACCAGTTTTAGCGTTCGTGAATCACCGGTCAACTTGGGTGGTCAATTGTCTATATGAAACATATTTCAATTAATCAAGTCTTAACAAGTTTGATTGCTTAACATGTTGGAAACATTTAATCATGTAAATATCAATCTCAATTAATATATATAAACATGGAAAAGTTCGGGTCACTACAATCGCATGGGGTGGGTTTCCAACTCACAATTGCTTTTGTTTGCTAGTTCGTCGACATAATATTTAATTATATATAATATATATAATTTATATTAATTATATATATATATTACATATATATATATATATATATATATATATATATATATATATATATATATATATATATATATATATATTCACGTGTAAAGGTGACTTGTAATTTTAGTTTCGATGACTTTGTACGTTGTCGCTTGACTTAAGCTCCGGTTTTAGTTTCTCGAACGTTATCTCGTACGCTTAGAAAACTAGTATTTTACGTTTAACAACGTGTACCTTTAATAGTAATTAGACTTAATCATCGATAAACTATATTACTCGAAGTATAACTTATACATTTGAGTATTTTTGTCATTTGCTTCTATAAATCAACCTCTCATTATTTATTAAAATATATTTAATAATATCGAAATGTTTTATATCTAATTATCAAACGGAACAATAAACGGGTGTTACTATCGTTTACAAAAATAATTTCAAACTCTTATATATATATATATATATATATATATATATATATATATATGTATGTATGTATGTATATATAAATATAATATATATAAATACTTTTTAAGTACACGTTGTCAATATATTTAATTCAAATACAGTCAAAAAGGGAAAGATTTTCCAAATCAAGGTGGACCTCTCAACAAAGACTTACAAGATTTATAAACGTTGAAATATCTACTTATCCAATCATTGGTATTATCTTCTTATTCCGTAGATGAATATATTAAGCATATATTGAGACAAATACGTTTAATGTAAAATATTATACATTTAATACATTTTTAACGTTTTCAAGTTATAATATATGTATATATATATATATATATATATATACATATATATTCATATCCAGTTATATAATGGTTTGTGAATCATCGGAATCTGGTAGGTTAAATGAATACATGAACATAGTTCAAAATATTTGAGATTTAACCTAACAGATTTTGATTATCTTGTCGGAATCATATAAAGATTAAGTTTAAATTTGGTCGGAAATTTCCGGGTCATCACACCCGTACCGGTGCCCGCGGGTAAGATTTACTGATTACCCGCGGGTCACGTGTTTTTTCTCGCCCATTGTCATCCCTAAGAATGTGTCATAATCAATTAAGTTTTTTAAACAAAATAATGAAAAATGTCATTATTTAATGATGAGGGAGTGAATGGATAGTGTGAAGACGCTATTGAACTAAATCCAAATTCAACTAAAAAACATTGTAGAAATACATTATAAACTCGACACTAACTATTACATACCACTTTAATATCAAGTATCAACACAAATCGATACACACCAATAATAATTTACACAACATCGATGCCATTAAATTCCCCAAGCTCCTATCTCACTTGAAGACCGATAACCAAAATGACAAAATTCTCCAAAACAAAAGGAGGTGAAATAAGTAAATAGATAACAGTTGATACCAAACTGACAAACACAATCGCAAATCATAACTAAAACTCGGGGAAAGAATCACCCAAGGTACACCTAAACACTGCAAATTCAACCATGGTCCGTCAAAATTCATGGATGTTAAAGTGAAAATATTCGCAGGAGGTGAAAAACATAAACAACCAACTGGATGTCGGGAAGGGCATCTTGAACCCGAATCAAGGTTGAAAAAGACCCGAAACGGGTTCGAGACGATTGGAACCTTAAAACGTCGAGACGGGGTCGAGACGGACGTTGACTTATATATATACACGTATTTTAAAGCCAAGAAACCTCTGTTGACCAGTTTGTACCTATAATCGCTATTATCATTAATATAATACAAAAAGTAACACTAAAGTTCGTCAATTTTGATCGATTTGACTGATTTTAGCCAAAAAATTACTTTTGACCGGCGTTGATATGACATTTCCCACATTTGACCTGAATTTTGACCGTTTAACGACTTATTAGACAACGGGACCGGGTCAAGAAGGGCTAGTCACCAAAACATCGCAACGGGCATCACAACAGAATCAACGGATATCGTTTACAACACTGGTTCGAACAACAACTAACAAACAAAAAAAAAAACGAAGCACCATAATCTGAAACCAGTGAGGGATGTAGTGGCCAGGCGGTAAATCAGCGTCATAAGGTGTAATATTTCGCTAAAGCACGTTGAAATAAATTGAAGCAATAAAGGGCGAAGGATAATTGGAGAATAAAAAATTGTAAATTAAAATTGAACCACTAATTTTCAACGACTAAGTGTAGCCCGTTGAAGTCCATCTATTCAAAACTTCGAGATCCACCCTGAAATCACCCAAAGAACGAACCTCGCAACTTTAAAATTCATTATCAAACATAAATTTGTTAGGAACTTATTAATATTTGAATTTAACATTTTAAGTTTTTTTTTTTGTCATAGTAGTGTATTAATTTTCTTTGTTCATGGTAGTGGTTTGTGTTTATTTTGTTAGTATGGTTTTCACTTATGTTTGGTCTTTGTATTAGTACATATTTTATTTTGTTTTTTGCTTAGGTTCCGACTTACAATTACAAGTTGACTAATTTTATGGCGACTACTTACTTTACGTGCAATGAGAGTTATCACATGTGAACCTGTTGCCACTAAGGGGTTTCGCTTCATGGATTCGAATATGAGACCTCTAAGAATTTTACCCAATTTTAAATCACTTTGTCACCATCTCCGTGGTTATATTACAAGAGTCGAACTTGATAAGCGTGGAATCGACCTTGACTCCACCCTTTGCCCTCTTTGCAACTCCAATATCAAAACGATGGATCACATACTTTTGCAATGCAGGTTCTCCTCACAAATTTGGAAACTCATACTACATTGGTGGAATCAACACAATATCTCTACCACTAACATGGAAGAAGCTTTCAAAACAAACCAATCCTTTGCAAATAATACAACGGGTACCATTATTTGGCAAGCCATCAAAAGAATAGGTTCCGACTGCCATCTTAACCGAAATACAAACTCATAGTTTCTCTTGGATATCCAAACTATTCAAAAAATCATCCCTCGAGTGACACCAATGACTAATAAACCCCTCTTATCTTCGTATGTTTTCGGTCTGTTGTGAGCTCAGTTAACTGGGTTTCAAGGTAACGGGGTTAAATGGGTTGGTCATGATTGCTTTGTCACTGCTCGATCAACACTGCTTTCTATGACCTTCCCAACTTGTTCTCTCAAGTCTTCCCAAGCTCCACACTTCCTGTTGTTTTGGAATTTGGCTTGCAACTTTTAACACTTTCATAGTATATTGTTTAATTTCGAGTTTCCACTGTATAGTTGTGATATAGGATCTTAATGTAATCACATAATGGATCAATAAAAGGTTTTTTGCTTTAAAAAAAGTTTTAGTTATTATGCTCGTATGCTATCGTTAACACGGTTAAATTTGTTGTACATGTTGGTTGGTTATTAATTTTGAGAATTATCATCATCATCGTCATCATCATAAATAATATTAAAACTAAAAATGAAGAAGTTATAATCTCAATGGTCGTGTCCTCCCTCCCGCCCATACCTCTGCCCAGGAGGACACTAATGGAAGCAAGGCGCCCAAGGTGCCGCCCAAGGAGCCACCATGCTTCTCGTCTGCTGCTTCGCCCTTCTCTAAAATATTTGTGAACGGAGTAATTGAATAAAAGGTTGTACACTTGCTTTTAATATTTGTACCATACTATATATAATTAATATAGTTGTTCCCAATTTTTATAAGGATGTATGTCTTTATTGGTAGTGTTTAGTCATGAATTTAGTCCCGAAAAAAAAAAGTGTTAGTGACCCTGATGTGACAGTAAGGACTAAGAAGTAAGGAACTATTCCATTGAGACCACTTTATTGAGAATTTGAGATAATTGAAATAGATTTATAGATTTATTATTCACGTTAGATATTAGATACAGTATATATAAAATAGATATAGATATATAGATTGATGTATCATATGAACCAAGTATATAAATACATAAACAGGCGAAATTACTCACCTAGACAGTAGACACGCACACACACAACGTGCCTCCGTTGTTTTTCATATCACAGATTTCTATCAACGGCCGTCGTCTTCTGTGTCTCCGTCGATTCACCAATCGGTGATCAGTTCCCAAACCCTAAAAACCTCTTTCATCTTCAATTTTACATATAATTATTATTATTTTTTTGTATCCATATATATATATGGATTTAGATCTGTGGATATCAAAGGTCAAAGAAGGCCAGCACTTGACCGAAGATGAATTACAGCTCTTATGTGAATACGTACGTCTATTATCTTTATCTTTCTAATTAGTTTTTTTTTTTTTTTTTTTGTTCTTTTCTTTTTTTCGTATCTATATCTTTGTATGTTCTTTTGTTTATGGATGAATTAGGGCTCGGTCTATGGTTATGATTTTGTTTTAATTTGATTATTTTCTCGTGTTAGCATTTAGGTCTTATAATTTTGTACCAGATGAGTAAATTGGAAAACCCTAATTTACAGTTGGTAGGATTATGTTATGGAAATGGATGTGTATCCTGTTCATTTGAATATGTACTGTGGATTTGTGGTAGATAAGTCAAGTTCCGTGAAACTGTTATGACAAAAAATAACTAATCTAGAACTTATATAGATATTATTATACATTGGCTATATGGTGCTCTGATCTAGAACTTGTTGTATGTGTACAGAAATTTGAAAACCTGATTTTTTTTCTAAGTTGCATGTTAGTTTTTCTGATAGTTATGTTGTTAAATGGTATACATTTCTGGAAATTATTGAAATTTGCTTGTGGAAATACATGTTTACTTGACATTATCTGTTAGTTGAGCCGCTCTTGCACATAACAATTAGAGTAGAGATATCCCAATAAAAAGCAGTATTAAATAATTAAAGAAGTGTACAGCTTTGGCTCCTTAGGTCTTTCCTCACTTATTATAGTTTGGATACTCAAAAGAATAAGAAATCTAAAGGGTGTAAAACATATTTAAGTTGGTGCTTCTTATGATCATGTACTTTTATCATTTGCTCATTATCGTTATACTTATAGGTCAAAGACATCTTGATTGAGGAGTCGAACGTTCAGCCAGTCAATAGTCCAGTTACTGTTTGTGGTGATATTCATGGCCAGTTTCATGATCTAATGAAGCTCTTTCAGACGGGAGGTCATGTGCCCGAGACAAATTACATTTTTATGGTAAAGTTATGCTCTGCATATACAATTCTGCACATTTATTTGTTCATGCTGTAGTTTTGAAGAATTATCCAACTGTATATGTGTCTGGAAGTTTCTTGTTTTCATTGGCAGGGGGATTTTGTAGACCGTGGTTACAACAGTTTGGAAGTATTCACAATACTTTTGCTTCTAAAAGCAAGGTATTTGATATTGTGTACAAAGGGTATCAACCCACTTTAATTGTGATTACAACCGTTTATGCATGAATTTATATACACATACATTCACATATCTCTGAACACCTTGACTGGCTTTATATGGATCATTTAATCTGATGTCACTCACATGCAACTTATGTGCATATTAAATGCATTTTCATAAATTTAACAAAAAGGAAGTTGACTTCAAGATTATCTTTTGAATGGAAACTCGGCACAAATGTTACTCCTATTAATCAAGACTTCATACACATTTAAGTGGAGAAGCAAATGGCTTGTCCCTTAATTTTGTTTTTTGAGTATAAGATAAGATACCATTACTTTATCTGATTATGAGACAGCGTCCATAAAGAGATTTAGGTAAGTTATGGTGCTCCATTGTCTATTTTTTGTTTACGTGTGCTGTTATTTGTGGAAGTTCATATGCTTCTTTCTCCTACTTATTTTCATTTCTTGGTGTACGTGTGCTTGCAGATACCCTGCAAATATCACTCTTCTGCGTGGCAATCATGAAAGTAGGCAATTAACTCAGGTAACATGCATCATCATTTAATTATTATCTTGAGTTGATATTTCAGATACCGTTTGAAAGAGATTTATTTCTTAGAATATTATTAATCAGAGAAACAAAGATTAAGTAATAAAAATGTGACAGAGAAGCTGTTGTAAGAGGTTTGTACACTATTGTCTGAAAAGTGAGCTTTGGCTACTGTACTAAAAACCTTCATCGAAGTGAACAACATAACATCTCTTTTAGTATATACATCTTTCAGAAAGTTCTATGAACCTGTGTCTTAATTTTCAGAAAGTTCTTCCAAATAAGTAGCTTTCTTAATATACCTTTTACTTCTATGATATATTTTGCTCTTTGGTAAATATTTTGCAGGTCTATGGGTTTTATGATGAGTGCCAAAGGAAATATGGGAATGCTAATGCATGGAGATATTGCACAGATGTTTTCGATTATCTAACTTTGTCAGCAATAATAGATGGAACTGTAATGTTTCACGTTCTCTGTTTATCTGTACCCAATATACGTGTGTATGTAACATTATTAAACATTACTTCTGGTTTAACAGGTATTATGTGTCCACGGTGGTCTTTCACCTGACGTTAGGACTGTTGATCAGGTGTGTGTTAATATGCTACAATTATATATTAAACTCATGCATGTTCATCTTCATGTGTTGGCTGCAATTGTGATCCAAGCTTCCTTGCTCTTGCATTTTACCCTTTTTTTGTTTATGTGTTCCCCTTTTTTTTTTTATTTAAAAACTTGATCATTCAGATTAGAGTGATTGAACGGAACTGTGAGATCCCACACGAAGGACCGTTTTGCGACCTGATGTGGAGTGACCCTGAAGACATTGAAACATGGGCAGTCAGTCCTCGTGGAGCTGGATGGCTTTTTGGATCTCGAGTTACATCCGAGGTAATGAAGTAATTAGTTTTTAGCAGTCAGTCCTCGTAAAGTTGATAAATTTTAAATGGGTTCGTTTTGCATTATATAGCAATTATTCTGGTGGTGTTAACATATGATTTTGCAAACTTTGTTTTAGATTTCTAGTGTTTTGAAATTAGTTGAAAATGTCAGATGGTTGTTTGGCAAAAGAGTGAAATTGGGTGGTTCAAGACACAAAGGCCTCATGAATTTGATTTTCATTTAGAAGCACAATGATTGTTTCACAAACAATAACATGTTTATTAATAAAAAAAATGCAATTTCTGTTTGTTTTCTTGTTTTCTGTTACTTTCTTGTACTATATTAGTTAGATGGTCCTAAATATTTTTTTGTGATGTTTCAGTTCAATCACATTAACAAGCTTGATTTAGTATGCCGTGCCCACCAACTTGTCCAAGAAGGCTTAAAGTACATGTTTCAAGATAAAGGACTTGTAACAGTAAGTTTCTGTTTTTTGTTTACATTCAGCCTCCCTTTTGTTACTACCTTTGAGGTATCAGAAATGTTCTTCAACATGTTAGGAGTTATTGCATGAACTTAATATTTTACTTTGGCAATGCTGACCTATATCAATATTATCCAACTATTTGGTTTGGCCATTAGAGAAAAAGTTAAAACCGACCCATTCGTCGGTAATTGGGTTAAAATGCTACTACTGATCACTAACTTCTAATTTTTCGTTGATCATGAAGGTTTGGTCTGCACCGAATTACTGTTACCGCTGTGGCAATGTGGCTTCAATATTGAGTTTCAGCGAGAACATGGTATATCCTGTTCCCTATCATGAACTTGATTATTGATTTGTGCGATTATATGGTTCTGTATGTTTACATATATTGGTGAAAAATGGAATGTGCACAACAATATTTGATTGATTATTACTCTTTCGTCACAATATTTGTGGTCTATCATTGATTTTAACAGGAGAGAGAGGTAAAGTTCTTCACAGAAACCGAGGAAAACAATCAGATGAGAGGTCCAAGGACAGGGGTACCATACTTTTTGTGAAGTAGGGAAAGAAGAAACGCATATGTCGGTGCTGATCAATACGTGTGGCGATGGAGAAAACAAACTGCATTTTTTCAGTACTTAGTTTTTGTTGCAAGTTCCATTGCTTGTTTTTTCTTTTTTTCTTTCTGTGTTACATAATTAATCATATTCATGTGTTGTTGATATTCTTAGTGGTAGACTGTAATGTAATTTCTACCATTCTGACTTTTCGTTAAAATGAGAAATTCTCATTGACGCTCGATAGCGACACAACTGCTTCGACAACTCCAGGTGTTATCAATTCATTTAAGATAACGTTCATTGACTAGAAGGCGTAGAGTATGACCGGTATCTATGTGAAGGAATGCTTGATTTTTTTTCGTTGGGTTTATTCATTGCAACGGTCAACAGGGCCGGGATTTTGAGGGGTTATATATGTTATACAATTCATTCATTTATAAGGTTTCAAAAATAAACACAACTAATTACATAGTGGTGAAAAATCAATCTATTTTGCAATTAAAGGAGATTTCAACAAGCAAAATTAATACTTGTATGCTCTACAGGAAGACAATATGGACTCGTGAAACTCTAGTACATTGCATACAAGGATATGCCATACAGTTTAAAAAAAAAAAACCACGCCAAGAAGATGAAGTAAAGAAGCTATTTTGCTGCTACTACCTCTTTGTGAGCTTTATATGACAAAATTACATTCCAAAACAATGCAATAAGGTTAGCTGCAAGGACCTGTAGCGTCAACAGGAAGACAATTAGATTAACATAAGTACTAATAGAACATCAGTAGGCGTTCGGATGTGCCTTTGAAAACTAATTACTGATAACGCATGTGCTTATGTTGTTTAAAGTTGCCCTAATCCGATTATATCAAGTGCTTCATGTGCTTTTGTGGTTGTGTTGTGTTCGAGTATCCTAATTATTTATATGTTTAGTCAAGGACGGAGCTTCTAAGGGCAAGGAAGAGCCAAATCTCCTTTTCACGCCCCTCTGAGATATTAATAGATCTCGGGGTAATCACCTGTAAAATTTAGAAGTGGCAAAATGGGCGGTTCGGTCGGGTTGGAAACCTTCTATTTGTCCAAAGTTTGTAGCTTTATAAATAAGGGTTAAAGCCAAAAATAGGCTACAAACTTATACAAATGTACCGATGTCGCACACAAACCCATTTCCGTCCTACAGTCGCCTACAAACTTATAAAAAATGTGCTGATGTTAACATTTTTGTACCTGATACCGGTTAAACCTGTAAAACATATTACGTGGAATTAACTTTTCTTAATTTAAATATAAAATCGAAATCGATTTAAAACAGGTCAAATTGGGGAAATCAAATTAAACCCAAATCAAACTCCATCTATTCCCAACCCGTTCGTAAAAAAAATCCTAACCCTAATTTGTTCTTTTATTACGATTACGATTGAACAAATGTACAAAATTTCTTCTTTTATTACTCTATTAGATTCTTAATTCGTCGATTACGTTGTATTTCTTACCCTAATTTGTTCGTTAAACTTGCAGAATGACGTTCACTATAAACTTTCACCATGACGGCACTTTTTTGCCTGATCCGTTGGAATATGTCAATGGTGAGCTAGATACATTGGAAGAAGTAGGTAAATTTTCTAAAATGCAATTTGATCAAGTTTTTAATTTGATAAATGAATCCGTGGGTGGTATAATGTGTAGTCTTTATCACTGTATTCCTGGAATGGATTTAGTCGAGGGATTAAGACAGTTGAGACATGATGGGCATTTATATGAGTTTGTTAATTTAGGCTCAAAACATGGTACAATTGATGTATATGTTGGACATCATGGTTATGATATACTTGAAATGTTGAACATGTGTGAAAAGGACAAGGTAGATGTTAAAGGAAAGGAAAAAAAATAATATATGAATCAGATGAGGAAGAATTGCCATATGTTGAGGATGATGTAGCTGAGTATGTGAACCTGCATAATGAGGGTGAAGAAAATGTTGATATCCCTAATAGGTGTATAAGGGATCCATTCTTAACAAAGTTGTGTGTAGGTGATTTCATTGGTTCTGTTGATGGTGATGAAATCCCAGATGAACCTCATGGTGTAGATCATACATACATTGACAATGATATTGAGGATGGTGATGTTGACATTGATGATAAATACAAAGTCAAATTTGGTGTAACATATCCTATTCATAACCCTGGTATCCTTTGAAATAAAATGGAACCCATTTTAGGAATGAGATTTGCTAGCCTTGAACAACTGAAACATAGCTTGATAAACTATGGTGTAGCTAATGGTTACCAACTTTGGTACAAAAGAAATGACTGCAGACAGCTTCAAGTTATGTGTGGGAGGGATGTTAGTAAAGGATTATGTGCTGGTGGTCACCTTAAGAGGAAGAAAAAGGGAGTAAATGGTGAGAAAGTAGATGTTAAGAAAAGAGGGAGAGCTAAGCTGATGAGGAAAGCAAAGGCTAAGGTTGTTAAGGGTAAGAAGTACAAATGCAGGTCTAAACCAATTGATGGTTGCCCTTTTAGGTTGTATGCTTCATGGATGCAAAGTGAATATTCTTTCCAAATCAAAACACTTATTAAAGATCATAACTGTAGTAGACAGTTTGACCTTGGTTCTTTAGTTACATATAAATGGATAACAATACAGTGTTTACCAATGATAATTGAAAACCCTACCATATCCTATAGAAACATGAGATCTGAAATCAAAAGGAATTATTTAATCAATGTTAGTTTGGGAGAGTGTATAAGAGCCAAACAAATCGCACTTTTTAAACATGAAGGGGGGTTGAAGGAACATTATTCAAGGTTATGGGATTACAAGGATGCACTTTTGAAATCCAACCCAGATTCTACAGTTAAGATAGATGTTGATCAAGGTGTAAATGGAAACTCTTACTTTTCAAGGATATATATATATATATATATATATATATATATATATATATATATATATATATATATATATATATATATATATATATATATATATATATGTGTGTGTGTGTGTGTGTGTGTGTTTCAAAGGGTTGAAAGATGGATGGAAAGATGAATGTAGAAGGGTTATTGGCATGAATGGATGTTTTCTAAAGGCAACATGTAAAGGTGAATTGTTGACAGCCATGGGTAGAGATGCAAATAATCATATTTATCCTATAGCATGGGATGTAGTTGGAGTGGAAAATAAAGACAATTGGTGTTGGTTCATTGCTTCATTAGCTGAGGATCTTGACTTAGGCAATGGAGAGTTTCTGACTATCATATCTGATGGTCAGAAGGTATATTATTTCTATGTTTATCTATGTTCATAACATTACATATATGTTCATAAATGCTTATCTATGTTCATAACATTACATATATGCTTATCTATGTTCTTGCACTTATGTATTAGGGTTTAATTGAAGCTGTAAATATGTGTTTATCTGGGGCAGAACATAGGCAATGAACAAGGCATATCTATGGCAACTTCAACATTATCAAACCTAAACAACATTTCTTATAGAAAAGCATCTTGTCATCTCTCATCTTTAAATCAACCTTCAAGCGCTCATTTTCAGCTTCTAATGCTTCTGCTCGCATTCTGTGGTTCAACATACTTTGGTAATTCTGTCATTGATCATTATTTAAGCTCTTATGAAGTTCAAACAACACCAGTTTATACCATTCATTATTTAGTTCAGAATCCAACCAATGAAAATACCCACATTTATTACCTGAAAACTATTTAAAATTTTCCAGGTACGAATTAGGGTTTTGAAATTGAATCAAAATCAACAATTTAAACCGATTATACTTACAGATGTATTGGGGCACACCAAAAATCTCCTTGCAGGATTCTTTTTTGTCCAAGATATTCTTCTCTTCACTAATTGGCCACATTCTCATAAAATTGGAGGATCCTCAGTGTAGGTTGGAGATGTATATGATGAAGAAGACATTAATTGAGTGAAACGTGTAAAACAAAGCAAATAAATTGAGCGAATTTAGAGTTTCGAAGAATTAGGGTTCGTAAAGGTGAAGAGAGGGAAGAGAAGATAATGAACGAGTGGTTGAATATGATGATAAAGGGGTTTAAATATAAAATTTTAATGACATGGTATGCCAACTAAGCTCCATATCAGCAGACACGTAATCAACCATTTTGGTTGACGGTTAAAAAAGTATTTTGTTTATATTAGCACATTTTTTATAAGTTTGTAGGTGACAGTAGGACGAAAATGTGTTTGTGGGCGACATCGGTATATTTGTGTAAGTTTGTAGCCTATTTTTGGCTTTAACCCTATAAATAAGGAAGTGTTTGGGGGTGTTTGGTTCGTGGGATTTCGTGGGATTTGCATTGCAAAACCCACGAAATCCCATATTTGGTTGGAAGATTTCAAATGCCCAAGGGTTTTGAAATCCTATGAGGGAAGGATTTCTAAATCCTTTGGATTATGGAAGGATTTTGAAATCCTATGAATAGAGGATTTCTAAATCATACGTTTTACGTTTGCGTTTTGCGTTTTGCGTTTACGTACGTTTTACGTTTGCGTTTCGTGCTAGGTTTTACTTTTACATTTTACGTCTTTGTTTTCGTTTCTATTTTCATTTAACGTTTTTGTTTTACGTTTACGTTTTATGTTTGCGTTTTACGTTTGCGTTTTATGGTCACGTTTTACGTCTTACGTTTGCGTTTACCTTTTAGTTTTGCGTTATATTTTACGATTTATGTTTGTGTTACGTTTTACGTTGTATGTTTTACGTTTATGTTTATGTTACGGTTTACTTTTTCGTTACGTTCTATGTTTATGGTTTACATTTTATTTTATTTTACGTTTACATTTACGTTTTACTTTTTACAACATATGTTTTACATTTAAGTTTTACGTATACGATTTACCATTTACTCTTTACGTTTATATCTTACAAATCCCCGAACCAAACGCATGATAGGATTTCAAATCCCAGGATTTCCAATTTTTTGGGATTTCAAATCATCGAACCAAACGCCACCTTATACCTTTTGCGACATAACCTTTCTAATTATCCATTATCTAAGTTGATTTCATTAATTCCTTATATTTATTTAGTTTGAAATTTATTTTTATGTTTAAAAGTGACGGTACACATTAAAAATATAAATAATAATTTTGTGTTGTTGTGATAAAGTAAATATGGATGACAGCTACTCCTAATTATAAGTCAAATAATGTACAGTAAATCATGTATTATTGATGGCGTAGGGTTTATTAATTAGGGCTTAAGATTGACTTAGTCCACAAGTCACCTAAACCGTAATTCCCATCTATAAATATGGGGCAAAACCTACATCAAGTTCACACGCCCCTCCACCGCAACACATTCGGCATCCATCGCATACGGCTCTTCGCATCTCACGCTAAATGCCTCTTTACGGCCACTACACGATCTCTCACGATCTCTCACGATCTAGGGTTTTTACCTACGGATCTTGTAGGATTTTTCTCCCTCTTGTCGTCGTTAGGTTCCGACTATCGACCGGCGGGCAATTCGTTAGCCACCCTCCCGAGATCATCATCTCAGGTACGGGTTATCACGGTAACCGGACCGGAGGTTAACGACGATGATGCCTAAAAAAACCCATCTCATATTGTTGTTTGTGGATGTATTTTCCCTCGGAAAATATATGCATGATCAAGTGGTGCTTTCATTGAGAGACGCAACATGACGTCTCGTACTCTCGCAATCACGCGGGTATCAACGGTTTATCTATCTTATTGAGCTTTTAATTCGTTATATGCGATTTTAAGTACATGTATCTTTCGCGCAGATGTTCGTGCGCCTGCGTAACTGTTCGCTCGCTTTGCGCACAGTGTCCGCAGCTTTAGACGCAATTTTCATGCGTTTTACGCATGGTGGTTCACGCGATTTCCCCGCGCACTCTGCATGCGGTTTTACGCGCATCTGTTCGCGGGTTTACGCACAGTTGTTTGCGCAGGCTCATGTGAACTTATTTTCCGTAGCATAATGAGAAGTTCGATACGATACTTGGCAAAAATATCATACCGAACTTGGGGGACTTGATAGCGTAGGGTTTATTAATTAGGGCTTAAGATTGACTTAGTCCACAAGTCACCTAAACCGTAATTCCCATCTATAAATATGGGGCAAAACCTACATCAAGTTCACACGCCCCTCCACCGCAACGCATTCGGCATCCATCGCATACGGCTCTCCGCATCTCACGCTAAATGCCTCTTTACGGCCACTACATGATCTCTCACGATCTAGGGTTTTTACCTACGGATCTTGTAGGATTTTTCTCCCTCTTGTCGTCGTTAGGTTCCGACTATCGACCGGTGGGCAATTCGTTAGCCACCCTCCCGAGATCATCATCTCGGGTACGGGTTATCACGGTAACCGGACTGGAGGTTAACGACGATGACGCCTAAAAAAACCTATCTCATATTGTTGTTTGTGGATGTATTTTCCCTCGGAAAATATATGCATGATCAATTATAAATACCCCATCAAATGTAATCATGTAACTTGCTTGAATGATATATATATTTTACTCTCTCTCTCTCTCTCTCTCTCTCTCTCTTTATATCTTCTAATAATTATCAATAGTTCACAGTCAAAAACCACGTCACTAAAAGTAGTTATAAGCCTACTGAATTATAACATGTCACTAAAGGTAGTTATAAGCCTATTGAATTATAACACGTCACTAAATGTAGTTATAAGCCTACTGAATTATAACACATTATCAGCACGAAGTGCTCCGCATAATCAAGGTAAAAAAAAAAAAAAAAAAAAAAAATTCTTTAACGATATCTTCTATTATTTATTAGTAAGGTAAATATTATTATCATCATAACTAACATTTATATTTATGTTATTTAAGTTATATATGGTCGGTTATACCGCCTGAATTATATTTCTGTAGTCTAACTTTTATTAACTTCACTAACATTTATATTTATGTTATTTAAGTTATATATGGTCGGTTATACCGCCTGAATTATATTTCTGTAATCCAACTCTTATTGACTTCACTAACATTTATATTCATGTTATCTAACATTTATATGCAATTAATCATTATTTATTTCATGCATACTAATGTTTATTCTTAAATTTATTATTTATGCATAATATGTTTATTCTCTTAATCTTCGTATTTATACTAAACGTATTTATACTAAATGTATTTTATAGTAATCATATTTATACAAATAAAATTCTTTTATTAAAATTATTATTAATATAACGAGTACATAACAGTCGTTAACGTCAACTAACGACGTTACAACGGTCATGTATACATAACGGTTGTTAACGTCAACTGACAACGTTACAACGACTATATTTTTCAAATATAAAATAAACATCTCTGTTTTTCAGATTTTCACAAATCAATCTTCATTTTCTCAGATTACCACTCTCAAAAAGTTTTTGTAAAGATGATTCACACAAGGATGATTTTTCCTATTGTATTGGTCATATTAACTATCATCATTGTTGCTAATATACCACCGGGTGAACCTATATTCTATCCTGCCCTTGTGATTTTTTTATTTATAATCATACCATTATTTTGTTGTTTGCTACTTATGAATTTAAAATGATTCTAATTTCATGTTGTTAGAAATTGATTATGATTATAATTTATGTTGTTCATCTTTCTGAAAATAGAAAATGTCAAACTTATCAAAGCTTGAGTTTGATGCCCTAGACGTATCGGGAACAAACTACATATCATGGGTCATGGATGTAGAAATAAATCTTGGATCATTGGGTATTCTAGAAACTTTAAAAGAAAACAATACTTGTTCTGATCAAGATAAATTAAAATCAATTGCTTTTATTCGCTAACATATTGATATCACCTTAAAACATATGTATCTCACTATCAAAGATCCACATGTTTTATGGAAAAGTATCAAGAGTAGATTCGATAATCAAAAGGAAATATTACTCCCAGCTGCGAGGGAAGAATGGAGAAATCTAAGGTTCCAAGATTTTAAAAAGGTAAGTGAATACAGCTCGGCCATGTTCAAGATCCGTTCAAAGCTTCAATTATGTGGTCAAGAAATAAGTGATGCTGATATGATGGAGAAAACTTTCTTCGCAATGCATTCTGCAAACATAACTATACAAGAAAATTTAAGATTGCAGAATTACAAAACTTTTTCCAAACTTCAAACTTATCTCTTAGTTTCAGAAGTGAATAAAGAATTACTGATGAAGAATCAAGAATCTCGTCCTACGGGTGCGCTAGCATTCCCTGAAGCTAATGCTATTAACAATAATAATAATAAAAAAAGAAATGCACCTGAACGAGGACGTGGGCGAGGTCGTGGTCATATTAGCCAAAACCATCATCATGAAAATTACCATAACAATAATAAAAATCATAACTATGTTCAAAAATACCCTTATGGTAATGGTCGTGGTGGTGGTCGTGGTCGTAATGTTTACGGTGGTCGTGGACAAAGAAATAATAATCCACAAAATTATAAATTTCAACTACCATACAATCCCACAAATCATAATGTTGAAGGAAGCTCTTCAAAGAATATTGAAGATTCTTGTTATCGATGTGGTAAAATTGGACATTGGTCTAAGAACTGTCGAACAAATCAATATTATGTTAATCAATATCAAGAATCCCTAAAGGGAAAAGGAAAAGAGGCAAACCTTGTGGATGACCTTGATACAAAAATCACTGAGCCAACAAGTGACTACTTTAATGAATAAATTTTCTATTATATGTCCATATCAAATAAATGGTTATAGATTTACGATCTATACCATATCTACTTACTATATCTTTCCTTATTATGTACTTTCGTTTATAACATATTTTGAATGTAATATATTGATGGATTATGTACTCATTATTTGTTTCTCATATTTTTGAAGTTCATGATGTACACTACTGGAGTGAAAAATCAGTCAAATGGTGGGGATCTTTGTATTGCAGACAGTGGTACCACACACACTATACTCAAATCTAAAAAATATTTCACTGATTTTAAAGCAACAGAAGGAACGGTACATACTATATCAGGTCCTGCGGATTTAATAAAAGGAATGGGAAAGGCAAAATTCATGATATCAAATGGTACAAATTTTCTGATAAACAATGCCTTATTTTCTCCCATGTCAAAGAGAAATTTGTTAAGCTTCTCTGACATATATCAAAATGGATATGATTATCAGTCAGTGACTACAGAAAATGATAAATACTTAAGTATCACTGACAAGAAGCATGTGATTGAAAAACTACCAAGACTTAGTTCTGGTTTACATTATACATATATAAATATACCAGAAGTACACATTGTAGTTAATGAAAATGCATGTGATCCTGTAATGATCAATCTGTGGCATGAAAGATTAGGCAACCCATGATCAACAATGATGAAAAGAATAATTCAAAATACACATGGACATCCATTGACGGATCAAAAGATCCCTCATGATGCACTTATTCCATGTACATCATGCTCACTTGGAAAATTGATAATAAGACCATCACCTCTTAAGGTTGAAAAAGAATCACCAATGTTTCTTGAAAGAATTCAAGGTGATATATGTGGACCAATTCATTCACCATGTGAACCATTTAGATATTTCATGGTCATAATAGACGCATCTAGTAGATGGTCTCATGTTTGTCTATTATCAAGTCGAAATGTGGCATTTGCAAAATTTCTTGCTCAAATTATTAAATTGAGAGCACATTTCCCTGATTATACTATTGAAAGGGTGAGATTGGATAATGCTGGTGAGTTTACATCTCAAACATTTAATGATTTTTGCATGTCTATTGGGATTGTTGTTGAACATCCTGTTGCCCATGTGGATACACAAAATGGTTTAGCCGAATCACTAATCAAACGATTGCAATTAATAGCTAGACAATTGTTAATGAGAACAAAACTCCCAGTCCTGTATGGGGTCATGCAATTTTACATGCTGCATCATTAATTCGCATTAGACCAAGTGCAAGTTATACATATTCTCCCTTGCAACTTGCTTTTGGCCATCAGCCAAATATTTCCCACCTTAGAACATTTAGTTATGCGGTTTATGTTCCTATCGCGCCACCACAACGCACTAAAATGGGTCCTCAAAGAAGGATGGGAATATATGTTGGATATGAAACATCTCCAATCATAAGATATATTGAACCCATGACGGGTGATGTTTTTACAGCACGTTTTGCTAATTCTCACTTTAATGAAACATTGTTCCCTAGATTAGGGGGAGAAATAAAAAATAAAGAAAATGATGTTTCATGATGTGAACCTCATCTAATGTATCTTGATCCTCGCACAAAAGAATGCGATATCGAAGTTTAAAAAATAATGCATATGCAAGAACTTGCGAATAAATTGCCTGATGCATGTACAGATACAAAAAGAGTGACTAAATCATATATACCAGTAGCAAATGTTCCAGTTCGAATCGAAATTCCAAAAGCTGGCAATAATGTCACTCTTGAGTCTTTGCCATGCCAGAAACGTGGGAGACCAATTGGTTCCAAAGATAAAAATCCTCGAAAAAGAAAATCAGCTGATAATGAGGTAAAAGAAACTGTTCAAGAAGAACCACAAATCAATACTCCTTCTGCAGAGGAGATTGATGATGTCAATACGGAATTTTCAATTAATTATGCACATTCAAAAATATTATGGAACCGAAATGAAATGAAAAATCTTGATGAGATATTTTCATATAATGTTGCATATGACATCATGAATGATGATGATGATCCAGAACCAAAATCTGTCATGGAATGTCAAAATAGACATGATTGGGATCATTGGAAAGGAGCAATACGAGCTGAATTTGAATCGCTCAATAAAAAAAAAGTTTTCGGATCTATCGTTCTCACACCTAAAGATGTGAAACCAGTGGGATATAGATGGGTTTTTGTGCGAAAAAGAAATGAGAAAAATGAAGTTACCAGGTATAAAGCTAGACTTGTAGCTCAAGGTTTTTCTCAAAGACCGGGAATTGATTATGATGAAACTTATTCCCGTGTTATGGATGCAATTACTTTTAGATACTTAATCAGTCTGGCAGTTTCTAAAAATTTAGAAATGCATCTCATGGATGTTGTGACTGCTTATCTATATGGATCACTTGTATAACGACCCAACTCGTCGTATTTCTGGCCCAATTTTTATTTTTTTTCTTTCCTCTTTATCATAATCATATATGCAACATTAGTCCATTTACGTTTCTGAAAACATCATCATTGCACTGTTAAGTTTAACCATCTTTAAAACATACAATATATAAACTAAGTTTACAAAATGGGAATACAACCCGGGACCCATTTGACGTATCCAAAATAAAGTTCATGACCCGACTAGTTCACTTTACAACCAAACCGAGCATGGTGATTGGAAACGCAACCCAATCCTAATCAAAAGTATAAAGCAATCCGTAAAGCACTAGTCCCCAAGCAAACCCAAGCCGCCACTTGCAACCTATAAAAATATAAACAACGAGAGGGTAAGCTAATTGCTTAGTGAGTGCAATACTTATACATATACATATATAGTTTACCTACACGCACCCACTTACAAAATACCATGCAAACAAACGTAAACGAGCTAGCAATCACCAAACATACAACTAGCAACAACATTAGTATATAAACCGCCACAATAACATACTAAATCATAACAATGCATAAACATACCAAACCATTCCCTGCTATGGCACTACCGACTTATAGATGACCAATAACGTCAAGTCTCACTCGTATGATGTAACCGACTTGTGAATCATCGTAAGGTGTCACTGACTTGTGAATCACCCGCCAATACATATGGGTCACCGATGTAGTGACCCGAACTTTTCCATGTTTATATATATTAATTGAGATTGATATTTACATGATTAAATGTTTCCAACATGTTAAGCAATCAAACTTTTTAAGACTTGATTAATTGAAATATGTTTCATATAGACAAGTGACCACCCAAGTTGACCGGTGA
The DNA here is from genome assembly GCF_046630445.1 of Rutidosis leptorrhynchoides. Classification (NCBI taxonomy): domain Eukaryota; kingdom Viridiplantae; phylum Streptophyta; class Magnoliopsida; order Asterales; family Asteraceae; genus Rutidosis; species Rutidosis leptorrhynchoides. The sequence continues at coordinate 317,947,873 of NC_092341.1, read as the reverse complement.
TTCACGAACGTTAAAACTTGTAAAAACTATATGATGACATATATATGGATATATATATAGTTAACATGATACTATGATAAGTAAACATATCATTAAGTATATTAACAATGAACTACATATGTAAAAACAAGACTACTAACTTAATGATTTTTAAACGAGACATATATGTAACGATTATCGTTGTAAAGACATTTAATGTATATATATCATATTAAGAGATATTCATACATGATAATATCATGATAATATAATAATTTAAAATCTCATTTGATATTATAAACATTGGGTTAACAACATTTAACAAGATCGTTAACCTAAAGGTTTCAAAACAACACTTACATGTAACGACTAACGATGACTTAACGACTCAGTTAAAATGTATATACATGTAGTGTTTTAATATGTATTTATACACTTTTTAAAGACTTCAATACACTTATCAAAATACTTCTACTTAACAAAAATGCTTACAATTACATCCTCGTTCAGTTTCATCAACAATTCTACTCGTATGCACCCGTATTCGTACTCGTACAATACACAGCTTTTAGATGTATGTACTATTGGTATATACACTCCAATGATCAGCTCTTAGCAGCCCATGTGAGTCACCTAACACATGTGGGAACCATCATTTGGCAACTAGCATGAAATATCTCATAAAATTACAAAAATATGAGTAATCATTCATGACTTATTTACATGAAAACAAAATTACATATCCTTTATATCTAATCCATACACCAACGACCAAAAATACCTACAAACACTTTCATTCTTCAATTTTCTTCATCTAATTGATCTCTCTCAAGTTCTATCTTTAAGTTCTAAGTGTTCTTCATAAATTCCAAAAGTTCTAGTTTCATAAAATCAAGAATACTTTCAAGTTTGCTAGCTCACTTCCAATCTTGTAAGGTGATCATCCAACCTCAAGAAATCTTTGTTTCTTACAGTAGGTTATCATTCTAATACAAGGTAATAATCGTATTCAAACTTTGGTTCAATTTCTATAACTATAACAATCTTATTTCAAGTGATGATCTTACTTGAACTTGTTTTCGTGTCATGATTCTGCTTCAAGAACTTCGAGCCATCCAAGGATCCGTTGAAGCTAGATCCATTTTTCACTTTTCCAGTAGGTTTATCCAAGGAACTTAAGGTAGTAATGATGTTCATAACATCATTCGATTCATACATATAAAGCTATCTTATTCGAAGGTTTAAACTTGTAATCACTAGAACATAGTTTAGTTAATTCTAAACTTGTTCGCAAACAAAAGTTAATCCTTCTAACTTGACTTTTAAAATCAACTAAACACATGTTCTATATCTATATGATATGCTAACTTAATGATTTAAAACCTGGAAACACGAAAAACACCGTAAAACCGGATTTACGCCGTCGTAGTAACACCGCGGGCTGTTTTGGGTTAGTTAATTAAAAACTATGATAAACTTTGATTTAAAAGTTGTTATTCTGAGAAAATGATTCTTATTATGAACATGAAACTATATCCAAAAATTATGGTTAAACTCAAAGTGGAAGTATGTTTTCTAAAATGGTCATCTAGACGTCGTTCTTTCGACTGAAATGACTACCTTTACAAAAACGACTTGTAACTTATTTTTCCGACTATAAACCTATACTTTTCTGTTTAGATTCATAAAATAGAGTTCAATATGAAACCATAGCAATTTGATTCACTCAAAACGGATTTAAAATGAAGAAGTTATGGGTAAAACAAGATTGGATAATTTTTCTCATTTTAGCTACGTGAAAATTGGTAACAAATCTATTCCAACCATAACTTAATCAACTTGTATTGTATATTATGTAATCTTGAGATACCATAGACATGTATACAATGTTTCGACCTATCATGTCGACACATCTATATATATTTCGAAACAACCATAGACACTCTATATGTGAATGTTGGAGTTAGCTATACAGGGTTGAGGTCGATTCCAAAATATATATAGTTTGAGTTGTGATCAATACTGAGATACGTATACACTGGGTCGTGGATTGATTCAAGATAATATTTATCGATTTATTTCTGTACATCTAACTGTGGACAACTAGTTGTAGGTTACTAACGAGGACAGCTGACTTAATAAACTTAAAACATCAAAATATATTAAAAGTGTTGTAAATATATTTTGAACATACTTTGATATATATGTATATATTGTTATAGGTTCGTGAATCAACCAGTGGCCAAGTCTTACTTCCCGACGAAGTAAAAATCTGTGAAAGTGAGTTATAGTCCCACTTTTAAAATCTAATATTTTTGGGATGAGAATACATGCAGGTTTTATAAATGATTTACAAAATAGACACAAGTACGTGAAACTACATTCTATGGTTGAATTATCGAAATCGAATATGCCCCTTTTTATTAAGTCTGGTAATCTAAGAATTAGGGAACAGACACCCTAATTGACGCGAATCCTAAAGATAGATCTATTGGGCCTAACAAACCCCATCCAAAGTACCGGATGCTTTAGTACTTCGAAATTTATATCATATCCGAAGGGTGTCCCGGAATGATGGGGATATTCTTATATATGCATCTTGTTAATGTCGGTTACCAGGTGTTCACCATATGAATGATTTTTATCTCTATGTATGGGATGTGTATTGAAATATGAAATCTTGTGGTCTATTGTTACGATTTGATATATATAGGTTAAACCTATAACTCACCAACATTTTTGTTGACGTTTTAAGCATGTTTATTCTTAGGTGATTATTAAGAGCTTCCGCTGTCGCATACTTAAATAAGGACGAGATTTGGAGTCCATGCTTGTATGATATTGTGTAAAAACTGCATTCAAGAAACTTATTTTGTTGTAACATATTTGTATTGTAAACCATTATGTAATGGTCGTGTGTAAACAGGATATTTTAGATTATCATTATTTGATAATCTACGTAAAGCTTTTTAAACCTTTATTGATGAAATAAAGGTTATGGTTTGTTTTAAAATGAATGCAGTCTTTGAAAAACGTCTCATATAGAGGTCAAAACCTCGCAACGAAATCAATTAATATGGAACGTTTTTAATCAATAAGAACGGGACATTTCAGTTGGTATCCGAGCGTTGGTCTTAGAGAACCAGAATTTTGCATTAGTGTGTCTTATCGAGTTTGTTAGGATGTATTAGTGAGTCTGGACTTCGACCGTGTTTACTTGAAAAATGATTGCTTAACAAATTTTGTTGGAAACTATATATTTTTAACATGTGAATATTATGTGATATATTAATCTCTTAACGCGTTTGATATTATGTGATAGATGTCTACCTCTAGAACAAGTCCCATTGACTCACCTAATAATAATGAAGAGTCAAATGTAAATTGGAATGATTCGTGGACTGATTCACAAGTTCTCGAAGAGGAACCGGAAGAAGAGTCGGAACCGGAAGAAGAATCGGAACCGGAAGAAGAATCGGAACAGGATGAAGAAATAGAACCGGTGGGGGAAATAATAAAACGGTTAAGTAAAAGAAAATCCTCAACCAACCGACCAAGGTTAATTATGGTCAATGGTGTTTCCGCCAAGGAAGCAAAATATTGGGAGGATTACCAATTCTCCGATGAATCGGATTCCGACGAGAATTCCGATGATGTTATAGAAATTACCCCAACTGAATTTAAAAAGGCAAAAGAAAATAATAAGGGAAATGGCATAAAAATAGAGAAATCTAATTCCAACCCCGATGAACTTTATATGTATCGTCAACCCCCGAAGTCCTTAAGTTGTAACAATGACCCGGGAACATCATATATCCCTAGAAACTTGGCAAAACGAACCAAAACCGAAGAAGAAGAAACAAGCGAGTCGGAATAAGATAGTTGTATTCGTGTGGTGTAATATATGTAATATAGTGTGCTTATGCTTTATGATATATGTAAAAATTGCTTGTATTAATAAGTCTTTTTTTTATGAATCTAACTCTTGTCTATTTTACAGTATAAAAACACAAAATGGATAGACAACCTGTAACGACCCGAAAATTTCCGACCAAATTTAAACCCTAATCTCTATATGTTTCAGACATGATAAGCAAAAACTCTAATGTTAAGTCCAGAAAGTTTGAAATCTATATTCGGTTAATGAGTTACCCTTTGACCATGCCCGGTGATTCACGAACAGTTACGTGTAAATAAATAGGTAAATAAATATATGTAGATATATATGAATATTGACATAAGTGTATATATATATATATATATATATATATATATATATATATATATATATATATATATATATATATATATAATATAATTGTTACATTACTTTCAATATTAATAATACTACCTGTAGTAATACTTTTATATAGATATGAAAATTGATATGTAAGGATTGTTAAAACGTTTTATTAATAATTATAATTAGTAATATTATGAGTATAATTAATAATATTAATATTAGCAGTTTATTAATATTAATGATTATAAAATTTATTGAAATTATAATTGTTATTGGTAATATCAACATGTTATTATTATTATCATTATGTATTATTAGTATTATCTTAGGAAAAAGTTTATGACTTTTGTTATTAATATAATTATTATTAATTAGTATTATTATTAACGGAAATTATAAAATAACATTTATTGTGATTCTTATTAATTTTATTATTATTATTGTTATTATTATTATTATAAATACCATAAATAATAATAGAAATTATTATATTATTTTTATATATTTTTTTTATCTTATTATCAGAATTTATAATATAAAGAGTATTAATTGATATATTTATTAAAAATTAATATATATAAAATATAATTATATAAAATATAAATATAAAATACAGATAGATATAATACGATTACGCATCACTATCAGGATATTGAATTTTTTTTTTCCTTTTAGTCGCTGTGTACCCGTGAGGGTATGTCGCCTTTTTCTTCTATATTTACAAATCCTCAGCTAAACCACGATCTCATAATCAGATGCTTTCCAAACGGTTTATTAAACTTCTCAACATCAATTACATAACTTAGAATATGGGTGATTGAAATTAAACCAGAAAAAATTTAAGAAAAAGGCATCGGACCTCTGCCCATTCATTCCTTTGACCATATTTCGAATTTGAACAAATTTTCGAAATCCTTAAATGCTGTTTTGTTAGGAACTTTGCACTCAATCGATCTGGAAAGTTACAAGGTTTAATTAATCCTATCAATCTCTAATTTTGAAGTCAAACTCTTAAACATAAAAAGTCAAACTGTGTTCTTCATGTAAATTCGATTTTTGTGTTACAAGTTAAGTGAATTTGAGGTTTGATAAAGGTTATAGAAATGTTTTAAAACATTTTTCGTATAGGAAGCTTGAGCTTAATCGTTCTCAAAAATCAAAAGTTAAATTTTTTTTTTTTGTTTTGTTCTTCGTCACGCTCCAGCAGCTATGGCTGCTTTCTTATTTTTTTTGTGTTATTTTTTTAAAAGAAACACGAAAGTTTTATAATCTGGTTCAACAATGGTCTATCAGTCTTCAAGGATATAATATATTTCGTTATGCTAGTCTTCTGGTCGAATAGCATAATGAAGAAGATGAGAAACAGAAACGATATAAATGAATTAAAACTCGGATAATAACAGAAAAACATTAGCAGCGTAATCGTTAAGGAGGAGTGCTGGTCTTCAGGTGGTCACGGGTTCGAGTCCTAGGGAGGGTCCTTCCTTTTTGGAATTCTTTTTATGAGAGGTAGTTTTCTTTTACATTATTATTGCTAATAGTCTTGTAAATATTATTATTAGGAGTATTATTATTATTATTATTATTATTAATCTTATTAATATTGCTATTATTAATGTTATTATAATTATACCAAATGAATTGTTATAAAAAAAAAAAAATCATTATTACTAACAAAGAATTAATAACTAGAATTACTAATATTATTATTAATACTATTATTAAAAGTGTTATTAATAAGATTGTTATAATTATTATTATGTATTAAGTACTAGTATTTAGAATTATTATTTTCACGACCATTACTATCAAAAACCATTAATATTATCATTATGGGATTTATAACTAAAAATATCATTAAAATTATTATTAATAAAATTGTTAACTTTAATATTTATCTAGTAACCTTAAGTATTATCATTATTATTATTTTACCATTTCAAATATCATTTTGATATTATAATAGTTACTATATTTCAACGAACAAACGATACATTTATATTTAATACATATAACAAAACAAAACTTTTGTACAAAATAATTATATTAAACATATATATTTTTGATATAAAAATGATATAACTAATAAATATATATATTGTTCGAGTACAATTATGTGTTTTAATAAGTAAACAAATGATATAGGTTCGTGAATCTAAGGCCAACCTTATACGTGTTCAACGATGTTATATGTATTTTTACTACAAAATACAGTATGGTGAGTATATAGTCCCTTTTAAACTCTAAATATTTTTGGGCTGAGAATACATGCGCTATTTTTATAAATGATTTACGTTATGGACACAAGTGATCAAAAATATATTCTACGTTGAGTTGTACCACTGGCATACTTTCCTGTAGCTTGGTAACTACTATTTACAGCGGTATTGTAAACGCGAATCCTGTTGATAGATCTATCGGGCCTGACAACCCCAACCGGACTGGACGACCAGTATTCAACGGTTGCACAGTACTTCGTTTCGTGACTACACTTGGTACAGTGTAGTAAGATTTCATAATAAAGGGAATATGCGACGTGATTAAATGTTAAGTATGGTTACCAAGTGCTCAACCACTTAGAATATTTTTATTAAATGTTTATATATGAAATCTTGTGGTCCATAGTTATAACGCTGCTAGCATTAAACCTATATATCTCACCAACTTTATGTTGACATTTTAAAGCATGTTATTCTCAGGTACAAATTAAGTCTTCCGCTGTGCTTTTGCTCATGATAAGGACCTTACTTGGAGTCGATCATCGCGATGGGACCAACTGTTGATGACTTCGTCCGGGAGGATTAGGACCGGTTGTTAAAGTTGGTATCAGAGCGGTGGTCTTAGTGAACCAGGTCTTGCATTAGTGTGTCTGACTAGTAGTTGTTAGGATACATTAATGAGTCTGGACTTTGACCATGCCTACATGTCAAAAGTTTTGCTTATCATAACTAGTCGGAAACCATCTGCTTATCATCCTTAGGGAAATTGCCTGCTTATCATTCCTAAGTCTAGACACGTCTTACTGCAATTGGTGCATCGATAGTGTATAGACAAAATTCATATCCTAGCGTATCTGATAATTTATATCTTGGCGCATCTGTAGACTTGCCTGACATATGCCGTAGGTTCCTCCGTAGTCTACGAAATCTTTAGTATTTCATATACAGATATTCTATATAATTAGAATATCATCTGTTATTCGACAAGCATTTCACATCGAATATCCATTCCATCCACCAAATTGCCCTCTTGGCGATGAACCTGAAGCACTTACCGGTGAACCTATTCGAGGAACCATTTTCTCTCTTATTTCTAGAATATCTCGTCACGATTATATACTTTCCCATATTTCGAATTTTTTTTTTTTTCATCCGCTCGCTCCAACCGCCAATTATCCCGGTGTATTAGCAGAAGTTAACGAACTACGCGCTCGAGTAGTGGCTTTGGAGAATCTGGTGCGAAGGTTACAAACACCAGCAGCATCATCAACAGCATCACCATCGTCAACGTCAACGGTATTCTTATCACCCACAACCACAACCGCGTCGTAACTCTCAACATCACCACCTGTATCTCGGATACCAACATCACACGCCTCAATATCTGTACTTCGAGTATGAACTTCGTTCTATATACCGTTCTACATCGATTATCTTCGCTTTACGTATCGTTTTACCTCATTTATCTTCGTTCGATATGACGATTATGAAATCTCTAATGTTTTAGAGATCATGTAATCCAGTATTAACAATAAAACAAATGAGTTTAATATCTTATTGACTCGTTAAATCCAAGATTACATCCGATGAAAATATAGATGCAAGTATATTTTCATAAAGATTGTGATTAAAAATTCTCTCGTACAAACTGTTAATGATGAAAATATTTTAACGGGTGGGTAGTACTCGAGGAATATTTGGATTTCACATTAATAAGTTACACTGTACATTTCTCGAATCTGATTCAACGGTCATCTATTATCCTACTTACAACCACCGATATTCGTGTTCGCTCACCCCAAAATAACCATTTTCATTCAAATTTCATATTCGGATTTTGATCTATCAGAATCCAACAAGTGGCATAACGAAGAAAAACATTGAACAAAAATAAAAAAATGTTAGAAACAAACAATTTAATTAATTGAAATTGTGATAGGATTTCACGCTAACTGTTCCGGCTAACTGTTCCCAGCTAACTGATTAACATTTAAATTATCGCAATTTACATTCTCGCAATTTTATTTATCGTCATTTAATTTATGTTATTTACTTTTATGCATTTATTTTACGCATTTTAAATAACGGGACACGTATACAAGGTTTCGACTTATCATATTGACCCATCTATATATATATTTCGGAACAACCGTAGACACTCTATATGTGAAGGTGGGAGTTGGCTATACAGGGTCGGAGTTGATTCCAAAATATATATATACTTTGAGTTGTGATCGACACCGAGACCGGTACACGGGTCACGATACGTATTAAGTAATTCAAATATTATATATATCTAATTTATATATGAATCTATTGAACCATTGGACAATCGGACTATAGGACTGCTAACTGTGGACAATTAAAAATGAGTTAAAATACTGATTAAAATATATGAAACTAAACAATTCTTCAAGCTTGCCACTTGATTTTATCTTAAACCTCATTCGTATCTTGACGGTTACAATTCGCATTCAAATCTTTTCATGATTCTTAAAACACCTCGATCGAGAAGTTGAAACCGCTGCACCTCGTCTACGGAATAAAGATTTATGCATACGGTTATGCACCTGAAAAATTTTCGAAATCGAAGTTATAGTTAAATCATAACCGCGTCGAATTCCTTATCATTCATTAAGCAAAAACAATCATACGATTCCTTTTCAAGAAGCTAATTTTGTCACAGCTTCACTTCGACTTCTCAGTGAGACCACTCCTATTATAATTTCGATATTTATACCTTGTCCTTTCGCTATCGTTACCAGAAAACCTTGTATATTTCACAACATCATCAACAGATGTACCAGCAACTCGTTATCTTTTCGGCGGAATCCGCAATTAGTATTTTGAAAATCTCGTAGCACTTTTCCAGTTATACCTATAACATTTATCCCTAAGAATTTCATACTTCAAATGTGAAATTTCTGAAAACACCCTGAACTATGAAGTAGTTCTTGAAATACTGATGAAGCAGCAAAAACTGTAAACGACTTTAACAAGTCAAAGGTTGATGTAAAGCTCAGAAAAAGAGAAGGTTTGGAACTGAAAAACGGATTAAGCAAAGTATGAAGGAGGCCGTGAACAAATCATGAAAACAGAATCTGTCTTCAAAGGATTCAAATGATCCAGTGTCTGCTGAAACCGTTAGTAAGAACCCTACTCCTTATCCTAAACCTTTCCAGATGATATTCTTCATCAACATCTTATCTCAGATATTATATGATATCTTCATATCTTTCGTTATACATATTCTCCATATTTCTAGAGATATTTTTCACAACTATTCCTATCTGCGATCATTCAACTCTTCGTAACATCTGCGTTACAATATAAAAGAAACTGTGTTAGTTTCTAAATTCCGAAACCTCCAAGTTTAAAATATGAATGTTTTGAAGTAGTGTTGGGAACTCATGCATGAATTAGTATAATATGATGAAACTTGATCAACTTCATTATATTACATTAAGTCATGTTGAGTTTCTAATGAAGCATGATGATTCACAGTACCGTCATCATGTGCCATGTTACACGGCTCTTACATTCTATCCAATTCCAAAACGTATTAGTAACATATCATCTTGATAGTTCTATCTTCCTGGACATTCTGGTAATTTGACAAATCAAAATCGTGTCATTACCATTTCTTTCTAAGAACATTAGCTATATTCATTCCGAATTTCATACCTACAATTTCCGGACCATTACTCGCTTGACTCGAAGTCGGGAAGAGAAAACAAAAACATGAGGCTCCGAAAAATAAGGGAAAATATAAAATTCAACAACCACCCAGGATCTACAAACCGTGTATATCGATGCAGATAGCAATATAGAGACACGGGAGAACTAGAAACACTATAAACACAAGAGTATAGTAGAAGTAAAAAGGTTCTTCTGGTGGTAGATGAAAAAGAAGAATGACAGATGTGAAAATTAAGAGTATATTAAGAATCAGAATAAGATGGAACATATTGACGAATGTTTAAAGTAAGAATTAAGGAGAAAAAGTAGAAGATGTGGGATATGGAAATAAGGAAAAGAAGGGGGTAGTTTTATAAGTAAAATATCCGACAAAGAAATCACAACAGATTTGCCGTATTAAATCAAAGAAGATCCCGATCGTCGAAAAACCAAATCTTATTACATAAGATTTCCTTTAAATCCCTTAAATCTCGAAAAATCAATCCTAACCACGTCATCGGTTAAAACAATTTCATATTTACTCATTTCACTCTTTTGTGATAGCTTCACTCGTGCGCTTCACATGACTGAATCGCTTTATCTAATATCTCTCATTAGTAATAAAATTTCATTATCACCTCATAATCGTCATGAAAACATTCCTATTGTTATTTATGACAACCTCTACCAAATTTCGGGGACGAAATTTCTTTAACGGGTGGGTACTGTAACGACCCGGAAATTTCCGACCAAATTTAAACCCTAATCTCTATATGTTTCCGACATGATAAGCAAAAACTCTAATGTTAAGTCCAGAAAGTTTGAAATCTATATTCGGTTAATGAGTTACCCTTTGACCATGCCCGGTGATTCACGAACAGTTACGTGTAAATAAATAGGTAAATAAATATATGTAGATATATATGAATATTGACATAAGTGTATATATATATATATATATATATATATATATATATATATATATATATATATATATATATATATATATAATATAATTGTTACATTACTTTCAATATTAATAATACTACCTGTAGTAATACTTTTATATAGATATGAAAATTGATATGTAAGGATTGTTAAAACGTTTTATTAATAATTATAATTAGTAATATTATGAGTATAATTAATAATATTAATATTAGCAGTTTATTAATATTAATGATTATAAAATTTATTGAAATTATAATTGTTATTGGTAATATCAACATGTTATTATTATTATCATTATGTATTATTAGTATTATCTTAGGAAAAAGTTTATGACTTTTGTTATTAATATAATTATTATTAATTAGTATTATTATTAACGGAAATTATAAAATAACATTTATTGTGATTCTTATTAATTTTATTATTATTATTGTTATTATTATTATTATAAATACCATAAATAATAATAGAAATTATTATATTATTTTTATATATATTTTTTATCTTATTATCAGAATTTATAATATAAAGAGTATTAATTGATATATTTATTAAAAATTAATATATATAAAATATAATTATATAAAATATAAATATAAAATACAGATAGATATAATACGATTACGCATCACTATCAGGATATTGAATTTTTTTTTCCTTTTAGTCGCTGTGTACCCGTGAGGGTATGTCGCTTTTTTCTTCTATATTTACAAATCCTCAGCTAAACCACGATCTCATAATCAGATGCTTTCCAAACGGTTTATTAAACTTCTCAACATCAATTACATAACTTAGAATATGGGTGATTGAAATTAAACCAGAAAAATTTAAGAAAAAGGCATCGGACCGCTGTCCATTCATTCCTTTGACCATATTTCGAATTTGAACAAATTTTCGAAATCCTTAAATGCTGTTTTGTTAGGAACTTTGCACTCAATCGATCTGGAAAGTTACAAGGTTTAATTTATCCTATCAATCTCTAATTTTGAAGTCAAACTCTTAAACATAAAAAGTCAAACTGTGTTCTTCATGTAAATTCGATTTTTGTGTTACAAGTTAAGTGAATTTGAGGTTTGATAAAGGTTATAGAAACGTTTTAAAACATTTTTCGTATAGGAAGCTTGAGCTTAATCGTTCTCAAAAATCAAAAGTTAATTTTTTTTTTTGTTTTGTTCTTCGTCACGCTCCAGCAGCTATGGCTGCTTTCTTATTTTTTTTTTGTGTTACTTTTTTAAAAGAAACACGAAAGTTTTATAATCTGGTTCAACAATGGTCTATCAGTCTTCAAGGATATAATATATTTCGTTATGCTAGTCTTCTGGTCGAATAGCATAATGAAGAAGATGAGAAACAGAAACGATATAAATGAATTAAAACTCGGATAATAACAGAAAAACATTAGCAGCGTAATGGTTAAGGAGGAGTGCTGGGCTTCAGGTGGTCACGGGTTCGAGTCCTAGGGAGGGTCCTTCCTTTTTGGAATTCTTTTTATGAGAGGTAGTTTTCTTTTACATTATTATTGCTAATAGTTTTGTAAATATTATTATTAGGAGTATTATTATTATTATTATTAATCTTATTAATATTGCTATTATTAATGTTATTATAATTATACCAAATGAATTGTTATAAAAAAAAATCATTATTACTAACAAAGAATTAATAACTAGAATTACTAATATTATTATTAATACTATTATTAAAAGTGTTATTAATAAGATTGTTATAATTATTATTATGTATTAAGTACTAGTATTTAGAATTATTATTTTCACGACCATTACTATCAAAAACCATTAATATTATCATTATGGGATTTATAACTAAAAATATCATTAAAATTATTATTAATAAAATTGTTAACTTTAATATTTATCTAGTAACCTTAAGTATTATCATTATTATTATTTTACCATTTCAAATATCATTTTGATATTATAATAGTTACTATATTTCAACGAACAAACGATACATTTATATTTAATACATATAACAAAACAAAACTTTTGTACAAAATAATTATATTAAACATATATATTTTTGATATAAAAATGATATAACTAATAAATATATATATTGTTCGAGTACAATTATGTGTTTTAATAAGTAAACAAATGATATAGGTTCGTGAATCCAAGGCCAACCTTATACGTGTTCAACGATGTTATATGTATTTTTACTACAAAATACAGTATGGTGAGTATATAGTCCCTTTTAAACTCTAAATATTTTTGGGCTGAGAATACATGCGCTATTTTTATAAATGATTTACGTTATGGACACAAGTGATCAAAAATATATTCTACGTTGAGTTGTACCACTGGCATACTTCCCTGTAGCTTGGTAACTACTATTTACAGCGGTATTGTAAACGCGAATCCTGTTGATAGATCTATCGGGCCTGACAACCCCAACCGGACTGGACGACCAGTATTCAACGGTTGCACAGTACTTCGTTTCGTGACTACACTTGGTACAGTGTAGTAAGATTTCATAATAAAGGGAATATGCGACGTGATTAAATGTTAAGTATGGTTACCAAGTGCTCAACCACTTAGAATATTTTTATTAAATGTTTATATATGAAATCTTGTGGTTCATAGTTATAACGCTGCTAGCATTAAACCTATATATCTCACCAACTTTATGTTGACATTTTAAAGCATGTTATTCTCAGGTACAAATTAAGTCTTCCGCTGTGCTTTTGCTCATGATAAGGACCTTACTTGGAGTCGATCATCGCGATGGGACCAACTGTTGATGACTTCGTCCGGGAGGATTAGGACCGGTTGTTAAAGAACCCAATATTTTAAGAGACCTACCCGGAGACATGATTGATGAAATCTTGTCTAGAGTCGGCCAGAATTCCTCGGCACAACTATTTAAGGCGAGATCAGTTTGTAAGACATTCGAAGAACGTTCCAAGAATGTCTTGGTTTATAAGAGACTTTCGTTTGAAAGATGGGGGATATCACATTGGGAAACCCATAAGTTACGATGTGTTTACTTTGACGCATATATTGCGGGGAACCCAAATGCTATTTTACGCAACGGGGTAAGAAATTATTTTGACTCAATATATCCGAATATTGGACTTCGTGATTTAGAAAAAGCTGCTAACATGCAACATAAAGAAGCATGTTATGCTTAATGATTAGTAATGTTCGCTTCTCACCAAAGTGAGAACAAGAACATCGGGCTACAACTATTAAACAAAACGTTTCCACAAGTGACGGAGTCGGTAATTGGGGTAAGAAATGAGGTTTTTAGATTATTACGGGACTGTTGGACATTACGTAACCCTCGTCCCTTTGACGACGTTACAACACGCTGTCTTATCAACGGCCATAACGGTTATGTTGCACAAGACCAAGGATGGGAAGTAGTCCTAGTAAAACCAGAATGCATGACTTGTTTCTGGACGTATGAATTACGTGTCTTTATTGCCTTTGCTGAACGACTTGTGTACTAGCTAGAATTATCTTCACAACTATCTTGTATCAAAGTTATTGTGTGCTATATTTCATGCTTTATGTAAAATAAGCGGTATTGTAAGTTTGTAAAATATTGTATAAAAGTTTGAACGCGAAATATTATTATAATCAGTTTTTCATATAGAATTGTAGTAGTTGAATTGTATATTAGCTACTAAGTATGAACTTAACGGGTAGGTACTACCCGAATTTAAACTTATAAAACCCTAATATGAAGAAAAAGCTTTTATAAATGAGTTCATATTATGCTACGAAATACTATTAACTACTCTTAATATTCTGTATGATTAACTTGTTCCATTTAACTATTTTGAAGGAAATGGCACCGACTACTCGACACACCGTGAATATGAATGAAGAGGAATTTCGTACTTTTCTAGCTTCAAACATAGCCGCAGTACAGGCTGCGCTACATACCAACAATAACCTTGGATCTAGCAGTACAGGAAATCGTGTAGGATGCACCTACAAAGAATTCACTGCCTGCAAACCTTTGGAATTTGATGGAACCGAAGGACCGATCGGATTGAAACGGTGGACCGAGAAGGTCGAATCGGTGTTTGCCATAAGTAAGTGTACTGAAGAGGACAAAGTAAAGTACGCTACGCATACCTTCATAGGTTCTGCGTTAACATGGTGGAATACCTATCTAGAGCAAGTGGGACAAGACGATGCGTACGCACTACCGTGGTCAGCATTCAAGCACTTGATGAACGAGAAGTACCGTCCCAGAACCGAGGTTAATAAGCTCAAGACAGAACTTAGAGGGTTACGAACCCAAGGATTTGATATTACCACGTACGAAAGACGATTCACAGAATTGTGCCTATTGTGTCCGGGAGCATTCGAAGATGAGGAAGAGAAGATCGACGCGTTTGTGAAAGGATTACCTGAAAGAATCCAAGAAGATATAAGTTCACACGAGCCCGCCTCCATACAACAGGCATGTAGAATGGCTCACAAACTCGTGAACCAAATTGAAGAAAGAATTAAAGAACAGACTGCTGAAGAGGCCAATGTGAAGCAAGTCAAAAGAAAGTGGGAGGAAAACGGTGATAAGAATCACCAATACAACAACAACAGCAATTACAACAATAATCGCAACAATTATCCCAACAATCGCAACATCAATCGCAACTACAACAAACGGCCCAACAACAACAACAACAACAACAGCAACTACAACAATCATCCCAACAACAATAATAACCGCAACAACAACAACAATCAGAAGCAGCTATGCCAAAGGTGTGAAAAGAATCACTCGGGGTTCTGCACCAAATTTTGCAACAAGTGTAAAAGAAATGGTCATAGCGCGGCGAAGTGTGAGGTCTACGGACCAGGGGTTAATAGAACGAAAGGAACAAATGGTGTCGGAACGAGTAATGGCGGAGCAAGTAGTGTCGGAGCAAGTTATGCCAATGTAGTTTGTTATAAATGTGGAAAACCGGGCCACATTATTAGAAATTGCCCGAACCAGGAGAACACGAATGGACAAGGCCATGGAAGAGTTTTCAATATTAATGCGGCAGAGGCACATGAAGACCCGGAGCTTGTTACGGTTCTTATTGACAATAAATCTGCTTACGTTTTATTTGATTCGGGTGCGGATAGAAGCTATATGAGTAGAGATTTTTGTGCTAAATTAAGTTGTCCATTGACGCCTTTGGATAGTAAATTTTTACTCGAATTAGCAAATGGTAAATTAATTTTAGCAGATAATATATGTCGGAATCGAGAAATTAAACTGGTTAGCGAAACATTTAAGATTGATTTGATACCAGTATAGTTAGGGAGTTTTGATGTGATAATCGGTATGGACTGGTTGAAAGAAGTGAAAGCGGAGATCGTTTGTTACAAAAATGCAATTTGCATTATACGAGAAAAAGGAAAACCCTTAATGGTGTACGTAGAAAAGGGCAACACGAAGCTACATCTTATTAGTAATTTGAAGGCACAAAAACTAATAAGAAAAGGTTGCTATGCTATTCTAGCACACGTCGAGAAAGTACAAACTGAAGAAAAGAGCATCAATGATGTTCCCGTCGCAAAAGAATTTCCTGATGTATTTCCGAAAGAATTACCGGGATTACCCCCACATCGATCCGTTGAATTTCAAATAGATCTTGTACCAGGAGCTGCACCAATAGCTCGTGCTCCTTACAGACTCGCACCCAGCGAGATGAAAGAACTACAAAGCCAATTACAAGAACTTTTAGAGCGTGGTTTCATTCGACCAAGCACATCACCGTGGGGAGCTCCTGTTTTGTTTGTCAAGAAGAAAGATGGTACATTCAGGTTGTGTATCGACTACCGAGAGTTGAACAAACTTACCATCAAGAACCGCTACCCACTACCGAGAATCGATGACTTATTTGATCAACTACAAGGCTCGTCTGTTTATTCAAAGATTGACTTACGTTCCGGGTATCATCAAATGCGGGTGAAAGAAGATGATATTCCAAAGACTGCTTTCAGAACACGTTACGGTCATTACGAGTTTATGGTCATGCCGTTTGGTTTAACTAATGCACCAGCTGTGTTCATGGACATTATGAACCGAGTGTGTGGACCATACCTTGACAAGTTTGTCATTGTTTTCATTGATGACATACTTATTTACTCAAAGAATGACCAAGAACACGGTGAACATTTGAGAAAGGTGTTAGAAGTATTGAGGAAGGAAGAATTGTACGCTAAGTTTTCAAAGTGTGCATTTTGGTTGGAAGAAGTTCAATTCCTCGGTCACATAGTGAACAAAGAAGGTATTAAGGTGGATCCGGCAAAGATAGAAACTGTTGAAAAGTGGGAAACCCCGAAAACTCCGAAACACATACGCCAGTTTTTAGGACTAGCTGGTTACTACAGAAGGTTCATCCAAGACTTTTCCAGAATAGCAAAACCCTTGACTGCATTAACGCATAAAGGGAAGAAATTTGAATGGAATGATGAACAAGAGAAAGCGTTTCAGTTATTGAAGAAAAAGCTAACTACGGCACCTATATTGTCATTGCCTGAAGGGAATGATGATTTTGTGATTTATTGTGATGCATCAAAGCAAGGTCTCGGTTGTGTATTAATGCAACGAACGAAGGTGATTGCTTATGCGTCTAGACAATTGAAGATTCACGAACAAAATTATACGACGCATGATTTGGAATTAGGCGCGGTTGTTTTTGCATTAAAGACTTGGAGGCACTACTTATATGGGGTCAAAAGTATTATATATACCGACCACAAAAGTCTTCAACACATATTTAATCAGAAACAACTGAATATGAGGCAGCGTAGGTGGATTGAATTATTGAATGATTACGACTTTGAGATTCGTTACCACCCGGGGAAGGCAAATGTGGTAGCTGATGCCTTGAGCAGGAAGGACAGAGAACCCATTCGAGTAAAATCTATGAATATAATGATTCATAATAACATTACTACTCAAATAAAGGAGGCGCAATAAGGAGTTTTAAAAGAGGGAAATTTAAAGGATGAAATACCCAAAGGATCGGAGAAGCATCTTAATATTCGGGAAGACGGAATCCGGTATAGGGCTGAAAGGATTTGGGTACCAAAATTTGGAGATATGAGAGAAATGGTACTTAGAGAAGCTCATAAAACCAGATACTCAATACATCCTGGAACGGGGAAGATGTACAAGGATCTCAAGAAACATTTTTGGTGGCCGGGTATGAAAGCCGATGTTGCTAAATACGTAGGAGAATGTTTGACGTGTTCTAAGGTCAAAGCTGAGCATCAGAAACTATCAGGTCTACTTCAACAACCCGAAATCCCGGAATGGAAATGGGAAAACATTACCATGGATTTCATCACTAAATTTCCAAGGACTGCAAGTGGTTTTGATACTATTTGGGAAATAGTTGACCGTCTCACCAAATCAGCACACTTCTTGCCAATAAGAGAAGATGACAAGATGGAGAAGTTAGCACGACTGTATTTGAAGGAAGTCATCTCCAGACATGGAATACCAATCTCTATTATCTCTGATAGGGATGGCAGATTTATTTCAAGATTCTGGCAGACATTACAGCAAGCATTAGGAACTCGTCTAGACATGAGTACTGCCTATCATCCACAAACTGATGGGCAGAGTGAAAGGACGATACAAACGCTTGAAGACATGCTACGAGCATGTGTTATTGATTTCGGAAACAGTTGGGATCGACATCTACCATTAGCAGAATTTTCCTACAACAACAGCTACCATTCAAGCATTGAGATGGCGCCGTTTGAAGCACTTAATGGTAGAAAGTGCAGGTCTCCGATTTGTTGGAGTGAAGTGGGGGATAGACAGATTACGGGTCCGGAGATTATACAAGAAACTACCGAGAAGATCATCCAAATTCAACAACGGTTGAAAACCGCCCAAAGTCGACAAAAGAGCTACGCTGACATTAAAAGAAAAGATATAGAATTTGAAATTGGAGAGATGGTCATGCTTAAAGTTGCACCTTGGAAAGGCGTTGTTCGATTTGGTAAACGAGGGAAATTAAATCCAAGGTATATTGGACCATTCAAAATTAAATATGTTTCATATAGACAATTGACCACCCAAGTTGACCGGTGATTCACGAACGTTAAAACTTGTAAAAACTATATGATGACATATATATGGATATATATATAGTTAACATGATACTATGATAAGTAAACATATCATTAAGTATATTAACAATAAACTACATATGTAAAAACAATACTACTAACTTAATGATTTTTAAACGAGACATATATGTAACGATTATCGTTGTAAAGACATTTAATGTATATATATCATATTAAGAGATATTCATACATGATAATATCATGATAATATAATAATTTAAAATCTCATTTGATATTATAAACATTGGGTTAACAACATTTAACAAGATCGTTAACCTAAAGGTTTCAAAACAACACTTACATGTAACGACTAACGATGACTTAACGACTCAGTTAAAATGTATATACATGTAGTGTTTTAATATGTATTTATACACTTTTGAAAGACTTCAATACACTTATCAAAATACTTCTACTTAACAAAAATGCTTACAATTACATCCTCGTTCAGTTTCATCAACAATTCTACTCGTATGCACCCGTATTCGTACTCGTACAATACACAGCTTTTAGATGTATGTACTATTGGTATATACACTCCAATGATCAGCTCTTAGCAGCCCATGTGAGTCACCTAACACATGTGGGAACCATCATTTGGCAACTAGCATGAAATATCTCATAAAATTACAAAAATATGAGTAATCATTCATGACTTATTTACATGAAAACAAAATTACATATCCTTTATATCTAATTCATACACCAACGACCAAAAACACCTACAAACACTTTCATTCTTCAATTTTCTTCATCTAATTGATCTCTCTCAAGTTCTATCTTCAAGTTCTAAGTGTTCTTCATAAATTCCAAAAGTTCTAGTTTCATAAAATCAAGAATACTTTCAAGTTTGCTAGCTCACTTCCAATCTTGTAAGGTGATCATCCAACCTCAAGAAATCTTTGTTTCTTACAGTAGGTTATCATTCTAATACAAGGTAATAATCGTATTCAAACTTTGGTTCAATTTCTATAACTATAACAATCTTATTTCAAGTGATGATCTTACTTGAACTTGTTTTCGTGTCATGATTCTGCTTCAAGAACTTCGAGCCATCCAAGGATCCGTTGAAGCTAGATCCATTTTTTACTTTTCCAGTAGGTTTATCCAAGGAACTTAAGGTAGTAATGATGTTCATAACATCATTCGATTCATACATATAAAGCTATCTTATTCGAAGGTTTAAACTTGTAATCACTAGAACATAGTTTAGTTAATTCTAAACTTGTTCGCAAACAAAAGTTAATCCTTCTAACTTGACTTTTAAAATCAACTAAACACATGTTCTATATCTATATGATATGCTAACTTAATGATTTAAAACCTGGAAACACGAAAAACACCGTAAAACCGGATTTACGCCGTCGTAGTAACACCGCGGGCTGTTTTGGGTTAGTTAATTAAAAACTATGATAAACTTTGATTTAAAAGTTGTTATTCTGAGAAAATGATTCTTATTATGAACATGAAACTATATCCAAAAATTATGGTTAAACTCAAAGTGGAAGTATGTTTTCTAAAATGGTCATCTAGACGTCGTTCTTTCGACTGAAATGACTACCTTTACAAAAACGACTTGTAACTTATTTTTCCGACTATAAACCTATACTTTTCTGTTTAGATTCATAAAATAGAGTTCAATATGAAACCATAGCAATTTGATTCACTCAAAACGGATTTAAAGTGAAGAAGTTATGGGTAAAACAAGATTGGATAATTTTTCTCATTTTAGCTACGTGAAAATTGGTAACAAATCTATTCCAACCATAACTTAATCAACTTGTATTGTATATTATGTAATCTTGAGATACCATAGACACGTATACAATGTTTCGACCTATCATGTCGACACATCTATATATATTTCGGAACAACCATAGACACTCTATATGTGAATGTTGGAGTTAGCTATACAGGGTTGAGGTTGATTCCAAAATATATATAGTTTGAGTTGTGATCAATACTGAGATACGTATACACTGGGTCGTGGATTGATTCAAGATAATATTTATCGATTTATTTCTGTACATCTAACTGTGGACAACTAGTTGTAGGTTACTAACGAGGACAGCTGACTTAATAAACTTAAAACATCAAAATATATTAAAAGTGTTGTAAATATATTTTGAACATACTTTGATATATATGTATATATTGTTATAGGTTCGTGAATCAACCAGTGGCCAAGTCTTACTTCCCGATGAAGTAAAAATCTGTGAAAGTGAGTTATAGTCCCACTTTTAAAATCTAATATTTTTGGGATGAGAATACATGCAGGTTTTATAAATGATTTACAAAATAGACACAAGTACGTGAAACTACATTCTATGGTTGAATTATCGAAATCGAATATGCCCCTTTTTATTAAGTCTGGTAATCTAAGAATTAGGGAACAGACACCCTAATTGACGCGAATCCTAAAGATAGATCTATTGGGCCTAACAAACCCCATCCAAAGTACCGGATGCTTTAGTACTTCGAAATTTATATCATATCCGAAGGGTGTCCCGGAATGATGGGGATATTCTTATATATGCATCTTGTTAATGTCGGTTACCAGGTGTTCACCATATGAATGATTTTTATCTCTATGTATGGGATGTGTATTGAAATATGAAATCTTGTGGTCTATTGTTACGATTTGATATATATAGGTTAAACCTATAACTCACCAACATTTTTGTTGACGTTTTAAGCATGTTTATTCTCAGGTGATTATTAAGAGCTTCCGCTGTCGCATACTTAAATAAGGACGAGATTTGGAGTCCATGCTTGTATGATATTGTGTAAAAACTGTATTCAAGAAACTTATTTTGTTGTAACATATTTGTATTGTAAACCATTATGTAATGGTCGTGTGTAAACAGGATATTTTAGATTATCATTATTTGATAATCTACGTAAAGCTTTTTAAACCTTTATTGATGAAATAAAGGTTATGGTTTGTTTTAAAATGAATGCAGTCTTTGAAAAACGTCTCATATAGAGGTCAAAACCTCGCAACGAAATCAATTAATATGGAACGTTTTTAATCAATAAGAACGGGACATTTCAACCGACTTGTGAACGCCATGCGGCGTCACCAACTTGTGAAGCACCACTAAGTGTCACCGACTTGTGAAACGCTATAGGGTGTCACCAACTTGTGAATCACCCGCCACTACAAAAGGGGTCACCGTATTGTGAACCACCATAAGGTATCACCGACTTGTGAATTACCTATCAATACACTACCGACCCGTAGCTCTCATCACCCATATCATCAACAAGTCATCGCCTTGTGACATAGCACCAATACTCACGATGTGGCACCTAAGGCCCACATCGCGTACGAGTAAATAAACTACATACATACATGTATAAATATTACACTCACCTTAGCGCCTCGATGAATGCAACAGAATAATCCGTAACTCGCCAATGGAATGTACCTATTCCATTTATCACATAACACACAACATAATTAGGGCGGATTACAAATTAACCCTAATTGACACTTAGTGCAATTTCGACCCAAATGCACTTCTAAGCACAAACCGCGCCCAAACTAACCAATAATCACTAACACAAGTGAAAATGGTCCTAATACACCAATTAAACCAAATCATAAGTGTTAAACACTTATCTTACCCAATTTGACACATAAACCCTAATTTTGACCCATGTAAAAATTAGTCAACCAAACACACCCAAATGGGTTTCAACACATCTATAATCACTAAACCTAGTGATTAAACCCATTTTGCAAGTCTTAAACTTGACCAAAACATCAACCAACCCAAAATCCACCAACAACAATATGAAACCCGATTACTAGCATCACTAAACTCACTTCATGAGGTTAAATGAGTTTCTCAACAATTTAAGTTCAAACCCTAACTTTGAATATCAAATCAAACAATGAAATTCGGAGTTAGAACTTACCACAACAACCAAAACGTAGCTAGGAACGAGATGAACAACTTTAACACTTGCACCTTGAAGAGATTTCACCCCTTTCTTCTCCAATCCAAGCTTTATCTCTCTAAAAAGTGGGTTTCTCTCTCTAAGATGAGAAGAGAGTGTTTGAGTGGAAGAGGATGAGGTGAAATGAAGATAAGAATGAGGTGGAATCAGTTTTGTGGCTAAAAATCCGGCTCCCATGTGAATTGACCAAAAACCCCCTTCTTATTTTTACAAAACTGCACAAAAATCCGCTGTGGACCGCCGGTCCACTCCTGACCTGCCTATTTCAAGAATCCCATGCTGGACCGCCGGTCCAAAGTGGACCGCCGGTCCAGGTTGCACCTGTTTCCACTTTATGCTGAATTTGGACCGTCGGACCAAAGTGGACCGCCGGTCCACACCTGAGCTGTTAATATTTGAACTTGTATTCTAAATTTGGGATGTTACAACTTGATAGTGATATATATATATATATGAAGATACCTGAAGGATTTAAGGTATCAGAAGCAACCAATGCAAAATCCAAAGAAATGTACTCAATCAAGTTACAAAGGTCTTTATATGGGTTGAAACAATCGGGTCGCATGTGGTATGAACGATTAAGTGATTACTTGATATGCAAAGGGTATACTAATAATCTTATTTGCCCAGGTGTATTCATTAAGAAAACAACATCCGGATATGTGATCATAGCCATTTATGTCGATGATCTTAACATCATAGGTACAAATAAAGAGATCCATGAAGCCATTCAACTTCTAAAGAAAGAATTTGAAATGAAAGATCTCGGAAAAACCAAGTATTGCCTTGGTTTACAGATTGAGCATATGCCTAATGGTTTACTTGTACATCAAATAACTTATACGGAAAAGATTTTAAAACGTTTCAATATGGACAAGGCAAAACCATTAAGTACTCCTATGGTTGTTAGATCACTTAATGTTGACACTGATCCATTCCGTCCCTGTGAAGATCATGAAGATATCCTGGGATCAGAAGTACCATATCTTAGTGCAATTGGAGCTCTTATGTATCTTACAAATTGTACAAAACCTGACATTTCTTTTGCAGTTAATTTGTTGGAAAGGTTCAGCTCAGCTCTTACCAAAAGACACTGGAATGGGATCAAACACATATTTAGATACCTTCGAGGAACTAATGATTTAGGATTATTTTATTCTAACGAATCAAAACAAGATTTGGTTGGTTATGCAGATGCAGGTTATTTATCTGATCCACATAAAGCTAAATATCAAAATGGATATGTATTCCTAAATGGAGGTACTGCAATATCATGACGTTCTAAAAAACAAACACTTGTTGCAACATCATCAAATCATGCCGAAGTGATTGCATTACATGAAGCTACCCGGGAATGTTTTTGGTTGAGATCAATGACACAACTCATTACTGATTCTTGTGGACTAGAACGCGATAAAAGTCCAACAACTATCTATGAAGATAATGCAGCTTGCATAGCACAGATGAAAGAAGGGTATATCAAAAGTGACAGAACAAAACACATACCTCCTAGATTCTTCTCATATACTCAAAATCTCATCAAAGACAACCAGATTGAAATGAGATATGTTCAATCCAGCAAAAACTCTGCCGATCTTTTCACCAAAGCACTTCCAACTGCTATTTTTAGAACGCATGTTCACAATATTGGCATGAGGCATGTTCAAAAGATGTAAAAGATCAACGATGTCTACTTGAGGGGGAGTCAACTCTATGCTGCACTCTTTTTCCCTTAGCTAAAGTTTTTTCCCAATAGGTTTTCTTTAGCAAGGTTTTTAACGAGGCAGTAATTTATAGTCAATATCCGAGCTAATAAAATTGTCATCCAAGGGGGAGTGTTGTGATAAAGTAAATATGGATGACAGCTACTCCTAATTATAAGTCAAATAATGCACAGTAAACCATGTATTATAAATACCCCATCAAATGTAATCATGTAACTTGCTTGAATGATATATATATATATATTTTATATACTCTCTCTCTCTCTCTCTCTCTCTCTCTCTTTCTTTATATCTTCTAATAATTATCAATAGTCCACAGTCAAAAACCACGTCACTAAAGGTAGTTATAAGCCTACTGAATTATAACACGTCACTAAAGATAGTTATAAGCCTACTGAATTATAACATGTGTCGCATTTTAATAATAAATAATAATTTGGTGTCACATTTTAATAATAATGTTAATGGTAAGGGGCGATCTAATTTTATTTGACTTGTTCACGTATAGATTCGGTGACAATAAATATGAGAAGGACAGAAGTAATATTTTATTTATTACTACGTAACAATTTGTATAAAGAATCCTCAATATAAACGAGTTTTAGTAAAATACTAATAAAAATTATCAAGACTACTACTGATTGAACATGGATTCAATCTACTGTATATAAATTGTGAAAACGTAATTAATCAATTACGTAATATTTGTGATTTCTGAGTTTATACACTGTTGTACTTCAGTATGTTTCATGAGTTCTCTTCTTCTTCTTCCTCCTTTTTACTTCTTCCTTCAATATTCATTTTATTAGTAGTCTCCATTCTTTCGATATGGTATTTTTCTCCATCAAAATCCCTTAAAAACCTACCCCCTTCTCCTACAAAACTTCCTATAATTGGAAACTTCCACCAACTTGGTGCAACTCCTCATCGTTCTCTCCAAGTTTTAGCCCAAAAACACGGCCCTTTGATGCTACTTCATTTCGGCCGTGTTCCAGTTCTTGTAGTCTCTTCCGCTGATGCATCTAGGGAAATCATGAAAACCCATGATTTGATCTTTTCCAATCGTCCCGAATCAAGTGTTAGAAACATACTTACTTATAATGGTAAGGATATTGGATTTTCAAATTACGGAGAGCATTGGAGACAGACTAAAAGCATGGTTGTATTCCAACTTTTAAGTCAAAAAAGAGTTGAATCATTTCGTCGAATCAGAGAAAAAGAGACGGATTTACTTGTTGAAAAGATTAGAGACATTAGTTGTTCTTCTTCACCTGTAATCAATATGAACGAATTAGTGCTTTCCATGTCTAATAGTATGATTTCTATGTCGGCATTAGGAAAAAAACACAAAGTTGCCAAATTTAGAGATTCATTTGCAAGTTTTGTCGATTTGGCTGGTGCTTTTTGTATCGGGGATTATATTCCATGGCTGTCATGGGTGGATCGTTTGAAGGGTTACGATGTTAGAGCAATTAAAGTTGCTGCAGAAATTGACTCGTTTCTTGAAAATGTGATTAAAGAACACCTTGATGTGGAAAAACAAAAATCTGATGAAGAAAAAGATTTTGTGGACATTCTATTAGAAATCCAGAACAAGAAGGATGCCAAATATGCTCTTGATAGAGATACCATCAAAGCTATTATATTGGTAATTAGATTATGTTTTCTCATAATTTATTTATTTATCATACTAAAACTTGATCTTTTGACTTAGGCAAACGACAATCTCAACATAGTGGCTCAAATCAATTTTTTTATAAGATATTTATGCTACTTTAATTTAGCTTGCTTAAAGCTTTCATGTCATTTATGTTACACTTGATTTTGACATATTGAGTAACTCATTAATTCACATCTTGATGGGATTTTGACAAATTGAGTAACTCATTAATTCACATCTTGATGGGCTGAAACTCGTGCATTTGTATAGGATGTGTTTGTTGGTGCAACTGATACAACTTACATAACTTTGGTGTGGCAATTGAGCGAATTATTACGAAATCCTCGTGCAATGAAAAAACTACAAGAAGAGGTAAGACGACATGTTGTCAAAGGAAAGTCAAAGGTCACAGAGGACGACCTGAAACACATGATATATTTAAAGGCCGTTATAAAAGAAACTCTTCGAATGCACCCACCTGCGCCACTTCTTTTTCCGCGTGTATCGACCCAAGATGCTAAAGTAATGGGCTATGATATTGCAGCTGGAACACAGGTACTAATAAACGAATGGGTCATTGGACGAGACCCATGTTCATGGGACAACCCAGATGAGTTTATGCCGGAGAGGTTCTTGGATAGTTCGATTGATTACAAAGGTCATCATTTTCAGTTCACGCCATTCGGTTCAGGAAGGAGAATATGTCCTGGAATCAAGTTTGCGATGGCAATTAATGAGCTTGTGTTAGCTAATTTGGTGCATAAGTTTGATTTTATGTTACCTGATGGTCAAAAGGGGGAGGATTTGGACATGAATGAGATTAATGGGCTTGCTCTTCTAAAGAAATTACCTTTGCTTGTACTTGCAACTTCAAAGTTTGATTAAATATATAATTGTGGCCTACTTTTAAAGTAGGTTAATTTGTACGAGTACATTATAAGCTCACAATGTTTTATTATGGTATTCAGAGTGTGGAGTGAATAAACTATATAATTCTAGAATGTGTATTTCACACTTTATATCTAATTACATTTTGTAATTTTGTATATGTTTGTGTATTCATTCTCGTTTGTATTAATTTGCATAGGTTTGGTTCAGGTTTTGTCATTTGTGGCTGTTGATATATCTTGTTATTCGAATCTTTGTTTGTTTGTCATTAGTTTGGCGGGGAGGCTCGTTCATAGATAATTTTGTTCACAAAGTGATATCGGCTAAAAAGTCACGTTTCTACTCCGATATTAGCCCCATTTATGATAAAGTAATTGTCTTTATCATCAAAATAAGCATTTATATGCTTTATTTGATAGATTATGTCATTACGAAGGCGATGTTTCAAAAATTACTAAAAACGGGAAAAACAAGAAAAAACGAGCAAAACCGGCTAAAACGATTCACGCGCGTTTAAAGAAATTATCTTATATTTCTTTGAAAGTCAATTTATTTAATCCTATGTTCTAAGATATTTTATTATGAAAGCGTGGATGCAAGAATCGCTTAAAACGGATGAGAAACGAAGAAGTTATAGCGAAAACGGTGACGACAAAGTTATGATCATGTAAACAAGCCAAATCAAAGCAAGCGGCTAGTTCAACCGGGTTGCCCATCCGGCTTGCCACACACGGGGTCTTTACCCGGGTTGACAATACCCGGCTCGTTTACAAGGCTCACTACAAGAAAAACGATATTTTCGGACAGCACATTTTCGGACGACATAAGTCGTCCTCGAAAAGCTACTAATATAAAAAAAACTCCTTTTTTCCGCTTTTTCCTGAAATGTTGACCGGATTTTCCCGGACGACCCAATGTCGTCCGGAAAGATAATAATGAATTATGTTCAGACTCGCCTGGCGAAAATTGGCTCCAAAAAATGGAAAGTTTCGCGCGTTTTTTATTCCCGGACGATATGTCGTCCGGAAAGGCTTCAGGACGATTCATCGCTCTGCCTACATATACACCATCATTAACACATATCTAACACATATCTAACACCATATATCCACTTAAACTCCATTATCATACTTCCAAACTCATTTTGGTGACCCTTCCGCCGATGATTGTCTCAATCGAAGTGTATTACGGAAGTGAATTCCGTAATGAAATGAAACTTTACGATTATACGCGTGGTTCAAAAGCTACGTTCAAAAACATTGACGTTCGCGACGTTGGTTTAGAGGAGCTTTTAACATTTTTGAAAGAAAATGTTCCGTTCGAACACACGGGCATCTTGTTTTATGAAGATGAATGTGTTCCGAAATTGTCCGCCACATATCTCCATACCGACGATCAGTGGAACGGTATAAAAGAAACCCTGGGTTGGCGTTCTGATCGCATTTCTCTTTATTTAGTTTTGGAAAACGAAAATTTTTTTTTTAACTTTCCGTTAAGTTAGTTAGTTAACTTGGGTATTATTTATATCGTTTGTATTTGTGTATCATTTGTATTTGTATCGTTTGTATTTGTATCGTTTTTATTTGGGTATTATTTGTATCGTTTTTTGTGACGATCCGGAAATTTTCGACCAAATTTAAACTTTATTCTTTTATAATTTCAACACAATAAGTAAAGTCTGTAAAGTTGAGTCTCAAAAATTTTGAACTGTTTACATGAATTCATTTAACCTTTGACTATTCCCGACGACTCACGATACGATTGCTTGTAAATGGATATATATATATATATATATATATATATATATATATATATATATATATATATATATATATATATATATATATATATATATATATATATATATATATATATTTGTATATAATAATTTGAAATAGTATATATCATAATTGTTATAATTAATTTTGTAATAATAATAATAATATATAAAAAGTATCTATATATAAATAAAGTATATATAATATATATTTTGTAATTTCGATGTTATTTAGTAAGCAAAATGTAACGCTCAATTTTCATTCGATTGTTAGTAAGCGAGTTAAAAAGGAACTTATGTGATTTTAAAATAAACGGTGATCCAAAAATGAGTTTTATAAATTATAGACTTATTAATAATACATTTAGAAGTCATTTGATGAATTTTAAAACTTTTTATATTTTACTTGGGGTTGGGAGTGAATAATTAATGTAATTTTTATTTAATAGTTAATAATCGAATTTTATACCATAATGACCAAAATAAATAAATGGATTTAATTTTAAAATATGGGATTCCTCTGAGTACTTTTATATATTAACTGTTTAGCAAGGGGCATGAAATAATAACTATGCTAATAGTGTCGGTAGAGAAACACAGTATATGTACCCGTGACTTAAATTATTAACTAAAGGTGCACTGTTTTTGTTTTTAAATCATTCTTTAAGTTTATATATAGAACCACATGTATATGTATATACATCCATACATTAACACTTGATCTTCAACCTCACCTTCAATCACCACCTTAACCCCGCCATCGTCCACCACCATACAACCATCATCAACTACAACCGGCGACACCCTCCTCCACCATCATCACCTCACCGCCACTCTAAACCTCACAACCATGAACCCTTTCGTTTTCCTGTTTGAAGTATAACCATGACCACCATTAACCACCTTCGTGAACTCCATCACCACTTTTAATCCTCACCATGAAATCACCACCAACCACCAATACTAAATTCCTGCTGCTGCGTGTGTTGTTATTCGAACATCACAATTCCAACACAAAGCATGCTGCAGTTTCATATATATATATATATATATATATATATTTTATTATTCCGAACACACTATCGTTTCAGGTTCACATTCTAACATCGAAACACATAACCTCAACGACCATCATAAATCACAAGCTATCTGTTTATTGCTGCTACTATTTCTGTTACTTAATCGAACATTACCATTAATAATCACCTTCACAATCTTCAATCACATAAACTAAAAAATTTGTTGTGGTTGTTATGTTCGAACCCGGCTGCTATTTCTGATGCAGATAACACGATATAAACCACTATCTACAACCGCTAATTTATTGTTTTTGTTGCTGCTCTTTCGTGACCCAACATACAATACCACCATGCTACCATGTTATACTATACTGCTTCGTTTCTATAAAAATTGAAAGACTATTATCGATATAGTTAAAAGTAGTGGCTGCTGTCGGTCAAAAAGAAAAGAGAATCATGGTTAAATGGAACCCACTCATTATTCCGTCGACCTATTTAAACAATGCTATGCCTGTGTGAATTAATCGGGCTATTCCTTAGCCATTAGTTACAACTTAGGCCAACATAAGCCCACGAACAGGATTACAAGCCCAACAGTAATCAAGCTATGTGTGGATCCTGTTTCTGTTTCTTTTTAGCGAGAATTGTAGAGACCCGTCCTAATCCATCTGGACGAAGTCCATATCGATTATAAACGATTCACAACAGTTGATTACATCGCGAGGTACTTGACCTCTATATGATACATTTTACAAACATTGCATTTGTGATGACCCGGGAATTTCCGACCAAATTTAAACATAATCTTATATGATTCGACTCGATAAGCAAAGTCTATTAAACCGAGTCTCATTATGTTTGAACTATTTCATGATAACATTTGACCTTTAACTATTTCCGACGATTCACGAACCTTTAATTGTAACTAAGAATGTAAATATAAATAATTATATATAAAACTAATTATATTAGTATTAATGAACTATTAAGTAATTTTGTTATTATAAAAGATAACATTTAATAACTAAAGATTTTCATTTTGAATATATATAGTATATTGTATATAAATGATTCAAACATATTTTACCAACGTTATCAAAATATTAAATGTACAATGTTATACTTTGTAGTTAATTGTTTAATATACATAATTAATCATCTACTCAACATTTAAAACATGATTTTATATATATGGTAGTATACATATATACATAAATATAACTATATATATATGATTTTATACATAATTATTATATTATGTATATGTAGAAATTTATAATATATCTATGATGAAATAATGTACTATTTTAATAAATATATATAATACTTACATATATAAAACATTTATATTTTTCATAATTACATACATAAGTATAATATAATTAGTATGTAAATAAATATTATAATATATTTATATTAAAATGCATAAATATATAATATTCAGTATATGTTACAATACATATTACATAATTATTAAATATTACATAATAATAGATGATATTAATAAATTAAATTTAAATACAAATATAGTTGTTGTAGTAATGTTATTTGTATCGTCAAATATCAATATTTGTATTCATAATATCACTTTATATCATATATCATATAAAGATGAAATTGGATGTATAAATTAGATTATTATTACTAATATTATTATTATCGATAAAATATTAATATTATCATAATTAGTATGGTATTATTATTATTATTATTATTATTATCATTTTTACAATTATTATTATCATTAATATTATATTTATCATTATCATTATTATTAATTTTATTAATATTATTAGATATTAATAGTATTGTTATTATATATTATTATTATTAATTAAAAAAAAAGCAGTAATGATCTATATTATACGTTTGACCTCTGTATCCTTTATCTCTATTATTATTATTTTTTTTGTTTCTTTCCTGCTCCCAACTCGTGAACCTGTGTTGACATTTTCTCCATTTTTTATCAACCGATCTCTATTATTACAACATGATTATGTATAATTGCAAATCAAATAAAAAGGAAATCCAATGGGATTAAAGAGCACAGCGATATTTTTGTTTTCTTCTTCTCTGCACGCTCCAATTTTTTTTTCTCTTAATTCAATTTCGAATAAAGTTTCAAAATCTAAAAATGCAGAAAGGTTAGAAATCTTTCTTTGAATCTATCTGCAAAATCTCAACTCTCAAATCTTTATATCGATCTTGAATTTTGAAGTCAAAGTTTAGTTTAAAAAAAGTCAACAATTGTTCTTGAGACAAATTCGCGTTCGTGTATATGTTTCTGATCAAATTGACGA
Organism: Rutidosis leptorrhynchoides; assembly: GCF_046630445.1. NCBI lineage: Eukaryota > Viridiplantae > Streptophyta > Magnoliopsida > Asterales > Asteraceae > Rutidosis > Rutidosis leptorrhynchoides. The sequence goes on along the minus strand of NC_092341.1, from coordinate 317,915,352 downwards.
TTCCAGTAGTTTTTATACATGTTTAGAAAACTATTTCGTGTTATAAACATTATCTATAATGTTATCTATTACGAAATCAATTTTTTTTGTTTTGTTCCAAGAACCGACGCTGCAGTAGGCCTTAGTGTTTTTTTTTTTTATTTTAGAACCCAAATTATTTTTTTTTCTGTAATGTTTTGAAGCTTTAAAGGGAACCCCGATTTTTTATTTTTTTTTGGTTATTGATGTTTTGTTGAATCCATGAGACTTGTGGAGAAGAAGAGGAATAGAAGAAAAACAGTTTATATATAAAATTTAAATTCGATATTAGTACAGAGAATCAGAATTGGTGGGATGGTCGAGAGTGTTTGCGTGTGAGCATGTGGTCACGAGATCGAGTCCAGAGGACGGTAGTTTCTTTTTTTTTTTGAAACTCTTTTCATGTGAGGTAGTTTTCTTTTCTAATTTTTTTATTGTTATTATATATTAATTATTATTAGTATTATTATTATTATTGTGATTGTTTTGATTGTTATTGTTATTGTTATTATTAGTATCATACTTGTTATCATATTTGAAAGTATTATAGACATTACTATTATTATTATGATAGGTATTAATAATATTATTATTAGTAATAAACTTATCATTTTAGTATTTTATCATCATTAGGATTATGATTATGATTATCATTATTATTATTATGAAGGAAATAAAAATATATTATTATCATCAATATTAGAATTTGTACCGGTTTATAAATAATAGTATCATCAGTACATTTACAATTAATAATATCATATTTATCAGTATCATCATTAATATTTACTAGTATTATTATGATTATCATTTATCATTTTATAAATATTAGAACCCTTATTATTAACATAAGTATGGTATTAGTATTAATATTATTTTAGAGTTATTATTATTAGTATCATTAACAGTTATCATTTTCATTTTTTTTGCTATTAGTATTATCATTATTAATAAAATTATTATTATTATTAGTAAATCATTATTATCTAAATTATTATTTTAACAAATAAATCTTTTGTACACTATATATATACTTATGGTATATACTAGGATTGTATTAATAATTCACATAACAAACTAATAAAATTTCATAAATACAATACTAACCACAAATATATGTATATAAATATATTAATGTCACTATTTATATAAACGTAAATCATTATAGATATATACATAAAATCGATATATATATAAAATATAACTTAAAATATAATATAAGTATACGTTTTAAAATAAAGGTTAGAATAAATTCTACAAAACTATAATATATAAATAATACATATTAATAAATGAAATTTTGTAACTTACATTATACGTATTAATATATACACAATTGATATAGGTTCGTGAATCCGAGGCCAACCCTGCATTGTTCAATGACGTCATATGTATTTTTACTACAAAATACAGTATCGTGAGTTTCATTTGCCTTTTTACCCTTTATATTTTTGGGCTGAGAATACATGCGCAACTTTTATAACTGTTTTACGAAATTGACACAAGTACGTGAAACTACATTCTATGGTTGGATTATCGAAGTCGAATATGCCCCTTTTTATTAAGTCTGGTAATCTAAGAATTAGGGAACAGACACCCTAATTGACGCGAATCCTAAAGATAGATCTATCGGGCCCAACAAGCCCCATCCAAAGTACCGGATGTTTTAGTACTTCGAAATTTATATCATGTCCGAAGGAGGATCCCGGAATGATGGGGATATTCTTATATATGAATATTGTTAATGTCGGTTACCAGGTGTTCAATCCATATGAATGATATTTTTGTCTCTATACATGGGACGTATGTTTATGAGAAATGGAAATCTGAAATCTTGTGGTCTATTAAAATGATGGAAACGATTGTTTAAGTTAAACTAATGAACTCACCAACCTTTTGGTTGACACTTTAAAGCATGTTTATTCTCAGGTACGAAAGAAATCTTCCGCTGTGTATTTGCTCATTTTATAGATATTACTTGGAGTCATTCATGGCATATTTCAAAAGACGTTGCATTCGAGTCGTCGAGTTCATCAAGATTATTATCAAGTCAATTATAGTTGGATATATTATGAAATGGTATGCATGCCTGTCAACTTTCGATGTAATGAAAGTTTGTCTTTTCAAAAACGAATGCAATGTTTGTAAAATGTATCATATAGAGGTCAAGTATCTCGCGATGTAATCAACTGTTGTGAATCGTTTATAATCGATATGGACTTCGTCCGGATGGATTAGGACGGGTCTTCACAGTTGGTATCAGAGCGGTGGTCTTAGCGAATCAGGTCTTGCATTAGTGAGTCTAACTGATAGTCGTTAGAATGCATTAATGAGTCTGGACTTCGACCGTGTTTGCATGTCAAAAGTTTTGCTTATCATTTAGTGTCGAAAAATTATTTGCTTATCATCCTTAAAGTCTAAGACACGTCTTACTGCCTTTATTGCATAGACAGTGTATAGTTAAATTCATATCTTAGCGTATCTGTTATTGTTACCTTTGCCTGACAGCTTCCGTAGATTCCTCCATAGCTTATGGGATTTTAGTATTATATATGCATATGTAAATTATGTATTGCAGGGTACTAATCTACATCCTATAATCTATTTCTTATCGAAAATCCTTCATCTGATCGTACGAGATGAATCCCTCAACCAGTTCGAGTCCATCAGATTTCGATAGCTATTTCGATAGTTATTCCGACAGCTATTTCGATATGGATTTCCACTCGAGCTCCGAAAGCAGAGTAACCGGAATGAATCGATCAATTAGCCATCATCTATTCTGAATGAATTGGAGATGGGTTCGTAGTCGACTTAATCAATGGAAACGCGAAGAAGGCGATCATTTCCACTAACCAAATTCACCTCTTGACAATGAACCTAAAACGTTTACCGGCGAACCTGTTCGAGACACCATTTTCTCTCTCATTTCCAAAGTATCTCATCACGATCATATACTATCTCAGATTCTAAACCTCATTCATCCGCTCGTCCGAACCGACAATCATCCCGGTGTAATAGAAGAAGTTAACGAACTTCGCGCATAAGTTGTAGTCTTGGAAAATATGGTGCAAAACGTACCAGCTTCATCCAAATCACCGGCACCAACAGTACCACCAACAACCCAAATTTCAATATCACATGCCTCAACATCTCAATCTATACCTCGAGTATAATCATCATTCTACATGACATTCTACATCAGTTATCTTCGTTCGACATGGTGATTATGTAATCTCTAATGTTTTAGAGATTATTTATTCTAGTTCCAACTGAAAACTAAATGAGTTTAATATCATGTTAACTCATTAAATTCATGATTACATCTGAAGAAAATATATATGTATATATGTTTTCATAAAGATTGTAATTAAAAATTCTTTTGTACAAACTGTTAATAATAAAAATATTTTAACGGGTAGGTAATACCCGAGAAATATTTAAATTTCACATTAATAAGTTACACTGTATATTCTTCGAATCTGATTCAACAGTTATTCACTATCCTATTTACAACCACCGGGATACTTATCCGTTCACCAAAGAATAACTATTTTTATTCAAATTCAATTTCATATTTGAATTTTGACCTATCAGAATCCAACAAGTGGCATAATGAAGAAATAATGGACACAATAAAAATTGATTAGAAACAGACTAATTAACAATATTAAATTTTATTAAGAAACCACGCTAACAAAATCCTAGCTAACTGTTCCTAGCTAACTGTTAATTCCGTATTACATTTTATTTATCGCAATTTATTTATCGCAATTTATTTATCGCAATTTATTTTATCGCAATTTATATTCTCGCAATTTTATTTATTGTCATTTAATTTCTGTTATTTACTTTACGCACTTTATTTATCGTCATTTAATTTCTGTTATTTATTTTACGCACTTTAAATATCGGGACACGTATACAAGGTTTTGACATATCATATCGACACATCTATATATATTATTTGGAATCACCATAGACACTCTATATGCAGTAATGATCGAGTTCTCTATACAGGGTTGAGGTTGATTCTATAATAATATATATACTTTGAGTTGTGATCGAGTCTGAGACATGTACACGGGTCACGATACGTATTAATTAATTCAAATATTATATATTAAACTATATATGAATGATTGCACTGTCAACTGTGGACTATCGACTGTGGACTAATAACATTGGACAATTAAAATGAATTAAAATATTGAATATAACATATGAAACTAAACAATTCTTCAAGTTTGCCACTTGATTTCGTCTTAAACCTCATTTGTATCTTCACGATTACATTCTGCGTTCAAACCTTTCATGATTCTTGAAAACACCTCAATCGATAGGATGAATCAACCGCACTTCATCTACGGAAGGAAAGATTTATGCATATAGTTATGCACCTGAGAAACTCTCGGCAATTGAGTAAAAGTTCAACACGTAGCCGCGTCAGATCCTTTGGCATTTATTAACAAAAACAACTTTGCGATCCCTTTTCAAAATTAGCCAATTTTGTCACAACTCCAACAAGTCAACTTCGACTTTTCGTACGAAACAACCTTATTATAACGTTTATATATACGCGTGCTCTTTTATTGTTACCAGGTAACCTTTCATATTCCATCATATTACCATCAGCGTTTAATCATCTAAAAACACAATTCTCCTGAAACCACCTCGGATTAATAACCGATGATTCAGATATCATAGCATTAAATGCAGAGGAAACAGAAAAATGGTAGATGGTCTAAACGGACAAAAGTTTGATGATAAAGAAAGGAGTGTTAGGAACGCTCGATAGAAAATTGGGTATTGAAAAACAGATTGAGTTACCCATGAAGGAGACCAAGGACAAATACAAGGACCAAATCCTATATTCAAAGGATTCAGGTAATTCTGGATCCGTTGAAATCTTTAGAGAATATCTTGCTCCGAAGTCATGTTAAAATCTTGCGGAAAATCTTTCTCCATCAACCGTCGAACTTAGAAATTCCAAAATATCATCATCAATATCTTTGATATTTCTGAGGATATTTTCATAAATATTCTCGTCCGAAATTATATACCTCTTCGTGCTTCCTGTGTATCAATATATTGGAAACATTCAATAGAAAATATAGTACCGAAAAGCAGATTATGCGAAACTATGAAGAAAGCCGTGGATAAATCACAAAGAATAAGTTTGACTTCAAAGAATCCAAATAATTCAATGTCTGCTAAAGTCTATAGTGAATAACTTGCTCCTTACTCTAAACCCTTGCAGACAATAGTTTCTATCATCCTCTGATCTTAGATATTCTGAGATATTATCGTACCTTTCATTATAAATATCCTCCATATTTCTGGAGATATTTTTATAACTATTCTTATCTGAAATCATTAATCTTTTCGTGCTATCAGTATTACATCATATAGAAACTGTTAGTTTCTATATTCTGTAAATTTTCAAGCTTAAAATATGAATGTTATTGTAGTAATGATGGGAACTGATGCATGAGTTAGTATAATATAATGACACTTGATCAACGTGATTATATTACAGTAAGTCATGCTGAGTTTCTAAATGAAACGTGATGATTCACAGATCATAACGTCATCATGTGCCATGTTACATAACTCTTTCATCCTACTTAACTCCGTAACAAATCAAGAAAATGTATTCTTGATGGTTCTATCTTCCGTGATGTTGATAAATTTGAAAATCAAATCGTGCTATCACGTTCCTTCATGCTTAGAACATTATAATCATTCGAAACTCTATATCTATAAATTCTGGACCATTATTCGCTTGACTTGAAGTCGGGAAGAGAAAACAAAAGCATAGAGCTTTGAAATATAAGGGAGAATATAAAGTCCGATAACAACACATAAATTACAAACCGTGTATATCAATGTTTATCGCAACATAAAGACACGGGAGAATTAAAAACATTATAATCCCGAGGGCGAAGTAGAAGAAAGCAGATTCCTCTGGTGGAAGTTGAAAAAGGAGAATGATTGTTGCGATAGTAAGGATGAGGACAAGGATCAGAACTGGATTAATCATTTTCAGAATCTTTTGGATGTATGAACTAAGAAAGAAAGTATAAGAATGGTGAGAATAATGGAAAGGAAGAGCTTAATTTATACTGGAAATATCAGACGTAGTAATCGGGGCAGATCACCGTATTTAATTAAAGAGATCTTAATTTCCATAAATCCCGAAGAATCAGATTTTATAGATCTTCAAGATTTTCTTTAAATCCCTTAAATTCCGGAATTCAACCAAGGCAATGTCAAAAGTTAAGACGCGCCTTATTTTCTAAATTCAAACCTGACTACGTCAAAAGTTAAAAACAAATCTTTGTTTCTCATTTCATCCTTTTGTGAATAGCTTCATTCGCACTCTTCGAATAATTGAATTATTTTTATCCATATTACTCAATGATGATAAAACTCAAGTTATCAACTCATATTCGTCAGGAAAACATATTTATTGTTAGCTATGACGACCTCACTCAAATTTCGGGACGAAATTTCTTTAACGGGTAGGTACTGTGATGACCCGGGAATTTCCGACCAAATTTAAACATAATCTTATATGATTCGACTCGATAAGCAAAGTCTATTAAACCGAGTCTCATTATGTTTGAACTATTTCATGATAACATTTGACCTTTAACTATTTCCGACGATTCACGAACCTTTAATTGTAACTAAGAATGTAAATATAAATAATTATATATAAAACTAATTATATTAGTATTAATGAACTATTAAGTAATTTTGTTATTATAAAAGATAACATTTAATAACTAAAGATTTTCATTTTGAATATATATAGTATATTGTATATAAATGATTCAAACATATTTTACCAACGTTATCAAAATATTAAATGTACAATGTTATACTTTGTAGTTAATTGTTTAATATACATAATTAATCATCTACTCAACATTTAAAACATGATTTTATATATATGGTAGTATACATATATACATAAATATAACTATATATATATGATTTTATACATAATTATTATATTATGTATATGTAGAAATTTATAATATATCTATGATGAAATAATGTACTATTTTAATAAATATATATAATACTTACATATATAAAACATTTATATTTTTCATAATTACATACATAAGTATAATATAATTAGTATGTAAATAAATATTATAATATATTTATATTAAAATGCATAAATATATAATATTCAGTATATGTTACAATACATATTACATAATTATTAAATATTACATAATAATAGATGATATTAATAAATTAAATTTAAATACAAATATAGTTGTTGTAGTAATGTTATTTGTATCGTCAAATATCAATATTTGTATTCATAATATCACTTTATATCATATATCATATAAAGATGAAATTGGATGTATAAATTAGATTATTATTACTAATATTATTATTATCGATAAAATATTAATATTATCATAATTAGTATGGTATTATTATTATTATTATTATTATTATCATTTTTACAATTATTATTATCATTAATATTATATTTATCATTATCATTATTATTAATTTTATTAATATTATTAGATATTAATAGTATTGTTATTATATATTATTATTATTAATTAAAAAAAAAGCAGTAATGATCTATATTATACGTTTGACCTCTGTATCCTTTATCTCTATTATTATTATTTTTTTTGTTTCTTTCCTGCTCCCAACTCGTGAACCTGTGTTGACATTTTCTCCATTTTTTATCAACCGATCTCTATTATTACAACATGATTATGTATAATTGCAAATCAAATAAAAAGGAAATCCAATGGGATTAAAGAGCACAGCGATATTTTTGTTTTCTTCTTCTCTGCACGCTCCAATTTTTTTTTCTCTTAATTCAATTTCGAATAAAGTTTCAAAATCTAAAAATGCAGAAAGGTTAGAAATCTTTCTTTGAATCTATCTGCAAAATCTCAACTCTCAAATCTTTATATCGATCTTGAATTTTGAAGTCAAAGTTTAGTTTAAAAAAAGTCAACAATTGTTCTTGAGACAAATTCGCGTTCGTGTATATGTTTCTGATCAAATTGACGATTCCAGTAGTTTTTATACATGTTTAGAAAACTATTTCGTGTTATAAACATTATCTATAATGTTATCTATTACGAAATCAATTTTTTTTGTTTTGTTCCAAGAACCGACGCTGCAGTAGGCCTTAGTGTTTTTTTTTTTTATTTTAGAACCCAAATTATTTTTTTTTCTGTAATGTTTTGAAGCTTTAAAGGGAACCCCGATTTTTTATTTTTTTTTGGTTATTGATGTTTTGTTGAATCCATGAGACTTGTGGAGAAGAAGAGGAATAGAAGAAAAACAGTTTATATATAAAATTTAAATTCGATATTAGTACAGAGAATCAGAATTGGTGGGATGGTCGAGAGTGTTTGCGTGTGAGCATGTGGTCACGAGATCGAGTCCAGAGGACGGTAGTTTCTTTTTTTTTTTGAAACTCTTTTCATGTGAGGTAGTTTTCTTTTCTAATTTTTTTATTGTTATTATATATTAATTATTATTAGTATTATTATTATTATTGTGATTGTTTTGATTGTTATTGTTATTGTTATTATTAGTATCATACTTGTTATCATATTTGAAAGTATTATAGACATTACTATTATTATTATGATAGGTATTAATAATATTATTATTAGTAATAAACTTATCATTTTAGTATTTTATCATCATTAGGATTATGATTATGATTATCATTATTATTATTATGAAGGAAATAAAAATATATTATTATCATCAATATTAGAATTTGTACCGGTTTATAAATAATAGTATCATCAGTACATTTACAATTAATAATATCATATTTATCAGTATCATCATTAATATTTACTAGTATTATTATGATTATCATTTATCATTTTATAAATATTAGAACCCTTATTATTAACATAAGTATGGTATTAGTATTAATATTATTTTAGAGTTATTATTATTAGTATCATTAACAGTTATCATTTTCATTTTTTTTGCTATTAGTATTATCATTATTAATAAAATTATTATTATTATTAGTAAATCATTATTATCTAAATTATTATTTTAACAAATAAATCTTTTGTACACTATATATATACTTATGGTATATACTAGGATTGTATTAATAATTCACATAACAAACTAATAAAATTTCATAAATACAATACTAACCACAAATATATGTATATAAATATATTAATGTCACTATTTATATAAACGTAAATCATTATAGATATATACATAAAATCGATATATATATAAAATATAACTTAAAATATAATATAAGTATACGTTTTAAAATAAAGGTTAGAATAAATTCTACAAAACTATAATATATAAATAATACATATTAATAAATGAAATTTTGTAACTTACATTATACGTATTAATATATACACAATTGATATAGGTTCGTGAATCCGAGGCCAACCCTGCATTGTTCAATGACGTCATATGTATTTTTACTACAAAATACAGTATCGTGAGTTTCATTTGCCTTTTTACCCTTTATATTTTTGGGCTGAGAATACATGCGCAACTTTTATAACTGTTTTACGAAATTGACACAAGTACGTGAAACTACATTCTATGGTTGGATTATCGAAGTCGAATATGCCCCTTTTTATTAAGTCTGGTAATCTAAGAATTAGGGAACAGACACCCTAATTGACGCGAATCCTAAAGATAGATCTATCGGGCCCAACAAGCCCCATCCAAAGTACCGGATGTTTTAGTACTTCGAAATTTATATCATGTCCGAAGGAGGATCCCGGAATGATGGGGATATTCTTATATATGAATATTGTTAATGTCGGTTACCAGGTGTTCAATCCATATGAATGATATTTTTGTCTCTATACATGGGACGTATGTTTATGAGAAATGGAAATCTGAAATCTTGTGGTCTATTAAAATGATGGAAACGATTGTTTAAGTTAAACTAATGAACTCACCAACCTTTTGGTTGACACTTTAAAGCATGTTTATTCTCAGGTACGAAAGAAATCTTCCGCTGTGTATTTGCTCATTTTATAGATATTACTTGGAGTCATTCATGGCATATTTCAAAAGACGTTGCATTCGAGTCGTCGAGTTCATCAAGATTATTATCAAGTCAATTATAGTTGGATATATTATGAAATGGTATGCATGCCTGTCAACTTTCGATGTAATGAAAGTTTGTCTTTTCAAAAACGAATGCAATGTTTGTAAAATGTATCATATAGAGGTCAAGTATCTCGCGATGTAATCAACTGTTGTGAATCGTTTATAATCGATATGGACTTCGTCCGGATGGATTAGGACGGGTCTTCACAGCATTCGTTTTTGAAAAGACAATCTTTCATTACATCGAAAGTTGACAACACGCATACCATTTCATAATATATCTAACTATAATTGACTTAACAATAATCTTTATGAACTCAACGACCCGAATGCAACGTCTTTTGAAATATGTCATGAATGACTCCAAATAATATCTATAAGACGAGCAAATGCACAGCGGAAGATTTCTTTTGTACCTGAGGATAAACATGCTTTAAAGTGTCAACCAAAAGGTTGGTGAGTTCATTAGTTTAACATAAATAATCATTTCATAATTTTAATAGACCACAAGATTTCATATTTCCATTTCTCATAAACATACGTCCCATGCATAGAGACAAAATATCATTCATATGGATTGAACACCTGGTAACCGACATTCACAATATGCATATAAGAATATCCCCATCATTTTGGGATCCTCCTTCGGACATGATATATATTTCGAAGTACTAAAGCATCCGGTACTTTGGATGGGGCTTGTTGGGCCCAATAGATCTATCTTTAGGATTCGCGTCAATTAGGGTGTCTGTTCCCTAATTCTTAGATTACCAGACTTAATAAAAAGGGGCATATTCGATTTCGATAATTCAACCATATAATGTAGTTTCGATTACTTGTGTCTATTTCGTAAAACATTTATAAAAATTGCGCATGTATTCTCAGCCCCAAAAATATAAAGGGTAAAAAGGCAAATGAAACTCACCTAATGTATTTTGTAGTAAAAATACAAATGACAATATTGAACAATGCAGGGTTGGCCTCGGATTCACGAACCTATATCATTTGTATATTTATTAATACACATAATCGTAGTAGAATATATATATATATATATATATATATATATATATATATATATATATATATATATATATATATATATATATATATATATATATATATATATATATATATATATTTCAATTTTTGTATTAATAGTTTATATATCTTTTATTATTTAGTTAAATGTATTCATTTTAAATGAAAATATAGTTAATTAAATATGCTTTTGTATAATTAACAATTCATTTGTTGGAATTAATAATTATAATTATACTAAGTTAATATCGGTAAATAATAATAAAAAAATGATAATGTTGATAATACTTAATATTACTAATAAGCTATTAATATTAATAATTCCAATAGTGATAACAATAATGATAGAATTACTAATTTTGATATTACTAATAATTATGACATTACTAATATTAGAAATGTTAATGATACCATATAATAATGATAAAAGTTATAATAAGGTTAATAAAAATAGTAATGATTTTAATACTATGTTGTATTATAATAACAATGATATCAAAAATTATAATAATTCTATTAATTTCTTTAAATCATAATCTAATTAAATTTTTTTAACTTAATCAGTTCCACAGTAATATTTATATTCAAGATTTCTATAGTTATAATCTTAACACTATCATTAAACTTTTATATTCATAATAATAATCATAACTTTCGCGTTTAATTTCTAAACTAGTGACTATGGTTTCTATAATATCATCTTGTAATCCTAATCATAACAATGTTAGTAATACTTATATTGATAGTAATCTTAATAAATTGATAATAACGATAATAATAATAATAATAATTCGCGATAATACTAATAATGATAATGATTGTGGTTATTAGTAATAATAACAATAATTAATAATAATAATGTTAACTAGTAATATTAATAGTATAGTAATCATAATAATAATAATAATGATAATAATAATAATAATAATAGAAATCATAATAATATTAAGTTATACCTTTGTAGCATAAAAAAAATAAAAATGTTCGAGACGGGACTCGAACCCAGGACCACCCGCTACCCCATAACGTTTCCAAACCAGCACACCATATATGTTTTTCTGTTTAATATTGAACACCTCTTTTATATAAACCGTTTTTCTGTCTTTTCCCTCTTCTTCATCATCTTCAATCTATCAAACCCACAATCTCTTTTGATATCTTAACAGCAGTAGCAGTTGCACGGTTTGAATTTGGAGGTTATATAGAATTTGAAACAACTAATTAATCATTATTAATTGGATTAACAAATAAAAAAAAATAATTGTTGCAGCCCGTCGCTGCTATAAAGAAAAAAAAAATTGGATTCGATTTTTAAGAACGTTTTAACGAAAACTTTCTACACAAATTAGTTTGGAAATCATGTATATAAACTTGAGAAATCATCAATTGTTCCAATAATTCACAAACGAACTCGAATTTTCTTATGAACAAATAGTTTGACTTTTTGGAAAAATACCTTTGACTTCAAAATTTGAATCCAATTTAATGAATTGGATTATGAAAGTTTACAGGTAGCTTTAACAGACGATTTCTAACACAATAGCAATCTTAGATTTTGAAAATCGTTTAAAAATCGAGCCTTTGCAAATAGAAGTACACGTACAGTACAGTCGACTTTTTATTAAGTTTAATTGAATTTAATTCTTCCTCAATTGCAAAAGTTAATATGTAAGGAACGATTAATGGGATTGAAAAGGACTGGTTTCTTTGATTATAACAAGTGAAGAATTGTTTGAGTTATAGAAAGATACAAGTCGACCATATCATATATCAGACAATAATATAAATAAATATAAAAAAAATCAAAAAGAAGAAGAAAAGGTTTGCAACTAATTTTGTTTGGATTATGAGTAGGTATTTGATTGGTACGATTTGCAATCCAATTGCAGACAGAAACAAAAAAAAGAATCGCAGTTTGATTTTTGCTTACAACAGATTTTTAATTATCTTAGTTAATATTAAAAATTAATTAGTAATAATAAAAAAAAATAATACTAATAATACTAATAATAGTAATTATATTATAACTTGTAATTGATATCCTACCTTATGTAATATTTAATAATCATATATTATATAATAACATATATTGAATATTTAATATTTATACATTTTTTATATATTACAATATCCATTTAATACAATTTATACTTAGAATCATATTTAGTTATGTAGATTCATTTTAAATTACACTTAATTATTTTGTATCTTATTTTGCATATTTATTTCTAATATTTATATTTTATAATTTTCTAATTATTATATACACTTTCATGTATATATATATATTTATTTATTTACAGTAATTGTTCGTGAATCGTCGGGATTAGTCAAAGGTCAAATGAATATATGAAACAGTCAAACTTTTTGAGACTCAATATTATAGACTTTGCTTATCGTGTCGAAAACAAATAAGATTCAGGTTTAAATTTGGTCAAAAATTCCCGGGTCATCACAGTACCTACCCGTTAAAGAAATTTCGTCCCGAAATTTGAGTGAGGTCGTCATGGCTAACAATAAATATGTTTCCCTGACGAATATGAGCTGATAAATAGAGTTTTATTATTAATAAATAATACAGATAAAATAATTCGATTATTCGAAGCGTCTGAGTGAAGCTATCACTAAATAATGAAATGATATAGACAAGTTTCATCATAACTTTCCACTAGTCATGGTTGAATTCAGAAAATAAGGTTAGTCTTAACTTTTGACAGAGTCAGGGTTGAATTTAGAAAATAAGGTGCGTCTTAGCTTTTGATGTAGAGGGTTGAATTCCGAAATTCAAGGGATTTAAAGAAAATTTTTAAAATCAAAAAGATTTGATTCTTCGGCGAGTGAGGAAATTAAGATCTATATAATTAAATACGATGATCTGTCTCGATTACTCTGTCTGACATTCCCATTATAAATTAAGCTCTTCCTTTCCATTATTCTCACCATTCCTATACTCAATTTCCAAATTCAAAAGATTGTGAAAATGCTTAATCCAGTTCTAATCCTTGTCCTTATCATGACTATCGCCACAATCATTCTCCTTTTACAACTTCCACCGGAGGAATATGTTTTCTTCTACTTCGCCCTTGGGGTTATAGTGTTTTTAATTCTCCCGTGTCTTTATGTTGCGATAAACATTGATATACACAGTTTGTAATTCCTATGTTTGTGATCGGCTTTATATTTTCCTTTATTTTTCGGAGCTCCATGCTCTTGTTTTCTCTTCCCGACTCCAAGTCAAGCGAATAATCGTCCAGAATTCGTAGATATAGAGTTTCGAGTGAACTTAATGTTCTAAACAAGAAAGAACGTAATCGCACAATTTGATTTGTCAAATTACCAGAATCACTGAGAATAGAATTATCAAGAATATACTTTTTTGATATGTTCAGAAGTTAAGCAGAATGAAAGAGTTATGTAACATGGCATGTGATAACTTTATGATCTGTGAATCATCACGTCCCATTAGAACTCAACATGACTTACTGTAATATAATCACGTTGATCAAGTGTCATTATATTATACTAACTCATGCTTCAGTTCCCAACACTACTTCAATAACATTCATATTTTAAGCTCGAAAGTTTATAGAATATAGAAATTAACAGTTTCTATATGATGTAACACTGATAGCACGAAGAGATTAATGATTTCAGATAAGATTAGTTATGAAAATATATTCAGAAATATCGAGGATATTTATAATGAAAGATACGATAATATCTCCGAATATCTAAGATCAGAGGATGATAGAAATTGTTGTCCGCAAGGGTTTAGAGTAAGGAGCAAGATATTCACTAAAGACTTTAGCAGACATTGAATCATTTGAATTCTTTGAAGTCAAACTTATTCTTTGTGATTTGTCCACTGCTTTCTTCATAGTTTCGCATAATCTGCTTTTCGATACTAAATTTTTTATTAAATGTTTCCAATATAATGATACACAGGAAGCACGAGGAGGTATATAATTTCGGACGAGAATATTTATGAAAATATCCTCAGAAATATCGAAGATATTGATGATGTTATTTTGGAATTTCTAAGTTCGATGGTTGATGAGGAAGATTTTCCGCAAGATTTTAACATGAGTAAGGAGTAAGATATTCGTTGAAGGTTTCATCGGATCCAGAATTACCTGGATTCTTTGAATATATGGTATGATACTTGTATTTGTCCTTGGTCTCCTTCGTGGTTAGCTCAATCCGTTTTCCAGTTCCAACTTTTCTGAGCTTTTCCAACATACTATTCTTTATCATCAAACTTTCGATGATTAAGGTCGTTTACGGTTGTCTATGGTTTCTGTTGCTTCATTCAGTTTTTTCAACATTCAGAGTATTGATTTGTGACTGAGTGCTTTTCAGAATTTCAGAATTGAAGATCATAGTTCTAATAGATAAATGTTATATGGATACATATAACTGTTGATGTAGATATGCTGTGAGTTTTCAAAGTACCGATTACTGATTCCCGGTAATTGGTATGTCAGTTCCCGTTACAAGATGCGGATGAGTATATGATAGGGTTTCAATGAATAAATATAATGATTTATCATAGAGATTTAAGTCAAGAAGTAACGAGGTTGCTGGTAAGTTTACTGCTAATGTGATGGAATATAGACGGTTTCCCGGTAACGATGACGAAAGGAAAACTTATATATCAATGGTTATAATAAGACCAATCCGGATGAAAAGTCGAAGTTGACTTGCTGAAGCTGTGACAAAACTGGCTATTTTGAAAAGGAATTGCAATGTTATTTTCGGTAATAACAATGCCAAAGGATCTAGCACAGATACATGTTAAACGTTTACTCAGGTTCCGAGTGTTTTCAGGTGCATAATTATATGCATCTATCTTTTCTTCCGTATATGAAGTGTGGTTGGTTCATCCTCTCGATTGGGGTGTTTTCAAGAATTATGAAATGTTTGAACGCAGATTGGAATCGTCAAGATACGAATGAGGGTTAAGATGAAATCAAGTGGCAAACTTGAAGAATTGTTTAGTTTCATATGTTATAATCAATATTTTAATTCATTTTAATTGTCCAATGTTGGTAGTCCACAGTTGATAGTCCATAGTTAACAATTCAATAATTCATATATAGTTTAATATATAATGTTCGAATTAATTAATACGTGTCGTGACCCGTATACGTCTCAGACTCGATCACAACTCAAACTATATATATTATTGTAGAATCAACCTCAACCCTGTATAGAGAACTCGATCATTACTGCATATAGAGTGTCTATGGTGATTCCAAATAATATATATAGATGCGTCGATATGATATGTCAAAACCTTGTATACGTGTCCCGATATTTAAAGTGCGTAAAATAAATAACAGAAAATTAAATAATGATAAATAAAGTGCGTAAAGTAAATAACAGAAATTTAATGACGATAAATAAAATGCGTAAAGTAAATAACAGAAATTAAATGACGATAAATAAAATTGCGATAATTAAATTGCGATAAATAAACTGCGATAAATAAATTGCGATAATAAAATGTAATAAGGAATTAACAGTTAGCTAGGATTTTGTTAGCGTGAATTCTTAATAAAATTTTCTCATGGTTAATTTGTTTGTTTCTAACAAATTTTTATTTTTGTCCAATGTTTTCTTCATTATGCCACTTGTTGGATTCTGATAGATTAAAATACAAATATGAAATTGAATGAAAAAGGTTATTCTGCGGTGAACGGATACGTATATCGGTGGTTGTAAATAGGATAGTAAATGACTGTTGAATCAGATTCGAAGAATGTACAATGTAACTTATTAATGTGAAATCTAAATATTCCTCGGGTATTACCTACCCGTTAAAATATTTTCACCATTAAAAGTTTGTACAAAAGAATTTTTAATTACAATTCTTATGAAAGCATATATACATGTATATTTTCTTCAGATGTAATTATGGATTTAATGAGTTAATATGATATTAAACTCATTTGATTTATGGTTAGAACTAGAGTACATAATCTCTAAAATATTAGAGATTACATAATTGCTATAAGGAACGAAGATAATGATGTAGAACGAAGATAAATAATGTAGAATAATTCGTAGAACGATGATTATACTCGAGCTACAGAATGAGATAATGGGGCATGTGATGTTGAAACTTATGTTGTTGGTGGTACTGTTGATACCGGTGATGTTGCTGAAACTGGTACGTTTTGCACCATATTTTTCCAAATTGATTACTCGAGCGCGAAGTTCATTGACTTCTTGTATTACTCCGGGATGATTGTCGGTATGAACGAGCGAATGAATAATGTTTTGAATCTGACTTATGATATAGTCGTGGCGAGATACTTTGGAAATGAGAGAGGAAATGGTGTTACGAACAGGTTCGCCGGTAAGTGTTTCAGGTTCTTCACCAAGAGTGCAGGTTGGTGAGTGGAAAAGATCGCCTTCTTCTCGTCTCCATTGATTTAATCGACTACGAAACCATCAGATGAACTGGGGATGGATGATTGGTTGATTCATTCTGGTGACGTTGTTTCCGGAGCTTAGATGACTATCCATTCGGAATAACAGTTGGGATAACTAACCGAATAGCTGTCGGAATCCGAGGGACTCGAACTAGTTGAGGGATTCATCTCGTACGATCAGATGAAGGATTTTCGATAAGAAATAGATTATAGGATGTAGATTAGTATCATGCAATACATAATTTACATATACATATATAATACTAAAATCTCATAAGTTACGGAGGAATCTACGAAAGCTGTCAGGTAAAGATAACAACAACAGATACGCTAAGATATGAATTAGCAGATATGCTAAGATATGAATTTTGTCTATACACTATTCATGCAGTCAATGTAATAAAATGTGTCTAGGCTAAGAATAATGAGCAGGTAATTTACTAAGGATGATAAGCAGATGATTTCTGACAAAAACGATAAGCAAAACTTTTGACATGTAGACACGGTCGAAGTCCAGACTCACTAATGCATCCTAACGACTATCAGTTAGACTCACTAATGCAAGACCTGGTTCGCTAAGACCACCACTCTGATACCAACTGTAGAGACCCGTCCTAATCCATTCGGACGAAGTCCATATCGATTATAAACGATTCACAACAGTTGATTACATTGCGAGGTACTTGACCTCTATATGATACATTTTATAAACATTGCATTCGTTTTTGAAAAGACAATCTTTCATTACATCGAAAGTTGACAACACCCATACCATTTCATAATATATCTAACTATAATTGACTTAACAATAATCTTGATGAACTCAACGACCCGAATGTAACGTCTTTTGAAATATGTCATGAATGACTCCAAATAATATCTCTAAGATGAGCAAATGCACAGCGGAAGATTTCTTTTGTACCTGAGGATAAACATGCTTTAAAGTGTCAACCAAAAGGTTGGTGAGTTCATTAGTTTAACATAAATAATCATTTCATAATTTTAATAGACCACAAGATTTCATATTTCCATTTCTCATAAACATACGTCCCATGCATAAAGACAAAATATCATTCATATGGATTGAACACCTGGTAACCGACATTCACAATATGCATATAAGAATATCTCCATCATTCCGGGATCCTCCTTCGGACATGATATATATTTCGAAGTACTAAAGCATCCAGTACTTTGGATGGGGCTTGTTGGGCCCAATAGTTCTATCTTTAGGATTCGCGTCAATTAGGGTGTCTGTTCCCTAATTCTTAGATTACCAGACTTAATAAAAAGGGACATATTCGATTTCAATAATTCAACCATATAATGTAGTTTCGATTACTTGTGTCTATTTCATAAAACATTTATAAAAATTTCTCATGTATTCTCAGCCCCAAAAATATAAAGGGTAAAAAGGCAAATGAAACTCACCTAATGTATTTTGTAGTAAAAATACATATGACAATATTGAACAATGCAGGATTGGCCTCGGATTCACGAACCTATATCATTTGTATATTTATTAATACACATAATCGTAGTAGAATATATATATATATATATATATGTTTCAATTTTTGTATTAATAGTTTATATATCTTTTATTATTTAGTTAAATGTATTCATTTTAAATGAAAATATAGTTAATTAAATATGCTTTTATATAATTAATAATTCATTTGTTGGAATTAATAATTATAATTATACTAAGTTAATATCGGTAAATAATAATAAAAAAAATGATAATGTTGATAATACTTAATATTACTAATAAGCTATTAATATTAATAATTCCAATAGTGATAACAATAATGATAGAATTACTAATTTTGATATTACTAATAATTATGACATTACTAATATTAGAAATGTTAATGATACCATATAATAATGATAAAAGTTATAATAAGGTTAATAAAAATAGTAATGATTTTTATAATGATTTTAATACTATGTTGTATTATAATAACAATGATATCAAAAATTATAATAATTCTATTAATTTCTTTAAATCATAATCTAATTAAAATTTTTTAACTTAATCAGTTCCACAGTAATATTTATATTTAAGATTTCTATAGTTATAATCTTAACACTATCATTAAACTTTTATATTCATAATAATAATCATAACTTTCACGTTTAATTTCTAAACTAGTGACTATGGTTTCTATAATATCATCTTGTAATCCTAATCATAACAATGTTAGTAATACTTATGTTGATAGTAATCTTAATAAATTGATAATAACGATAATAATAATAATAATAATAATAATTCGCGATAATACTAATAATGATAATGATTGTGGTTATTAGTAATAATAACAATAATTAATAATAATAATGTTAACTAGTAATATTAATAGTATAGTAATCATAATAATAATAATAATGATAATAATAATAATAATAATAGAAATCATAATAATATTAAGTTATACCTTTGTAGCATAAAAAAATAAAAATGTTCGAGACGGAACTCGAACCCAGGACCACCCGCTACCCCATAACGTTTCCAAACCAGCACACCATATCTGTTTTTCTGTTTATTATTGAACACCTCTTTTATATAAACCGTTTTTCTGTCTTTTCCCTCTTCTTCATCATCTTCAATCTATCAAACCCACAATCTCTTTTGATATCTTAACAGCAGTAGCAGTTGCACGGTTTGAATTTGGAGGTTATATAGAATTTGAAACAACTAATTAATCATTATTAATTGGATTAACAAATAAAAAAAAATAATTGTTGCAGCCCGTCGCTGCTATAAAGAAAAAAAAATTGGCTGCTATAAAGAAAAAAAATTGGATTCAATTTTTAAGAACGTTTTAACAAAAACTTTCTACACAAATTAGTTTGGAAATCATGTATATAAACTTGAGAAATCATCAATTGTTCCAATAATTCACAAACGAACTCGAATTTTCTTATGAACAAATAGTTTGACTTTTTGGAAAAATACCTTTGACTTCAAAATTTGAATCCAATTTAATGAATTGGATTATGAAAGTTTACAGTAGCTTTGACAGACGATTTCTAACACAATAGCAATCTTAGATTTTGAAAATCGTTTAAAAATCGAGCCTTTCCAAATAGAAGTACACGTACGGTACAGTCGACTTTTTATTAAGTTTAATTGAATTTAATTCTTCCTCAATTGCAAAAGTTAATATGTAAGGAACGATTAATGGGATTGAAAAGGACTGGTTTGTTTAATAATAACAAGTGAAGAATTGTTTGAGTTATAGAAAGATGCAAGTCAACCATATCATATATCAGACAATAATATAAATAAATATAAAAAAATAAAAAAGAAGAAGAAAAGGTTTGCAACTAATTTTGTTTGGATTATGGAGTAGGTATTTGATTGGTATGATTTGCAATCCAATTGCAGACAGAAACAAAAAAAAGAATCGCAGTTTGATTTTTGCTTACAACAGATTTTTTAATTATCTTAGTTAATATTAAAAATTAATTAGTAATAAAAATATAAAAAAATACTAATAATAATAATAATAGTAATTATATTATAACTTGTAATTGATATCCTACCTTATGTAATATTTAATAATCATATATTATATAATAACATATATTGAATATTTAACATTTATACATTTTTTATATATTACAATATCCATTTAATACAATTTATACTTAGAATCATATTTAGTTATGTAGATTCATTTTAAATTACACTTAATTATTTTGTATCTTATTTTACATATTTATTTCTAATATTTATATTTTATAATTTTCTAATTATTATATACACTTTCATGTATATATATATATATATATATATATATATATATATATATATATATATATATATATATATATATATATATATATATATATTTATTTATTTATTTATTAACAGTAATTGTTCGTGAATCGTCGGATTAGTCAAAGGTCAAATGAATATATGAAACAGTCAAACTTTTTGAGACTCAATATTATAGACTTTGCTTATCGTGTCAAAAACAAATAAGATTCAGGTTTAAATTTGGTCGGAAATTCCCGGGTCATCACAAGAATAAATGATGATGCTAAGTAATACCTTGATGTGGATACAGTAACTTGAAGAAAACAATATTAAATAACGTTAATGAGGGTATATAATCATGATGATACGTGATGAAGGATTACGATGATAAAATGAGCGATGATGATGTTAATGATATAAATTATGATGAGGATTATATAATGTTAAGATATAACGATGATGGTAATGATAGTATGATTGAAAAGATAAATGATGATGATAACAGAGATCATGTATGATTATGGTGATGATAGATGATACATGATTTAAAAGAATGATGAAATTAATGAGATGATAATGTTTGGTTTATGAAAAATGGAAACAGATCAAGGTTAAAAGAATTTAGGGAGGTGATTAAAACAGAAAATGGTAAATGGAGTAGTGTTTAAGGGTGTGTTCGTTAAGCGAGAGGTTGCGGGTTCAAACCCGGGCTATGACATTTCTGTTATCTTTTTAAGGTACTACTACTACTACTACTACTACTACTACTACTACTACTACTACTACTACTACTAACTACTACTACTACTACTACTACTACTACTACTACTACTACTACTACTACTACTACTACTACTACTACTACTACTACTACTACTACTACTACTACTACTACTACTACTACTACTACTACAAATAGTGGAAGTTTCATGACCCGTCCTAATCCATCTGGACGAATACATTACATTTGGTTACTTCGCGAGGTACTTGACCTCTATATGATACATTTTACAAACATTGCATTCGTTTTTAAAAGACAAATTTTCATTACATCGACAGTTGATGGAATGCATACCATTTCATAATATATCCAACTATAATTGACTTAGTAATAATCTCGATGAACTCGATGACTCAATGCAACGTCTTTTGAAATATTTCATGAATGATTCCAATTAATATCTCTAATATGAGCAAATGCACAGCGGAAGATTTCTTTAATACCTGAGAATAAACATGCTTTAAAGTGTCAACTAAAAGGTTGGTGAGTTCATTAGTTTATCATAAATAATTATTTCCGATAGTATAATAGACCACAAGATACTCATATTTCGAATACAATCTGTGCAGGTCTGCTCACTGCTGGAAAATCATTCATACGATATATAAATACCAGGTAATCGACGTTAACAAGATGCATATAAAATATCCCCCGCATACTGGCATTCCGCACGGTCATGCAAAAGCATACAAACAGGCCACTCTTTTAAATATGATGGTTATGTACACCTCACAAACAGATCATATCTTTTAAAGTTGGCGGTTGTATACCTATTTCGAAGTACTAAAGCAGTTCAAATTCTCTGACTGGGGCTTGTGAGTGCCCATAGATCTATCTTTAGGATTCGCGTCAATTAAGAGCTCGGTTTTCTAATTCTTAGATTACCAGACTATAAAGGGGTGATATCCGGTGTACTCGTAACTCAATCGTAGAATGTTTTTAAGTACTTGTGTCTATTTTGTAAAACAGTTATAAAACAGTGCATGTATTCTCAGTCCCAAAAATATATATATTGCAAAAACATTTAAAAAGGGAGTAATGAAACTCACTATACTGTATTTTGTAGTAAAAATACATATGACAACATTGAACAATGCAGGGTTGGCCTCAGATTCACGAACCTATATCCAGTATATAAATTAACACATATAATTAACATATAATAATAGTCAAACTAATTTATATATATTACTTTTAGTAATATATTTGTTATTTCAAAGGTTATATATATATATATATATATATATATATATATATATATATATATATATATATATATATATATATATATATAATTTTAAGTTTTTATATTTTTTATCTCTATATGTATACTTTTGTATATGTTTTATATAAATATTTTAATAACATTTTATTGTAATAATAATAATAATAATAATAATAATAATAATAATAATAATAATAATATAGTTCTTATAATAAAAATAGTAATAATGATACTGGTAATTAGTAAAAATGATAGTAATGATAATAATAATATTAATGTTAAAATAATAATAATAATAATAATAATAATAATAATAATAATAATAATAATAATAATAATAATAATAATAATAATAATAATAATAATAATAATGATAATAATAATAATAATTATAATATTCATAAAATTAATAATAATAATAATAATAATAATAATAATAATAATAATAATAATAATAATAATAATAATAAAGATAATAATGATAATTCTATTAATAATACTAATGATATTTTTAAAATTGATAATTTTTAGTAGTCATGATAATAAGAATACTTATACTCATAAAGATAATCATATTAATGGTAATAATAATATTTATCTTTAATAATAATAAGGATGTGATAATAATAATATCAATAATAATAATAATATTAATAAAAGTAATAATAATAATAATAATAAATAGAAAGTCTACCTCAAAAAGAAAATGGCTTAACAATAATGCCCCAGCCCGGGCTCGAACCCGCGGCCTCCCGCTAACCCACACCATCTCTTAACCATTCGCCCATTTCGATTTAACTATGTTAATTCGTGCTATAATTTATATATTGTATATGAAGTTGTTTTATCAATATCATCACTTCAGCATCATCCATATTACCATCCTATATAATCATGATTATCATAATCATAGATTAATCATAATCATGATCATCACTAAATAATCGTTCATGTATCACAATCATAACATAATCATTATCTTCATGTACTGATTTCTTGTATCATCATTTAATCACCAACACCATTGGGTCACAGCCAAAGAAGAGAAGCCGTTCGGCCCAATCCCATGTCATTAATCTCGACCCGCCAAAAATACCAATAAACACAATATAATTCGGCCCAATATGTTAATCAAATTGGAGCCCAATTACAACTAGTAGTCCTTGGGGAAATTCGGTGGTTTCTTTTCCGTTTCTTTCCAAACCGACGTGATCAGAAGCAAAATTGAAATTTTGTTTCTCACTTTTTAGAACAAAGCAAAAGTCAATTGTATTGTAATAATAAATTAAACCTTGGATCCATTTACTAACTCCTTTGGTCGGCCATCATGTATCCACTAGTCCCACATGTATACATAAATGATATTGCCCCGAATTTTTCCCACTTGCACACCTTGATTCAGAAAATTAGAATGCTTTTATAAAGTAGCTTTAATACACTCACTTTTTATAACTTTAGGCTATGAGTATATATATATGACCCGTATTGTATTTGTAAATATCTTAAGGCAAGTTAACAAAACTTTAAACTATGAACCCATCATCTCCTTCCATAATGTTTAATTGTATTATTAACAAGGTTCTGTAGTAGGCTGTTTTAACAGCTTCCTGGGGTTGTTATCGAGCTGTAAAATAGCAACACCGGTTGTTGTTTAGTTGGTAGTCTTGAGGTCTGTTTGCACAGCAGAAACAAGGATAGTTTGGTGACGTATTGTCAGCGAAACAGTGGATAAAAGACGCTGTAGCAGCTGCAGTAATTACAGAAACAACGAGGGAAAATTGGTGGGTTGCTGAGTAAGAATAAGAGTGAGAGACTAGGGTGATGTTTGTAGTGACTTTTACGTTAACAAAAACAGAAGCAGGCGGCTATAGCAGTAGCTATAGTGAGTGGTTTAACGTATTCGTGATGGTTATACATGCAGTGGTTAGTTTGATGATGGTTCGAATGAACACGAAAAAGGTGATGATTGTGATGAATTAGGAGTTGTGTCTCGATTGGACAATAGGCAGTAAACAGTAACTAATAGGTTTGTTGATGGTGTTGAAAGGAGAAAGTGGCATGGTGGTTTACAGAAGCTATCTGGTAAGTGGTTGTGGTTGGTGTTGGTGTTCGAATAAGGGTTCAATCAAGTGTAGCAGTGGTGTATAAGTGGTTGTTCTTGGTTGAAGTCATGTTTGTGTGTGTGTGTTTGTGATCAAGGTGGTGGTGATGTTCTTTGAAAGTTTTAAATTTAATTTTTTTTTTGTTTTTCCATCGATTTGTATAAGTAGATGTTTATATGGATACTAAGATATAATTATAGCTAATGTAGTTAAATTAATGTTTGTTTGATAGCTTGATTTACTCGACACTTTCTTTATCCTGTCAGAAGAAAATTCATATAATTACAATCGATTGAAACTGAATTTGTTTGATATCATGACTAATTGATAAAGATTCGTACTGGTTGCAGTATTAAAACAATTTATAAAACAGTTTGATAATGATGGACATCTGAATTCGTGAATTAAAATATGTATATGTATTTTAAACGTATTTGTATAAATATAAGCATCAGTATACGTATTTATATACATATATCTGTATTATATAAATATATATATGTATGTATATATATATATCTATTTATATATTTGATTATATATATATATATATATATATATATATATATATATATATATATATATATAATTCATAAATTTTAATATGGATAATGTTATTAACAAGATGATATGGTGCGCGCGTTGTGGCTGAAAATTGCTAGTGATCGGTTCCCTGGCTTTAGATTACAAACATAATTTACATTACACATACAGCGGACAGTTTTTTGGAGTTACAAAGTCGTTGATTTACTAGCATAACACATACACACATAATTTACAGGTTATACTACTGGTATTTTTTCAGAGGTGTACAGGTTACACTTGCATTTCCAACAGCTGTTTAAGCAATACAGGAGGGTCCTCATATAGCTGTAATGACACACGCCCGTTTTCACAACAGCGATGATAGTGTATTTGCTTGTCTTTAACGCTAGACCTGATACGTTCAGCATGCCAGAAGAGAGCACCACATTGCGAGCAAACGCGGACGCACTCACCAGAAAAGCGGTGAAAGAGCTTTAACATAGCATAAACAGTAGGTATTAATAACAAAGTAAACGGCCTGAAGACGATCAATGTACATAACTAACAGTGATGATGCGCAAACAGAGAAGCTAGCACAGCAGGAAATATGTCACATTTGTGTGATGCAAGTGTGTTTGACGCAAAGCAGTTGACGATGTTGTTTGTACTATGTACAAAAGAAAGCTGGTGGTATGTAAATGCGCATAAACACATAAGCTAGCAAAATAAGTAAAAATATCACGTTTGTATGAATTTGTGGTTATGCCGTTTGGGTTAACGAATGCACCGGCCGCGTTTATGGATTTGATGAATAGGGTCTGTCGACCGATGCTTGATAGGTTTGTGATTGTATTTATTGATGATATTTTGGTGTATTCTAAGAGTGAAGAGGAACATGCGGTGCATTTGAGGCAAGTATTAGAGACTTTAAGAAAAGAAAGGTTGTTTGCTAAGTTCTCTAAATGTGAGTTTTGGCTTCGTGAAGTTCAATTTTTGGGACATGTCATTAATAAGAAGGGTATTTGTGTCGATCCGATAAAGATTGAGGCGATAATGAGATGGGAACCACCTACGAATCCTACCGAGGTTAGGAGTTTTCTAGGCTTAGCGGGGTATTATCGACGGTTTATACAAGATTTTTCTAGAATAGCCACCCCTCTCACCAAGTTGACTCGTAAAAGTGTGCCATGGAGATGGGAAGAAAAGCAAGAACAAGCGTTTCAACTCCTTAAGGAGAAACTTGTTCAAGATCCTATATTAGTTTTACCGGAAGGGAATGAAAATATGACGGTCTATTGCGATGCTTCTAAGAAAGGTCTAGGGTGTGTACTAATGCAAAATGGGAAAGTCATAGCTTATGCCTCCCGACAATTGAAGGAACATGAAAAACGTTACCCCACGCATGATTTAGAATTGACGGCCGTAGTTTTTGCTTTGAAGATTTGGCGTCATTATCTTTATGGTGTTAAGTTCTCCATTTATACCGATCATAAGAACTTAAAGTATTTATTTGATCAAAGGGTTTTGAATGATAGGCAAAGGAGAGGTCTCGATTTAGTGAAAGATTATGATTGTGAGATTTTTTATCACCCCGGAAAAGCGAACGTGATAGCGGATGCTCTTAGTAGGAAGTCGAGTCACCAACCGATTAAGATAACGAGTTTGGCCATGGTAATATCACCACAAATTTATGATAGTATTCGAGTTGCTCAATGTGAAGCATTATTGCCCGAAAACGTGAGAAAAGAAAGAATCAAGGGGCAAGTTGATGATTTTGTGGTAGACTCTCGTGGTTTAAGGCTTAGATATGGGAGAATTTGGGTACCTTTACAAAGTGGTGTTAGAAGTGAGCTCCTCGACTTAGCTCACAAATCTAAGTATTCAATTCACCCCGGTGCTACGAAAATGTATAGAGATCTAAGGAAAGACTATTGGTGGCCGGGAATGAAGAGGGATATAGTTAAGTATGTGCATAAGTGTCTTACTTGTCTTCAAGTAAAATCCGATCATCAAATGCCTTACGGTAAGATGCAACCTTTAGAAGTACCGGTTTGGAAATGGGAACATATTACAATGGATTTAGTGACTAAGTTGCCTAAGACCCCTCGACAACACGATGCAATTTGGGTTATTGTAGATAGATTGACTAAAAGTGCATTATTTTTGGCAATAAGAGAAGCTTCATCATCGGAAGCAATGTCTAAGTTGTATATGAAAGAAGTTGTTGCTCATTTACCTTTAGTTGAATTTTCGTATAACAATAGTTATCATTCTACAATTGGAATGGCGCCTTATGAGATGTTGTATGGAAGGAGGTGTAGAACCCCGATATGTTGGGGTGAAGTAGGTCAAAGAGAATTAGGAAGCACGGAAATAGTGCAACAAACCACCGAAATGATCGATCAAATTCGTGAAAGAATGAAGGCGGCACAAGATCGACAAAAGTCTTATGTGGATAAAAGGAGAAATCCGATAGAATTTCAAGTAGGTGATAAGGTAATGCTAAAAGTTTCTCCATGGAAGGGCATCATTCGTTTTAGAAAGAGGGGAAAATTGGGTCCAAGGTTCGTAGGACCATTTGAGATAGTGGCGAAAGTCGGGAAGGTGGCCTATCGTTTGGCCTTGCCCGACGAATTGAGTAAAATACATGACACGTTTCACGTGTCACAATTGAGAAAGTGTTTGGTTGATGAATCAACTTATGTTGCTTTGAATGAAATTGAGGTTGATGATAAGTTAAGATATGCAGAAAAGCCAATAAAGATTTTGGATCAAAAGGTTAAGCAATTGAGAAATAAGTCAGTAATGTTATTGAAAGTATTATGGCAATTTAGAAAAGGTTCCGAATGTACATGGGAACCCGAAGAATGGCTTATAAAGTATTATCCATCTTTGCATCAAGAATGGTTCGTGAGGACGCGAACGATCCAAGAGGGGGAGAGTTGTAACATCCCAATTATTTAAGGTATTATTTTATGTAATGTTTATTATTAAGAAATTAAATGGTTTATGTTATTCTAATTAAAATGGGCAAAAGTTAAGTTTGTTGGTTAAGTTAGGAAGGACTAAGGATGCAAAGTTAAGATTAAGGACTTCCCTAACTATAGTTGTGATGGGGAGGGTAGAAATTGCAAATAGGTCATAGTTGTTTTATATAAAAGAAAAGGAAAAGACTGGAATTCTTTTTATATAAAAATAATAGTGCAGAGAGTTTATTGTGTGTGTATATGTCGACTTTGCAAGGGAGGAAGAAGGAATCCATAAATTGTTAAAATTGTGTTCATGCAAGCTTGAATTGGTGAAATCTATAACATTCTAAGCACACTAGCAAGTTTTGATTCTTTTTATTTCTCTTCTTGTGCACAAATTAGGGTTCTTGAACTCTAAAAGACAAGGTATGAGTTTTATGTCTAAGTATTGCTAATATTGAGTGATTATGATGAGTTTTATGCTTAAGAAGTTGTTATTTGTTGAATTGTGCACATTTGTATGAGTTAGAATGAATTTGTTAATGATTTTGGAAGAAGATTCATGTATGAACTTGCATTATGGATTTATGGTATGAATATGGTGAATTTGATGATGTTTTAGCTTAGATTCTAGTCATGCACACCAAGTGTTTGTTAAAATGTCTCAATGAGAAGTTTATGTGTTCTAATTGGTAATTTTGAAGAAGAATGCATGTGTATGAATTATTGTTGTAGTTACAAGTTATGAAATTTGGATAATTGATGATTTAAGGTTACTTGAAATGGAAATGAAATTATGCACATTTTGATGTTTAATGGAGGATTTGAAGAAATTGCATGTTATGTCCATAAGAAATGAACTAGAGGTTTGTATGATTAAAGGGTTGATGTTAAATTGATAATGTTGTTGTTTTAGAAAGATGAGATCAAGGCTATATGTGTGTTTGTTGTAATTAGGGGGTTAAGTAAATGTGAAAGTATATGAAGATGTAATAATGTATGAATGTTGTGATTTTTGATTGAGTTGTTTGATTAATGGGATTAGCTCATGTATAGGTGCTAATCAAGTTAAAGAGACTACAAGTGATCAAGGAAATTCGTTTAAGCAAGGTGAGTTTATAGGGGGTAATATGGGCGGGTCAAGAGTGGCTTAGTGTTCTCGGATTGCATCCGTGCAAGAGAGTAACGACTAAGTGCACTAGTTATGTAGCTTAGATAGAATTATTAGGTTAGCCTTATAATTGTATCTATGGTTGATGTTTAGCTTAGGCAAGGTTATTACATTGCTAGTAATCTTGCCTATGGTATGTTTTAGCTTAGACACATTAAGTGTCTATGTATGATATGATGAAGAAATGAGATGATGATAGCTTAGGCATATTAGTATGCCTATGGTTAGCTTAGGCATGATTACTAGGGTCGGCCTAGTAAGTCATGTCTATGGTATGTATGAATCGGATCCGAAAGTAAGCAAGCAACCGTTAGGTTGAATGATAAGTAAAGTGATTTTATGCCCAAAGTTTTATGTTTTATGTTTTATTACTTGCCTATAACTCACTAAGTGTAAAAGCTTACCCCCGTGTTGTTTTATGTTTTAGGAACCAAAGTTCATCGGGAGGGTAAAGAACCCGTTTGAAGAGCTTAGCGGAGCGTTGGCACTAGTGTAAGTGGTAATGCAAGTCTCTATTTTGAATCAAGCTCTTTTGGTACCGCTTATCAACGCCAAGTCTTTTGTGATTGATGATTATGTTTCTTAAAGCTTTTGGGACCAAAAGTCATATTTAAATGTGTAAACACGTCGTTTTTAATTGAAAGACTTCCGCAATGTTTAATGATGTTAGAAACTGCTTAAATTAAGTTTGTTTATGTGTTATGTTGTTAAGACAGGTTGGAACGGAGTTTTTATACGTTGATAGTCAAACGGGTCACAAGTATTAATTTGGTTGAAAACTACCATGTCAGGGCCTGATCCCGAAATGGGATTAAAAGATCCCGAAATGGGATCAAAGGTGAATTTTTAAGAAATCTGATCAGAACCCGATCCCATAGTGGGATGATGGGATCCCATACTGGGATCTAAAAAAAAAAAAAATTCTATCGTTTAAATGGCGTTAAAGGCACCAAGATTTGTTGCACGTTTTGGGCGGGTTTTGCAGATATCCTATATGATTTGATCTTTCAGACTGCTCCTGGTACCTGTGTGATTGTCATCCTTTAAATGAAATGGGATGACGCCATTGAAGGAATCAAGAAGCTTCTCAGGCATGTTTCTGTTTCATGCTAATAGCTTTGTGTATTTTTTGGATAAATCATTACATAACTTATTTTTTGATAAATAATTGAAAGCTTTATGATGCAGTGAGAAAGGAGACTTGGAATTTGTGCTTGCAGCACCTGCTGCATAAAAACATAAGCAACTAAATGCAGATTTGAAACCGGCATCTGTCAAGGAGGTTAACCCTGTCAAGAGGATCATGAAAGGGTTTGATCGTTATAAATCGACAAATATGATTACGTTTTTGTACATCCATCTTCATTTAAGAAATTCCAATATCATAAACATCAACTGTTAGGACTTCAGCTATATCTTTGAAGAGACTAATCAATTGTCGTTGATTTTGCTTCTTTTTGTTGCAGAAAGGCTCTTGTTTTTTTTAACAGCTCCAAAAAGGCCAAAGCACCAAGGTAACGTTAGAACTATATGTGGTAATAGAAAATACATCCATAAGACCTGTTCTTAGTTTAACACGTGAAAGGTGTTTGAACGTTATGGTTGAGTTTATAGAAAATACTATATAGTATATACTATATGCGAATTGAAAGAAGTAGTAATCTTTTTATTATGTTTCCTTAATTAGTTGAATTGTGAATGATTTTTACAGTAATGTTGATGTATATTGTTTGCCTAATAACATATGTTATTCGTTTAACAAATAGATGTGTTTGAATTTTATGGTTGTATTTGATGAGAACTATAACGTTTTCAATTCTTATTATTTATATACTTTTGATACCGTCATCATCATTTTGTAACATTATATAACCTTTGACATTTTAGATTTACTTAACTGAGGAGTACCCGTGCAACGCACGGGTCCTTAAATCTAGTACATATAATATAAAGCTAGCGTATCTCAATATACTTACGTGTCAATCTCTCATTAATCTGAACTATATAAATCATACGTGTTGTTCTATTAATCAAATCTGAATTACAGAATCCTACATGTCGTTTCAATCTTAACGACAAAGCAATAAATAACCGGCTCATTTAGGTACTAACCAAGAATTCTTTTGCAAGAGAGGATGAACCGACCAAACAAAACCCATCAGAATTTTTGAACGAATTTATCTTTCTGTTCGTCGCGAGTTAGGTTTCACCGTGACTACCATTCAACTCGAAATTATTTTACAAACTAAACACAATAAATTGTATTCGACACGGAGCTTCGATGCACTACCAACAGAGCATTTTATTTTTAACAATAAATATGGAAGTGATTTAAATTTACAGTTTAAAGTCCTTAAAATATTTATGAGCATGCAAATGTAACTATTATAATATTTATTATACATGACGACTCCTCCGAGAACCCATATTTTGCTAATTACTAACAACTTTTTTAAAAGTAAACTCGCGGGTTACACTTTTATTTAAGAAAAATAATTGTATAAAATAATTGTAAAATAATATAACTTAAACTTTATTAATAATCACGCTACGTTATCGGATGATACCAGCCTACGGTAGCTATCTAAAAAGCAAGATGCGCGGGCCGAACCATCGCTTGTTATTAACATATTTCTAATGTTACGCGATGACATACTAAATAATATCTAACTTAATCTTATGTGTTTAGGAAAACAAATAGGTTGCATCAAAAATGTTTCCCCACTCACGTATGTAAGACTTAAGGAGTAATAAGTAAAAAAACAAACACCACCACCTAAATGAAATATCTAGTCTAAAATTCGAGTTCGACTAGCTCTCTACTCGGTTCTTTTACATGGGAAAATCTATAAAAAATTGTTTGACAAATTACAGCAAAAGCTAATATGATACTCCGTATTACACATTTTAGTATTATCTTTTTATCTTTATCAAAAAAGTTTAACGTGTATGAAGGGCTATTGCTATTTTAATATTCGTTCAGAGTCTTCTAAATAGTTGAGATAACTCTTATTGTAAATTAGTTACTTTTGTTTGGATCGGGTTCGATGTCCTTTATTTATACAACGAAACGCTTGAAACGGTAGAACATATTGCAAAGCTAGATAGCCACTTTTGTGAGAGTGTTTAAACCATGATGTGTTTAATAAAATGTATATATTCTCCAACCGATTAACGTACATGTAACATCTATCTATAATTTTTTACCCAAAAAAATAAATAAAACGTGTATCTATAATCAAGTTACATATCTTTATACATTTCATAATTTACCACACTCACTGTCAATGAGTATTGGTTATTAATAAAAAAATTTTAAAAAAAATAACAATAAAACATTATGAATTAACAGTACACTCATTGATTAATGAACTTTTTTATATAATAATTTATTACTGATAATAAATAATCAATGAACTTTTTTATTTAATATCCATTACATATTACATATATCACATCAAGCGATGAACATAATTCGATTTCACATTGCAGTTTTTGACATCCGCAATACAACAAACACAAACCCTGCCAACACATTCCGCAAATGCTATCGGTCCAAATGCCGTGTCATATAAGCACATTTGTTGACAACGAGTTGGTGGACATCCTTTTGAACCAAAATCAAACCCGTACGCACAAAGATGATCACCTGTTTGACATAATAATGATAATCATATTTTTAGCACACCCACTTTTAAACAGAAAAATATCTAGTAATTATAAATGAATAAGGACCAACTTAACGATTACCTTTGGATCTGCATATTACATCAGGATTAGCGGTACCATTTATGAAATTTACGACTAACACATAAAAGAAAAACATACATAAAATGTTTTTCTTCATTGTTTAGAGGAAATAAGTGTTTTTTCTTATGAAGTTTAACATGAATAACTGGTATTTATATAGGATGTCCCATTTATTACCAATTTATTATCATTTATTAAATTAATTAATTTTGATTTGATGCTACGATCAAAATATATTACTACCTAATATATAAAAGTCTATAAACTGGAGAGATATTATGAAACCCATGCCTACTTTTTAAACGTCTATAAAATAAATTGGTCCAATATCTAGTTTTTTTAGGTATAAAAACCTATATTTAATAGGGATTTTTTCAAATAAACACGAAATATTATGAAACTTTTTTCAGCTTTTTTAGTTAGTTAAGGCACATTTTCGATGCCCCAAGACCTGCCCATTATGATGTTATAGTTTGGCTACTTTTATTATTTAATTTAATTTAATTAGTAGTTAACGTAATCATAGACATAGATTATGACCTGTTTTGTCTTTTTCTATTACTTTTCAATTTACGGAATACTCCATATTGATTATGATTAAATCGGAAATTAAATTATTTGAAAATGTGTAAACGTTTATTAAATCTAAATTTGTACATCTTGTCCAATTACATAAACCCAAGTTAAAAAATTTTGAAATTAAATTATTAACTTATTTGAAAACTTAATACGGGGTATAAAAATCTTCTCTTTATATAAAAGAAAAAGGTTTTTGCAACAGGTGTCAGCAAGTTATGAAGTCAAACACAAGGTAACATCAAGAAGGTAACATCAAGAGGTTAATAGCATTGTATTAATTCAATAATTCAATTAATTAAATTAATTAAATTTAAAAAATATAAAAACAATTATTAATTATTAATTATTAATATTAATTATTAATTAACCTTTAACCTTTATATACTAAATGAGGTGTGACATGTTGTAGTTTTAGTTATATTTGATTGTAATTTTCAGTTTGCGTTCACATTACAAATGGTTCATCAACTTCGCCTATTTGGTCCCTCAAGTTTACACATTTTAAGGGGTAAAAAGTGTAAATATATAATTTAATTAAAATATAAGAGACTAATTCCACCAAAATTTATAACGGGCCCTATCTTCTCGCTAGGTGCGAGTTAAATTTTTCAGATACCGTCGTTCAACTCGGAAAAATCTTGTGAACCCAACGGGACTAACTATACGCGAAACGGACACTTCTCAAAAAAATGCTAAACACGACGACAACCCGTATCTTCCCGCTCGGCACGAGTTAAATTTTTTCGGCGACAGCGTCGGACTCAAAATAATTTTATGAACAAAATGATACTAACTACGTTCGAAACGGACACTTTTTAAAAAAACGCTAAACACAACGACGGCCCGTACCTTCCTGCTCGCCGCGAATTAAATTTTTTCGCCAGCACCATTAGGCTCGAAATAATTTTATCAACAAAACGAAACTAACTACGTTCGAACCGGACAGATTTTAAAAACACTAAAGATGACAACACCAACAACGACGCATAACAGATGATCCGTTTACCCTTCTGTATATAAAACTGTGTTAAATATGAATACGCCGGCCGAAATCCCCCGCCGCATCGCGCGGGCCGGTCTGGACTAGTTGGTAACCAAAAGCTGACTAGAGAAAATTTAATTCATAATTAAAACTTTTTATAAATTTACAATAATAAAAACAACGTCAACTTATGTAACCATTAGACTTTGTGTAACTTGCATAGTTAGCCATGAGAACCAGTCACGTAAGTTACAGAAAACTTAGGTACCAAATACGCAAAAAAAAAAAAAAAAAAAAAGCTTTTGGTGTTGTCATGATAATATAAACAAATCACAGGTACCAACAGCGTAATCTTTTCGCTTTCAAAATACTAAATATATGCATACAACCAACAAAATATATGCTTTCAACTGATAAAAAAAAGATATTCCATAAGAATTCAACGACAAAACTTTAAATCTATACAAACATTCGAGTTCCCTTTAACATCTATATTTGGTAAATTACATCACATTAAATTAAATTTTATATAATTTTACTCCGTAATAAAAGATAATTACATTCAAATTAAAATATTTGGTCAATCATCACATATTTATAAATAACTAATATGCATAAATTCAGGACACTGACAACAATTATTCTAGGAAATTGATAATTATTCATTTTATGTGATTTCATAATAAAAGTTAACTTAATGAGATGTTTGAATTTTTATAAATCATCTACAAAATACGATCTTCTACACTCAGATCCTTTGGTTGACAAATTAACCCTTACATATTAAATTTCACGGGAATGTTTGTAGTTAAATTATACCATATTGTAGTTTTGAGTTTGCGTTCACTTTATAAACAGTCCCTCAACTTCGACTATATTTACACAACGACCCCTCAAGCTTACATTTTCTCAGGGGTTAAAAGTGTAAATATATAATTTTATTAAAATAAAAGAAACTAATTCCACCCGAATTTATAACGCGCTCAACCCTTATATACTAAATGTCATGGGAATGTTTGTAGTTTTAATTATACCAGATTGTAATTTTGAGTTTGCGTTTACATTATAAGCGGTCCCTCAACTTCAACTATATTTACACAATGACCCCTCAAGTTTACACTTTCTCAGGGGTTAAAAGTGTAAATATATAATTTTATTAAAATAAGAGAAACTAATTCCACCCGAATTTATAACGCGCCCTATCTTCTCGCTCGGTGCGAGTTAAATTTTTTCGAGACCACCCTTTAATTATGAAAAATTTTACGAACCCAACGGGACTAACTATACGCGAAACGGACAATTTTTTTAAAAAAACGTCAAACACAACGACAACCCGTATCTTCCCGCTCGCCACGAGTTAAATTTTTTCGACGGCAGCGTCAGACTCGAAATAATTTTATGAACAAAACGAAACCAACCACGTTCGAAACGGACACTTTATAAAAAACGCTAAACACAACGACAACCCGTATCTTTCTGTTTGCTGCGAGTTAAATTTTTCCGACAGCACCGTTACACTCGAAAAAATTTATTGAACAAAACAAAACAAACTACGTTCGAAACGGATACTTTTTAAAAAACGCTTAACACAATGACATCTAAAACGGCGCTTAACACATGGGCCGTGTTCCCCTGTGTAAATACACAACGCTACGTTAAATATGAATACGCAGCCCGAAAACCCTTGCCGCAATGCGCGAGCCGGTCCGGACTAGTTGCATCAAAAAGATAAGGGAGGTGATCTGTACACCACCTCTATTTTGCCATACACCACCAAATAAATTATATGGACATTTCTACCCTTCCTTTTTATTTACCACATATCCCACCGCCTCTCTTTTCAACCTAAAACTAAAATGTAAACCAAATCATAGAATTTCTCTGAACCTACTTTACTTCCTCTCATCTTCTTAATTCTTACTGATGCAGTGATGCGTTAAAGGATGTGGGTGGTGGCCGGAGGTGTTCTACTGAGGGATGGTGACGGCGATTCCGTTAAAGGATGTGCCAACAAGTTTGTGCAGAAATTAGGGTGGAGGACTTGCATTATTTATTATTTACTATGATTGTTATTCCCTAATTGGGGCTACAATATAAGAAAATTTTAAGCCCTTTTTTTTTTGCTTTACCTGTTGGGTATTCTTGAATACATAAAGAGCCAAATTAGTCATTTTAAAAATCGAAGCTTGTGACTTCAATTTTATAAAATTTGTTCTGGTGATTTTGTTTGAATTTCAAACTTGAAATTAGGGTTCTTAATATTTTTATATCATTTGTTTGTATGTATGAATATTGATGGTTTGTGATTCTTTAACCTAAAATATTCCAATTAAATTCATTAGAAGGGAAAGAGCCACCAGTTTATGAGCTTTTATATTTCGATAATTGCTATGTTTCTGCTATCATCATCAGTTGTTAAAAAAAAAAAATTAACTTAATAAATCACTTGATAGTGAAAAGATCCAGTTATTGCTTTAAAAATAAGAATATGTAAAAGTACATACTAAATTGAGAAGTCAAAGGGAGGTGGTTGTTGGATATGGTAAATAAAAAGGAAGGGTAGAAATGTCTAAATAATTTATTTGGTGGTGTATGGTAAAATGGAGGTGGTGTACGGATCATCTCCCAAAAAGATAAATACGTACACCTGTACTACAATTCGAATGTAAGTATTTTTTTTACGGTCATATAATTTTCGGTATGTCTATGAGGTTCCATAAACATTTATGAATCATGCACAATAAACAGGTTATTGATTGTCTTTGTATCACATAATGTTCTGACCTTAACTGGATTAGCTATACAATATTCGATTAATATTGAGTTTCATAGAAGTTCATATTGAAACGACATTAAGTTGTTGATTGAGGTTTCCCTATGTATTGTTATGATTGAATATTACGTTCAGTTTCACTTGATTTAACTATATATAGTGTTTCAAAAATACAAGTTCATCATCGGTGATCAACATGCTAATTAAATCGATTGGAAACATTCAAGAGTAGCTCACTCATGAATACACACAAACAAATTAATTAAATAAGCAATTTGTATAAACTATATATCCGTTAATTTATATATACTTACATGTATTTATATATATAAATTGTGGTAAATGGTGTCACTATGTGATTGGTTGACACCATGCGTTAATAGTAACTTTTTTTTTTCCAAAACATGATTTGTCCAACACCCCCCAAACCATTAACCCAATACCATCCGGATCCCCTGACCCGCTCTACCAACCCGACCCGAAAACCCGCTACTGTTGTAGCTACAGTACCTTTTTTTTTCAAAACCAACCCGCAGCGAAAGCGCGGGCCAAAAACCTATTTATATGTTTATATAAAGTGACGTATAATATTTTATTTTACATCTGTTTGTAGATACTTATATCCAAATGAAACATGTAATGGATCAACAATTGATGAACATCAACAAGTGAGATAGGTCAGTAGAGAAAATTAATTATTATCTGAAGATAGTTTTTTTTTTTTTTTTCAAAAGCAAGTGACTTTCATTAATAACCAACTAATATTTACATAGGATAGTCTTACAAAGCTAGCCAAAACCACACAAAAAATTACATATGACTAAGATAATGTAAGAGAACAATATTTATCCTAAACGATTTAGTGAAAAACGGCTATGATGTGCTTAGCCTATACCAACTCTACTTTGGGATGTAACATAGAACCCCGGATTAATAAGCCATTGACTCCACACTAGATTGATTTTTTTAGTCTTTTGGAGATCCATTGGAAGCTTTTGAGTTGCACCTCTTCGAATATGGCAAGATGATTCCACTTAGAATTATCGAAGACTTTATTGTTCCTCCCTTGCCATATTAGATAGCCGCACGTCGACAATGTTGCTTGCGATATCGATTTACCTAGTGATGAAGTTATTATGTTCGGGAACCCTACGAAAGTTGCATTGGAGGTAGATGTATCCATGTCTATCCCCCACCATCGTGACATTTTGTTCCAGATTAGTAGAACTTTGCTGCAATGTAGTAGAGCATGTTCTACTGTTTCCACACAATTGTTACAAATTGGACACAAAATCGAGTCTAAATCCATACCTCTTTTATCTATCTCGACTCTAACCGGGATTTTTTGAAGAACGGATCTCCAAATGAAGATGTTGATTTTTTGCGGGATTGCTTTGTTGATTGGTGTCTCGGCTAATGTAGGTCGATTCGTTAACGTTTTCTGATCAATTAAAGTGGCTAGTGATTTGGTTGTAAAAATACCATCGACACCAAGTGACCACAACCATGAGTCATATAATTTACCATTCGAAGTGACTGTATCCAACAAACTTATTAGAGCCTCCAGTTCGTCATTTGTTCTACCCCTCGGTGGGCGAGCCCATTCCCATGTAAAGTTGTGTGTTGCTCCAACGAAAGTGATTCGATCTTTAACCTTCGCTTCTTTATCAACATCAAGTGCAAATAATCTACGAAAAACATTTTTTAAGCAGCCATTACCGATCCAGTTCTCATCCTAAAAATAGTATCGGACCCATCTCCTATTTGTTTGTGAAAAGATCTCTCAAAATCGATACCATATGCAGCAATCTTGGAGCCCGCATGCAAAATATGTCGCCAAGTTGACCCCATCGTTGTGGACCTGCAATTGTTAGAAAGAACAAGCCCACCCTCTTTCCCATATATACTAGAAATGATCTTAACCCACAATGAATCTTTTTCGACTTTAAAGCGCCACCACCATTTCTCAAGTAAAGCGAGGTTTTTTGACTCAAGACTACCAACATTTAACCCTCCCTCCCTAGTTCGCAAAATTAAGGTGTTCCCACTTAACCCAACATAAATTTTTACCCGACCCGTTCCCACCCCAAAAGAAGACGCACCTTAGGCTTTCAAGAAGCTTGATCACGCTGGCCGGAGCACAAAAAAGAGAAAAGAAATACAGTGGTATGCTACTCAACACCGATTTGATCAAGGTAAGTCTACCCCCAAATGATAGATGTTTTGCTTTCCAATCGGATAAACGCTTTTTAATTTTGTCTACCACAGGTTGCCACTCAATTGATTTGTTCATTTTTGATCCTAGTGGAATACCGAGATAATTTGACGGGAAATTTCCAACGTTGCAACCAAATCTTTCAGCCATACGTTGTTCTTGATCCGCGACATTTACGCCAAAAAGGTTGCTATTTTGGAAGTTAATTTTCAAGCCCGAAAGGTCTTGAAAACATAGTAAGATTTTCATGATATTGTTGATGTTTTCAAGACCCCATTCCCCGAATATTATGGTATCATCTGCATACTGAAGATGCGAGACAACAATATTGTCCCCATCGACTTTCACACCTTTAAAACAGCCTTCGGTAAAGAGCTCTTTTTATTAGAATATTGAGTCATTCAGCTGCAATGATAAATAGAAATGGAGAGAGTGGATCTCCTTGTCGAACACCACGATGTGGGTTAAATTCCGTAGTTGGGGACCCGTTTACAAGTATCGAGATTGTGGCTGAGTTAAGGTATGTTTTGATCCACCTAATCCAACGGTCACCAAAACCTAGACAATGCATGGTTTCTAGAAGGAAAGCCCAATTGATACAGTCAAACGCTTTTTTGAAATCAAGCTTTAGAATAAAACCCTTCTCCTTTTTCCCTTTTTAAGTCGTCAATCGTTTCATTTGTAATGAGCACCCCATCTAGAATGAACCTGTTTTTTAGAAAGCCGCTTTGTTTTACTTCAATGAGCTTTGGGATTACTTGAGCTAAATGAATGGAAAGGGTTTTTGCAATTATTTTGTAGTAGCTCCCCACTAAACTAATTGGCCTGAATTCTTTATGTAAAGCGTGTTGGGATTTTTAGGAATAAGAGTGATAAAGGAAGAGTTGCAACTGCGAGAGAAATCTGCATTTGACCAGAACCAATCCATTGCTTTTAAAAGATCGGCTTTGATTAACCAGAAATATTTCTTGAAGAATTTTAAGCTAAAACCATCTGGACCTGGTGATTTTGAGCTACCACAACTTAGAATAGCCTCGTAAATTTCTTTTTCAGTGAAGGCTTTTTCGAGTAGTTCGCTTTCTTCAAGTGAGAGGAATTGGTTTTCAAGATCAGAAGGTTGTATGTTTAGTGAACAAGAGATGTTTAAGGACTGTTGACTGAAGATATTGGAAAAATATCGAAGAACTTCATTTTTAATTGTAATTGGGTCTTCTTCCCAATTCCCACCAATCGATAGGCCACGTATGGTTTTGTATTAACATTTTTGCCTTTGTTCTATCTTTTTCGAACCAAGATTTTCTGTCCGAGATCCAACTTAGTCGTTCATCATCATTAAGTTGCCATGTGTCGCAGCTTTTTCCCATGAATTTATTGATTCAGCAAGCACCTTTAACTCTTCGTCCAGTTTACCATTGATACTTGCATTTAGATTTTTTAATTCAAGCTTAACACACTTCAATTTATTATGGAAAATACGATTAGGATGATTACCCGTAAAATTTGTGTTCCATGCCTCACATATGACCCCTTCAGCACCAGGAAGGTTCAACCAAAGGTTAAAGACTTTAACGGGCTTCGGGCGAAAATCAACAATTTTATCCCGTAGGACAATTGGACAGTGATCCGATAGATTATGGTCCAGAATTGTAGCATTGAGACCCAGCCATAAATGATTAAATTTCTCAGAAATAAGAAATCTATCTAGTTTTGCAAACTTAACACCGTTATCACTGTACCTTATATATTTCTTGCCACTCAAATGTAGATCGAATAAACAGTTAGTATTGATAAAACTATTAAATTTGTCTGCACATGTTTTTTTGAAGATACAATTGAAGCGTTCATCCTCAAACCTGACTTTGCTAAAGTCCCTACAAATCATCAAAGGAATGTCGCTTGAACTAATCAGGTTGTCTAAACTTTCCCACATTTGAACTTTCTTGGCACACGTGTGTGGGCCATAAATATTTACAAACACCATCTCTTCTTGCTTGCCTTTCCATTTACCTTTAATGGCAAGGTAGTATTCACCTTCAGCTGCCGCGGTGACCTCAAAAACATTTGTATCCCATAGAGTGATCATACCACCTGCCGAGCCAACCGAGTTCTTTTGGATAAATTTGAAATCAGGAGTTCCCCACAATAGTTCTAACCATGCATCACTTGAGTCACCACACTTGGATTCTTGTAGATGAACTATAACAGAGTTTATTTCTCTACAGAGTCTTTTGAACCAACGAATTTTACAACTGCCACCAAAACCACGAATATTTAGTGATAAGACATTCATTAAATAACAAGAGGGAACTGACTGGTTGGAGCCATTTAGGGTTGATTTTCAACCCATGTGACACCAATAGCATTGCCAAGTTCTTTGTGGTTGAGAGGCCTTAACGAACTATTGGAGTCATTCGAATCAGAGTTGGAAGTTGACTTAGAGTTAGCAGGTGAATGAAGAATGGAGATTTTATGCTTGTTTGGGCCAACTGTTTTGTGTGGAGGAATTTGGACTTATGGGAAGGAGAGGTGGATGGTGGGGTAGGTGAAAGAGGATTTAGAGGTTTTAGAATATTTGGTATAGGAGAAGATGTGACATTTCCAGAAGAACGGTTTGATCTAG
Organism: Rutidosis leptorrhynchoides; assembly: GCF_046630445.1. Taxonomy (NCBI): domain Eukaryota; kingdom Viridiplantae; phylum Streptophyta; class Magnoliopsida; order Asterales; family Asteraceae; genus Rutidosis; species Rutidosis leptorrhynchoides. Next base: position 317,872,264 of record NC_092341.1, on the reverse strand, counting down.
GTTGAAAGGATTTACGAACGATGGAAATTGGTTTGGTAGTAAGCAGGTTTTGAATCTTGTTGCAACTGATTGGGGAGGTATGAGGGGGGCTACTGGGATAAGGAGGAGTGGGAATTTTGACCAAGGTAGGGTTTTGGAAACAATTCTTTTGTAATTTTTCATAATCTGGAGTGGACAGCTCGAATAAAGTTGATGAACGGGATGGAGTAGGGCTGTTAATAGGAGTTATGTGTGGTGTAATGGGTTGCGTTGGATTAAGTATGGGTTCGAAAGCTGTTTCAGAAGGTGGGCCATGATCGACAGTAGGTTCAGATAGAGGTTTGGGCTGGGTACAAATGGGCGTGATAGTTTTTGGGTGCGTGTGGGAAACAGACTGGGCTGGGGAAAGATGTGTGTTGGAATGACGTGATGGCGAGTTTGGATTAGTGGAGTTTTTAACTAGAGGGTTGGTGACGTTGTTGTGTTCCACAAGGTGATCAGTATTGGGCTTGATTTATCATTAACACATGAGTTATCATTAATAGTGATAAGTGGGTTGAGTGGATTGACATTAGATGGGCTGGGTGAGAGTTGGTGGGCTTTGGGAATTCATCGTTATTGGGCTTGGCAGGTGGATTATTTGTGTTGGGCTGGGAGTGGATGTGATTATGATTTGTGGATATATTTGGTATTTGGATTTGGACGATAGGGTTTAGAGGGGTGGATGGGGCCCGCGAGATAGGTTGGGTAAAAGTCAACACGTTCGGATCGAGTCTCGGACAATTTTTCTAAGCTAATTAATCATATATAAGCATGTTAGAACAAGTTACATGGTAATCGGAGGCGCGTAACATAGTTAGAATTTTTCTTGTAATTGTAGTGTTGATCAGTCCCCAAACATGCCTATTGTCGCGTCGCGCCACAGGAGGGCCGCGCCGCGCCAATGCTCTGAGTCTGATTACTGGTCCGTTTTAATTGATCAAGTCTCGAACCAAACTTCAATTTAACATAACTAATGAACCGTAAACACCTAAAATGCATACCATACATAGTTGGAAAGGTAATTTAACGAGGAATACAACTAAACACATTTCATCCATCAAATTCATCATTTACAAAAATCGAAATCCAAGTTGAATGTTTTAATGCTCATCATAAATGCTTCAAGTTCATAAATGCATTTTGATGATTCGGGAAATAGATGCACACATACAATACGCCATTTCGTAGGTAATTATGCATACAATACTACTAAACACTTACAAACAACATTGCAAAGCATTCAATGCATCAAAAGTTCATTTCACTTCTATCAAACGCTAACTCAAGATCATAAATTCATAAATCATGTTAATGGAGTCTTTCTAAGTCAACCTACACATCAAATTGAAGCTAGTGATGCTAGTAACACATTTAATACATGAAATTTAACATTTAAAGAACATTTAATCAACCAAAACTCAAGATTAAACACACCCATTTTCAAGTTCATGCCAGTTACTTAAAATAACACGATCGAGCATATAATTCATATATTCATGTTAGACTTAAGCCATAGACACTAATTAACACTTTTATAAGTCAAGAATATCAAGAACAAAGAATCTAGTGTTTTTAGAAAGTTACCCAAAAGAGATAAAATTGGTATGGAATTGAAGAGGAAGATGCAAGGATTCCAAATATGTAATTTGTTTTGAAGAACGCTTGCTAGATCTAAAATGGATGATGATTCTTTAATTGGGTGTTTGAGAGCAAAAAGTGGAAGTAAAAGAGAAGATGGGGAGGTGAATGGATGAGTGGAGGAGGAAGCTTTGACTAGTTGACCTAGTCAAAACTTTGATCACTTGGCAACATTGGTCCCTCAAGTTTAAAAGCGGGTGCGTGAATTAACCAAACCAATTACCTTAAATACGTTAGAGTAAACGGAAGATGTTATAATTAAATAACAGACTTTAAATAAATTAAACGGAAAGTAAACGGAAAAAGACGGGATGTTACATTACCTACTCCTTAAACAAAATTTCGTACCGAAATTTAAGTAGGCGTAGTAGTCGTTGTTTCTTCCTCGAGATCTTGCGTTTCCGAATCCTCGAATAAATGAGGGTACTTCCTTTTCATTGGATCTTGTCTTTCCCATGTAAACTCGGGTCCCCTCTTGGCATTCCAACGGACTTTAACGATCGAGATTTTACTTTGTTTTAGCGTCTTGACAGAGTTGTCCACAATTTCAACCGGTTCTTCCACGAAATGAAGTTTGTCATCAATAGTAAGCTCTTCGAGAGGGATGACGAGATTGGGTTCAACAAGGCACTTCTTCAAGTTTGATACATGGAAAGTAGGATGAACGGAGCTCAATTGAGTCGGGAGATCCAAACGGTAAGCAACGGGTCCAATACGCTCCAAGATTTTGAAAGGACCAATATATCGTGGGTTCAGCTTCCCGCGTTTCCCAAAACGGATTACACCTTTCCAAGGTGCGACTTTTAACATTACGCAGTCACCGACTTGGAATTCGAGGTCGTTGCGTCTAATGTTGGCATAGCTCATTTGACGACTACGGGTCGTCCTGAGCCTGTCTCAGATTTGAGCAATCTTCTCGGTTGTTTCGTGAATGAGTTCTGGTCTGGTGATTTTCTTGTCACCTACTTTGGCCCAACAAATAGGAGAATGACATTTGCGGCCATATAACGCTTCAAAAGGTGCGACTTTAATACTCGCGTGATAACTATTGTTGTAAGAGAACTCGGCTAGTGGCAAATGCTTTTCCCAAGCTTTTCTGAAGTCGATAACGCAAGCTCGAGCATGTTTCCAAGGTTTGGATTGTGCGTTCGCTTTGTCCGTCGGTTTGTGGATGGTATGCGGTACTCATGTCCAAACGCGTTCCCAAGGCTTCTTGCAAGGCGCGCCAAAATCTAGAAGCAAAACGAGCATCTCGGTCGGATATGATCGATAAGGGTACACCGCGACGGGTTACAATCTCTTTTATATACATTTGTGCAAGTTTGTCCATTTTGTCCGTTTCTTTCATGGCTAGGAAGTGGGCGGATTTGGTGAGACGGTCAATAATAGCTCAAATGGTATCATAACCGCCCGCAGTCTTTAGTAGTTTTGTGATGAAGTCCATCGTTATTCTTTCCCACTTCCATTGCGGGATTTCGGGTTGTTGAAGTAACACGAATGGCCTTTGATGTTCGGCTTTGAGCTTGGAGCAAGTTAAACACTTTGCAACATAAGTAGCAACGTCCCTTTTAATGTTCAGCCACCAATATTGTTCTTTGAGGTTTTGGTACATCTTATTGGCACCGGGGTGAATCGAGTGCCTTGACTTATGGGGTTCGTCTAGAATAAGGCTTCGTAAGTTCCCATAACTAGGTACCCAAATCCTTCCGGCGAAATATCGAAGTCCGGTCTCCTTAACTTCGAATCGGGAGGCGAGGACATTCAAGCGTTTGAGAGAAATATTTTCATCCTTGAGGGCTTCGTCTTGGGCTACCCGAATTTGACTATTGAGGTTGGTGTGGATGGTGATGTTTAAAGCTCGGACACGAAGAGGCACCATTCTTTCCATTCGACTTAAGGCATCAGCCACTACATTTGCCTTTCCGGGATGGGAACGAAGCTAACAATCGTAATCGTTCAAAGTTTCAATCCACTGTCGTTGTATCATGTTTAGTTGTTTTTGATCGAAGATGTGTTGGAGGCTTTTATGATCGGTGAAGATAGTACTTTTGGTTCCATAAAGATAGTGTCTCCACATTTTGAGTTCAAAGACAACGGCCCCGAGTTCGAGATCATGTGTCGTGTAGTTCCGTTCATGAACTTTTAATTGTCGAGAGGCATAATCAATGACTTTCTCTCGTTGTGTTAATACACACCCAAAACCGTGTTTCGAGGCACCGTAATATACAACAAAATCATCATTGCCTTTGGGAAGAGACAATATAGGAGCAGTGGTTAGCTTTTTCTTCAAGATTTGGAACGCGGACTCTTGTTCGGTTGCCCAAATGAATTTCTTTCCCTTATTGTGAGGACTTCGACCTTATCCCCCAGGACGAAGTCTTCAACATTTGGTTCCATTGCGATGATCGACTCCAAGTAAGGTCCTTAGTAAGAGCTAATGCACAGCGGAAGACTTAATTCGTACCTGAGAATAAACATGCTTTAAAACGTCAACATAAAGTTGGTGAGATATATAGGTTTGTTGCTAGCAGCGTTATAACTATGGACCACAAGATTTCATATACATACATAATACACTCGCAAGTGTATGGAAAAGTCGTTGAGCACTTGGTAACCATACTTAACATTTAAATCACAGCAGCATATTCTTAAATAACCCTACACCGTACCAAGTGTAGTAACGAAACGAAGTACTGTGCAACCGTTTAAAACTGGTCGTCCAGCCCGGTTGGGGTTGTCAGGCCCGATAGATCTATCAACAGGATTCGTGTTTACGCTCCTCACGTAAATATTAGCTACCAAGTATAAAGAAATATGCCATGGTACAACTCAACGTAGATTTTATTTTTGATCACTTGTGTCCATAACGTAAATCCATTATAAAAACAGCGCATGTATTCTCAGCCCAAAAATATTTAGAGTTTAAAAAGGGACTATATACTCACCATACTGTATTTTGTAGTAAAAATACATATAACATCATCTAACAAGTGTAAGGTTGGTCTCGGATTCACGAACCTATATCAAGTATATATATTAAAACGTATAGTCATAATCAATCAAGTTTATATATTAAACTTTAATTATTTATATGTTATGTTACTAAATAAGTTTATTATATATATCTTATATATTATAGCTAAATGTTTAATAATTGAATTCTTATTAAAGTGTCTTAATGTATATCATTTATTATGAATATTATACATTAGTGTTTAAAAAAAAATATTATATAATGTATTAAAATTTAATATTTACTTATATGATTAAAGTACATTTATATTACATGTAACTTACTTAATGTTTTATAAGTATAGATAGTATATTTTATTTTTGAAGAAAATAGCATGTAATATTAATACAGCCATAATTTATGTAGTAAATATATTTTTATATAAAATCTTTTGTTTAAAAATAATAATTATAATAATAGTAAGGTAATAATAATAATAATAATAAAAATAATAATAATAAAAATAATAATAAGAGTATTGTTAATAATAATTATAATTCTAATAATAATCTAATAATAATAATAATAATAATAATAATAATAATAATAATAATAACAATTAAGAAGGTATACCCTTTTAAAGCCTTTTCCAAAAAGAATAGCTCAGGATCGGGTTTGAACCCATGACCTCTCGCTCGCATGACACACCATTAACCCTTGTTCTATTTATGTTTTTCGGAATATATATCCAACCTATTTGATATATCCCGTCTGTTTTAGCTTCCCCAACGATTATTGCTTGCTAAACTCACTGCATAAATATTTCGGCCCACTAACTCTACCCATTTCCTTGTCCTCTTTTTGCTCAGCCCAACCGAATATGGATCATGGCCCAAATAAGAATAATAAAGTATCCGATTCAGTTTTATCAATCATCTTATTCGAACGGTTTAAAAGAAAGGAATAAAAAATGCTGGAACCCACATCTTCTAGGATACCATCTATTTCCCCATGATTCATGGTGGTTTGTTGGGATTGAAAGTCGACAAGGGGAAAAAAAATATAATAGGAAACAAAAACGTAATCGTTTATTTAACATCATATCGTTATCATCATAATCACACCCTTCGATCATCGTCTCAATATTAACAGAAGTATGTACCGACAAACAGAAACACACGGATGCAATAACAGGAATTTTAGCTTTTTGATAATCGTCTTTCTCATCAATCAAATGGGTTTCTGTATTCATGGATTGTTAATGGGTTTCATGGTTTGAGTTATAACTAAACAGAAGTAGCAGCAATATAGTTGATCGAGCTGAAAATGAAATAGTTTTCGATTGCATCATGAATTAACAAGTGATACGGTTTCAAGTGGAGAGGGTTGGTTTTATTGAACGAAAAGAAATCAGAGGTAACAATAGTGATATATAGTTGTGAATTGCAGGAAAAGAAAAGAGTGAGAGAGAGAAAAAGAAGAAGTGGAAGGGTAAGGAATTCGTGGTGGTTGTACATGGTGGTCGTGCCGTGGTTGTGTTTTGGGGCGACGGACTGGAACAGAAAAGAGTAGAAACAGGTAGGAGACAAGCATGTAGCAGTAGCTCGAGGATTTGATTGTTTGTAGCGGTTTTGGTTATACACTAGAAACGTAGTAGCAGGAACCGAGGGGTTGTAGGTGACGAGAGTGGTGGTTTCAATTGGTAAACCGAAAGGAGATATGAATAAGATGATGTGTTTGAGTGAGTTGCTACTTCGACAAAAGAAAACAAAACAGTAGCTAAAGGATGCGTTTTTGAGTTCGTGTTCACTCGATCCAAAACAGAAAGAAAAGGAAAAATATAGTGGTTCAAGGTGGTTTGAGTGATAGAGGTTTCGGTTTGTGTTTGCTCGACCCAAAACATGAAACAAGAAAAGAATAAGGTGGTGGTTATGAACCGAAGAAGAAGAAGTTGTTGGATAGTTGGAGAAGAATGACAAGTTTTCATAATTCTTTCATGTATATGTATATATATATATAGAAAATGAATAAATGGTTAATATGGGTGGTATGGTTGTTTACATGATCAAGAAAAGAAGAAGAAAAATATAAGAGAGAAAATAGAGAGGTGGTGTCGTGGAGATGAGCAAGAAAAGGTCACGAAGGTACGAAAGTGTGGTGATCTCCGATGGTTGTGGTGGTAGAGTATGAAGAAGACAACTGGGTGTTGGTGGTGAAAGATGATTGGAAATGATGGTGGTTGTTATGGTAGTATCTGGTGGTGTAAGAGAGTGCCGAAGAAGAAGATGAAGGGATTTTGTTTACTCTCTAATTCATATCTATATCTATGTCTATATATAGATATATTATACCATAAATTAATTTAATAATGATATCCTAATAATTAAGAAATCATAAGGACATAATTTGAAGGAGAAAAAAAAAATAGTGAGTTTGATTGATACATTAACATTCACGGATCCAATAAGTTAATATTCTGCCAGACAGTTATCAGGGAGTACAATATCGTGTTCCGTTGTAAATTAGTGGCGAATAAAAGGTTTCGGAAAAATCCCAAATCTTTGCATAAAATATGAATATTCATACTGTTCAGTACTTTAGAAAACCAGTTGTAAAAAAAGTTATTTGATAGATATTGTCGGTACGAAATAATATATACGGAGTACTAAAACTTAAATCAAAAGGGTTAAAATATTTTAATCGAGCTCATACTCTCTTTAATCAATACGCGAATCAAATTTTATTTAAACCCTCATAGATATATATAGGTCTACATTATAATCAACGAAACATCAATCGGGAGTTGCAGATGTTTACAATTTAGATTCGAAATCATTTTTATTCAATATACACATTATATATATAAGAACATTTTAAATAACAAAATTTACTACGTAAATAAATATACTATTTAAATATTTTAAACAGTTAAATTTAATATATCAATATATATATATATATACAAGTAATATTCATATATATATACACACACACACACACACACATCTATTTACAATTAATTGTTCGTGAATTGCCGAGAACAGTCGAAGGGTATTTGATAACATGAAACAGTTCAAACTTTTTGAGACTCAACCTAACAGACTTTGCTTATCGTGTTGAAATTACACTATCGTATCGAGAGTTTGGTTTAAAATTAGTCGAAATTTTCCGGGTCGTTACAGTACCCACCCGTTAAAGAAATTTCGTCCTCGAAATTTGAGTGAGGTTGTCATGGCTAACAATAAAATTGTTTTCATGACGAATAGGAGTTGATAAATAGAGTTTTATCATTATTGATTAATATAGATAGAACGATTTGTTTATGTGAAGCGTACGAGTGAAGGTGTCACAAAAGAGTGAAATGAGAAATAAAGATTCGTCTTGACTTTTGACGTAGTCACGATTGATTTCAAGGATTTTAAGGAAATATTCTGTTCAGAAAGAAAATGAAGTAGCACAATTTATTAGCAAACTGTTGAAATTACGGAAGAACAGAAATATCAAGGAAATATTTCCGGGATATGCTTAGAGATTAAATAGAATGAAAGAGTAGTGTAACATGGCACATGATGAGGGTAAGATCTGTGAACCATCATCAGGTTTCATTAGAAATTTAGCATGACTTACTGTAATATAACCACGTTGGCCCGGTGTCATTATATTATACTAACTGATGCTTCAATTCCCTACACTTCTCTAGGAAATCATTCATAATTTAACTTGAATTTTAAAGAATATAGAAACTAAAACAGTTTCTTTTAGGATATAACACAGATAGCACGAAGAGATAAATAATTTCGGACAAGATTATTTATGAATATATCTTCAGAAATATCGAAGATATTTATGACGATATTTTTGGAATTTCTAAGTTCGAAGGTTGATGGAAAAAGATTTTCCGCAAGATTTTAACATGAGTAAGGAGCAAGATATTCGTTGAAAGTTTCATCGGATCCAGAAGATATACGTTATATATAGATATATAACTGTTGATGTAAGAACGTTTCAAAATTCGAGAATTAATGACTAATGCTTCCCGCTACTTAGTATGGCAACTATTGCTACAAGATGTCGATGAGTACATGATAAGACTTCAATAGACAAATATAGTGATTTGTCGGAGAGATTTAAGTCAAGGAGCAACGAGGTTGTTGCTACGTCTGCTGGTAATATTGTAGAATATAACAGGTTTTCTGGTAACAATAACAATGGCAAATGTATATATCAAAGTTATAGTAAGGTTGATTCGACGAAAAGTTGAAGTTGATTTGCTGAAGCTGTGACAAAATTGGCTACTTTGGAAAAGGATTGCAAAGTGATTTTCAATAGTAACATCGCCAAAGGAGCTAGCGCATATATGTGTTAAACCTTTACTTAGATTCCGAGAGTTTTTAAGGCGCATAACTATATGCATAGATCTTTTCTTCCGTAGATGAAGTGCGGTTGATTTATCTTCTCGATTGAGGTGTTTTTAAGAATCATGAAATTTTTGAAAGCTGATTGTAGTCGTCAAGATACAAATGAGGTTTAAGATGAAATCAAGTGGCAAACTTGAAGATTTGTTTAGTTTCATATGTTATAATCAATATTTTAATTCATTTTAATTGTCCAATGTTAGCAGTCCATAGTCCAATAGTCCAATAAATTCATATATATATAATATTCGAATTAATTAATACGTATCGTGACCCGTGTACCGGTCTCAGTGTCGATCACAACTCAAAGTATATATATATTTTGGAATCAACTCCGACCCTGTATAGCCAACTCCCACCTTCACATATAGAGTGTCTATGGTTGTTCCGAAATATATATATAGATGGGTCAATATGATAAGTCGAAACCTTGTATACGTGTCCCGTTAATTTAAAGTGCGTAAAATAAATAAATATATATCATGACCCATTATACAACGTGTTGTCTCAGATTTAATCCGACGTATTGTTGTACATGTGTCCCGACAGTATGTACAGTGCAGAAATTTAAAATTGCGAGAATGTAAATTGCGATAAATTAAATGTTAATCAGTTAGCTGGGAACAGTTATCCGGAACAGTTAGCGTGTAATCCTTAACAGATTTTTAATTAGTTAATTCGTGTGTTTCTAACAATTTTTAATTTGTCCAATATTTCTTCTTTATGCCACTTGTTGGATTCGGGTAGGAAAAATCCAAATTTGAAATTTAAATGGAAGTGATTAATCTGGAATGAACGGATACGTATATCGGTAATTGCAAGTAGAATAGCAAATGACCGTTGAATCAGATTCGAAAAAATGTACAGTGTAACTTATTAATGTGAAATCCAAATATTCCTCGGGTACTACCCACCCGTTAAAATATTTTCATCATTAACAGTTTGTACGAGAAAATTTTTAATTACAATCTTTATGAAAATATACTTGCATATATATTTTCATCGGATGTAATCTTGGATTTAATGAGTCAATAAGATATTAAACTCATTTGTTTTATCATTAATACTGGATTACATGATCTCTAAAACATTAGAGATTTCATAATCACCATGTCAAACGGAGATATATGAGGTAGAACGTTACATAAAGCGAAGGTAATCGATGTAGGACGATATATAGAACGAAGATTATGCTTGAAGAACAGATGATGATATTGAGGCATATGATGTTGATATCCGAGGTACATATCGTGACGTTAAGATTTATGATGTGATTGTGGTTGGTGTGATAAGAGTATTGTCGGCGTTGATGATTGTGGTACGGTTTATGCTGCTGGTGATGCTGCTGGTGTTTGTAACCTCCGCACCAGATTTTCCAAAGCCATTACTCGAGCACGTAGTTTGTTAACTTCTTATATTATGTCGAGATGATTGAGGACTGAAACGAGCGGGTGAGTAAGATTCAAATATAGGATAATATATAATCGTGACGAGATACTCTAGAAATGAGAGGGTAAATGGTTTCTCGAACAGGTTCGCCGGTAAGTGCTTTCAGGTTCATCGCCAAGAGGGCAATTTGAGAAGGATCTTTGATGTGAAATGATTTTCAAATATAGGATGATATTCTAACTTCATAGAATATCTATAATACTAAAGATTTCATAGCCTACAGAGGAACTTACGGCATATGACAAGCAAGTCTACAGATGCGCTAAGATATGAATCTTTGTCTACACAATATCGATGCACTAAATGCAGTAAGACGTGTCTAGACTAAAGAATGATAAGCAGGCAATTCCCTAAGGATGATAAGCAGATGGTTTCCGACTAAAAATGATAAGCAAAACTTTTTGACAGGTAGACACGGTCAAAGTCCAGACTCACTAATGTATCCTAACAACTACCAGTTAGACACACTAATGCAAGGCCTGGTTCGCTAAGACCAACGCCTACTACTACTACTACTACTACTACTACTACTACTACTACTACTGCTACTACTGCTACTACTGCTACTACTGCTACTACTGCTACTACTGCTACTACTGCTACTACTGCTACTACTGCTACTACTGCTACTACTGCTACTACTGCTACTACTGCTACTACTGCTACTACTACTACTACTACTACTACTACTGCTACTACTGCTACTACTACTACTACTGCTACTACTACTACTACTACTACTACTACTACTACTACTACTACTACTACTACTACTACTACTACTACTACTAGTAGTATTATCAACTATTAAGTATTATTATCAAAATTATTATTTTCGTTATCATTATTATTAAACTTATCTTTTTATTAAAAACTACTATTATTAAAAGTATCATTTCTACTAAAATCATTATTTAGTTATCATTAAAAACTATCCTTTTCTTTATTAAAATTATCATTATTAAAAGTAACATTTTAATTATTATTATTACTATTATTACTATCATTATTATTATTATCCTTAACTTAGTATTACTACAATTATTAATTTTTGCAAACAGAAGATATTTATATAAAAATATATTTATGTATACTAATATTACATAATATTATGTTTTAACTAATATAATATTATTTATATTGACATAACATTAATTAAATCATATATCAAATAAGCGTTATAATATATTATAAGTATTAATAAAATTATATATAAATATTAATACACAACTATATATATATATATATATATATATATATATATATATATATATATATATATATATATATATATATATATATATAAATTTGTTCGATTACAACTATGTGTGTTAATGTATATATAAATGATATAGGTTCGTGAATCCGAGGCCAACCCTGCATTTATCAGTTGTTCAATGCTGTCATATGTATTTTTACTACAAAATACAGTATAGTGAGTTTCATTTGCTCCATTTTTAATTGCTTTTGCAATATATATTTTTGGGCTGAGAATACATGCGCTGCTTTTATGTTTGAAGAAATAGACATAAGTACTTAAAATATATTCTACGTTGAGTTGTACCACCTTGCATATCTTTCCTAATAGCTTGGTAACTAATATTTACATGTTGTAAGAACATGTAAGCGCGAATCCTATTGATAGATCTATCGGGTTTGACCACCCCAACCGGGCTAGTCGCTCTAGTATCGTAAATGGTTGCATAGTACTTCTGTGACGATCGCTCCAAATTCATATGGACGAACACGTCATTCATCGATTTCATAGCGAGGTATTTGACCTCTATATGATACGTTTTGTAAACATTGCATTCTTTTGAAAAGGCTCACCATAAATGAATATTTAAATCAAAGGTTTTCGATATCTGATGATTTCTACATATAGACAATCACCGTAAATAATAGTTAACAATAGTACTTCCGTTGACAATGCAGTCAAAATAAGATACATGGTGATGATTTGGTGAATGCAACGTTTCCTTGAAAAATATGCCATGTAAGACTCCATGCACATAGCTTGTCTAACATATAAGCAAACAGCGGAAGACTTCTAGGGAACCTGAGAATAAACATGCTAATAAGTGTCAACACAAAGGTTGGTGAGTTCATAGTTTTAATATTTTGCATAATCTGTACATAAAGCTGGATCACAAGATTTCAGTTGTTTCATCTGAAACGTTTATCAAAATATTCTACGAAATTGAGCACCCTGGTAACTAAACTTAACGTATATATAATTTGTACCCTTTGTATAATCATCTTAATAATACACGCAAACCAACGTGTACGCTTCTTAAATAGCATACGTTCGTTAAAAGGCTAGTGCTCTAGCTCGGACGGGGATATCAAGCCCTATGGATCCATATACTACTACTCGCGCCCACCAGTTCTTATAACCGGCAGTTACTAGTCACCAAAGCTAAGGGATTTTCGGTTCAAACTCAGTATAGAATTTAGTATGTACTTGTGTCCATTGTTTAAAATAAAGTGCATGTATTCTCAGCCTAAAAATATAGATTGCAAAAGCAATTAAAAAGGGAGCAATGAAACTCACCTTAGGAGCACATAAAGTCGTTCACCGAAACGTGACCGAAACTCGGAATACCAATTAACCGTAGATCTCAACCTAGAGAACATATGTTGGTCAATAAATGTCTTATCCAGCTAGGTCTGGTCATAGTGTATCACAATCCTAATGCTCGATATCGACATACAAAAGTTATCCAAAGTCGTTTCAAAAAGTCAATTTTGACAGTTGTTTAACAAAACGAGACGTACCTTATATAAGGATTCATTTACTCGGTTGGTAATATTCAAAAATCCAATTTATCAATCTTACAAACAAGTTGTTTAAATATTAATTGCAGATTCAAAAGCAATTCCGATTAACGTCAATCATAATTCAGTTGACCATATCTTTTGATTCGTTCATCGAAATTACGCGATTTCTAAATGAAAAGTTATTGATTTTTCACCAGCTTTCCAAAAACATGCATATCATATACCTTTTATCAGTAATATATGTATTTAATTCGTGATTTATCATAAACTGTTTAACGACGAAATTTAGCATACGAGCATGCATAAATATATATACTCGAGCACTAGACATGGATACACAATTAATATATAAAAGATAAAATATGAGTGCTTACGTATCAATATTGTGATTCAATATTGCAGGAAAGTACGTAGACGCAACAGAGATAATAAACACTAGGTTTGATTTGCAAACAATACCCATGAATATTACCCATAACTTCCATAGTTATAACCCATAATTTCCTTAGCTCTATCCCGTTTGAAAACCCATTTTGAAAGTGACACGCTCATAACCTCGTCGTAGTATTTTATGTATAAATAATAATAATACTAATACTACTAATAATGATAAGATTAATAATAATATTAATCTTAATAATAATATAAATAATAATAATAATAATAATAATAATAATATATATATATATATATATATATATATATATATATATATATATTTATATATATATATATGTTTACAGAGAGAGATAGATGTATTTGTGTATGTGTCTCGAAGCCAAAACTGATCGACTTTATAGATGTTTTGTGGAATCAGTCCCCATGCGATCGCATGGGGTTTTAGTGTGTAGGCCATGCGATCGCATGGCTTCATTTTACAGCTCACATATTTTTTTGTCCTACGCTTGTCGACATAATAATATAATATCGAATTTAAAATTTTAAAAAGTCGTATTTATTAAATACTTCAGGGGTATTCTATGTAACTTATAATTAATAATTTCTATCATGTCGTTTTCATGTGAATAGTAAATGAATTAATTTAAATTCAACTATTTAAGCTACACGTTGTACGTTGTGCTTTACAAATTGTACATTATTAATTTAACTTCGTTTCTTAAAAAAAATACAAAAATTATATCATAAAAATAAAATGACTTAATACGTAAAATTTTTAATTTGAAATAGCATCGTTTAATAGTAAATTTTTAATCATTTCGTATATAAATATTATTCGCATGATTCCGTATATATCGAAAACTCTTATATTTATTAAAATATGTATATAATACATGTTATGACGTTCGTGAATCGTTAGACAAACAGGGTGGTCAACCGTTATATAAAAAATCATTTTCAAAAGTTTTAAAACTTGTTAAAATTCATTGCTTATCATGCCGAAAATATTAAATCATATAGAGAATTGGTTTAAATAAGTCGAAATTTTCCGGGTCATCACAGTACCTCCCCGTTAAAGAAATTTCGTCCCGAAATTTGAGTGAGGTCGTCATGGTTAACAATAAAAATGTTTTTATGACGAGTATGAGTTGATAAATAGAATTTCTATCACCGTTGAATAATATGGATAAAACAATCCAATTACTCGAAGCGTATGAGGGGAAGTTATTGTAAACGAGTGAAATGAAGAATAGAGATGCGTCTTATCTCTTGACGTAGTAACGATTGATTTCCAGAATTTAAAGAATAGAAAATCTTCATAATCTAAATAAGATTTGATTCTTCAAAATTTTCGAAAATTAAGATTTTTCTTTAAATGCGTAATCTGCCTCGATTGCTATGTATGATATTTCACTATAAATTGACCTCTTCCATTTCATTCATTTTCACTACTCCTATAATCTTCTTACTTATTTAATACTTCTTAATAGATTGTGTAAATGCTTCATCCAGTTCTGATTCTTGATATACTCCTAACTTTCATATCTATCATTCTTCTTTTTCATCTGCCACCGGAGGAATCTATTCACTTTTACTATACTCTTGGCTTTATAGTGTTTTTAGTTCTCCCGTGTCTTTACGTTGCAATACTTATTGATATTCATGGTTTGTAATTTATATGTTTTTATCGGGCTTTATATTCTCCGTTATATTTCGAAGCTTCATGCTTTCGTTATCTCTTCCCGCCTTCAAGTCAAGCGAATAATGGTCCAGAATTCGTAGGTATGGATTTTGAAATGAACATAGTTAATGTTCTAAGAAGGGAATTGTAATGGCATGATCTTGATTTGTCAAATTACTAGAATATCCGAAAAAGACCGAATCATCAAGAAATATATTTTCTTGATATATTTAGAGATTATATAGAATAAAAGAGTTATGTAACATGGTTCATAATGAGGGTGGGATCTGTGAACCTTTATCACATTCCATTAGAAATTCAGCATGACTTACTGTAATATAATCACGTTGATCAAGTGTCATTATATTATACTAATTCATGCTTCAGTTCCCAACACTACTTCAAAACATTCATATTTTAAACTTGAAGGTTTCAGAATTTAGAAACTAAAATAGTTTCTTTTATGATGTAATACAGATAGCGCGAAGAGATGAATGATTTCAGATAAGAATAGTTATAAAGATATCTCCAGAAATATCGAGGATATTTATAATGAAAGATACGATGATATCTTAGAATTTCTAATATCAGAGGATGATGCGGAAAATCTGTCTGTGAAGGTTTAGAATGAGGAGTAAGGTGTTTGCTAACGACTTTGGCAGACACTGATTCATTTGGATCCTTTGAAGGTAGATTTCGTCCTTTTGATTTATCCACAGCCTCCTTCATGGTTTTCTCAATCCATTTTCCAGTTTCAAACCTTCTCTTTTTCTCAGCTTTACCACCATACTATTCTTTATCATCAAACTTTTGACTGTTAAGGTCGTTTACAGTTTTTGCTGCTTCATCAGAATTGTTCCAATTTCAGAGAACTAGTTCATAGTTTGGGATGTTTTTTAGAAACTTCACATTCGGAGTAAATAAGTCTAGGAGATAGACATTATATGTTTATATATAACTGTTGGCGTAGAATTGCTGTGAAATTCGAAATACTGATTTGCTAATTCCCAGTAGTTGGTATGACAATTGTTGTTACAAGTTGTATATGGGTACTTGATAGAGTTTCAATAAATAATTATCGTGATTTTTTGGAGAGGCTTAATGATCAATGAAGTTGTTGATAAGTTTACTGCTAATGTGGTGGAATATGAAAGGTTTCCTGGTAACAATGATGAAGGGTTAATCGTTATAATAAGACTTATTCGAATGAACAATTGAAGGTAATTTTGCTGGAGTGGTGACAAAACTGTCTATTTTGAAAAGGGATTGAAAAGTTATTTTAGCTAATAAATGCTAAAGGGTCTGACACGGATAAGTGTTAAACTATGACTTTGATTTTGAGAGTTTTTCAGGTACAAGACTGCGGTAACATGTGGTTGGATCATCATCTCGATGATTCATTATTTGAAGTGTCTTTAGGAATTTTGAGGGATTTGAACATAGATTGTAATCGTTAATATTCATATGATGTTCTAGGAATTTGAATGATACAAATACTTTTCTGGGTTCTATGATGTTCTAGCACAGTTTTGAAGTCAAAGTATAGCTTCGAAAGATGTAGGAATCTAAGAATGATGTTACCTGTTAAATTTTGACCTGGATTCTGATCCGTTAATATCATAATATGTAATTGAATTTGTATGAAAACGATTGTATATCGCTGTGAGCATAGTTAATAATTTTTTTTTTCAAAGTTGAAGAATGTACAGTCTAACATATTAATTGTGAACTTATATATTTCCCGGGAATTACCTACCCGTTAAAGATTTCACAAGTAATATTTTGTACAAAAGAATTTTCATTACAGTCTTTATGAAAATATATGTATGTATATTTCTTCAGATGTAATACGGATTTAATGAGTTAATATCATATTAAGCTCATTTGATTTTCGGCTTGACTTAGAAATGATTAATCTCTAAAACATTAAAGATTACATAATCTTTGCGGAGTTTTTCACTAATGAAATCAACACTTTATTATTTATTCTTATTGATATTCCTCGGTGAAGGATGTTGGTGCTCATGGAATTTTTGTGAACCTTACAAGACACAGATGATGTTTTCTGAAAAGTTTCGAGTATATCGAAATTGAAAATGTAAAATCAATTATGTAATTGATTAATACACTTGGTTTATTATGAAATGGAATTCATTGAATTGAAACAGAGATTGTAGTTAACAATGGTTAAGTTGTTAAGGAAGGATGTACATCATTGCATATTAGTAATATGAACTAACCGAGTAGTACCTACCAGTTAAGATTCACATGTAATAGCTTAGTACGAAAAGATTTATTTTGATTTCAAAATTCATATATATTAAATATACATAAAATTTCTTCAGAGGAAAGGAGTTAATACTTCATCGGTTATTGTTGCTGGTATTTCTTGGTAACTACGGTGCGTATGACGTTGATGCTCGTGGAACAAATTGTGAAGTTGAGGTTTGCGATGCGGATGTTGTTGGTGGTAGTAATTGTACTGTTGGTGTTGTTGTTGGTGGTACTGTTGATGCCGGTGATTCTGCTGGTGCTTGTAACCTTTGCACCATATTCTCCAAAGCCACTACCCGAGCGCGAAGCTCGTTGACTTCTTCTACTACACCGGGATGATTGACGGTTCGGACGAGCGGATGAATAAGATCCAGAATTTGAGATAGTATATTATCGTGACGAGATACTCTGGAAATGAGAGAGAAAATGGTGTCTCGAACAGGTTCGCCGGTAAGTGCTTCAGGTTCTTCGCCAAGAGGGCAATGTGGTGGATGGAAGGGATCACCTTCTTCTTGTCTCTAATAATTAAGTAGGCTACGAACCCATCCCCAATTCATCCAGAATAGATGATGGCTAATTGGTTGATCCATTCCGGTTACACTGTCTTCGGAATTCAGGTGAATATCCATATCGGAATAGCTGTCAGAGTTTAAGGAATTTGAACTAGATACGGGATCCATCTTGTATAATTAGGGAGATGATTTTTGATATGAATTAGATTATAGAATTTAGTTTGGTATTCTTCAATACATAATTTACATATGTATATATAATACCAAATTCCATAAATTACGGAAAAATTTTCGAAAGATGTCAGGAAAAGTTTATAGTAACAGATACGCTAAGATATGAATTTTTGTCTAAACACTATTTATGCAATAAATACAGGAAAACGTGTCTAGACTTAAGAATGATAAGCATGTAATTTTTGACAAGAAATGATAAGCAAAACTTTTAACATGCAGACACGGTCGAAGTCCAGACTTACTGATGCATCCTAACAACTATCAGTTAGACACACTCATGCAAGACCTGGTTCGCTAGGACCAACGCTCTGATACCAACTGTGACGATCGCTCCAAATTCATATGGACGAACACGTCATTCATCGATTTCATAGCGAGGTATTTGACCTCTATATGATACGTTTTGTAAACATTGCATTCTTTTGAAAAGGCTCACCATAAATGAATATTTAAATCAAAGGTTTTCGATATCTGATGATTTCTACATATAGACAATCACCGTAAATAATAGTTAACAATAGTACTTCCGTTGACAATGCAGTCAAAATAAGATACATGGTGATGATTTGGTGAATGCAACGTTTCCTTGAAAAATATGCCATGTAAGACTCCATGCACATAGCTTGTCTAACATATAAGCAAACAGCGGAAGACTTCTAGGGAACCTGAGAATAAACATACTAATAAGTGTCAACACAAAGGTTGGTGAGTTCATAGTTTTAATGTTTTGCATAATCTGTACATAAAGGTGGATCACAAGATTTCAGTTGTTTCATCTGAAACGTTTATCAAAATACTCTACGAAATTGAGCACCCTGGTAACTAAACTTAACGTATATATAATTTGTACCCTTTGTATAATCATCTTAATAATACACGCAAACCAACGTGTACGCTTCTCAAATAGCATACGTCCGTTAAAAGGCAAGTGCTCTAGCTCGGACGGGGATATCAAGCCCTATGGATCCATATACTACTACTCGCGCCCACCAGTTCTTATAACCGGCAGTTACTAGTCACCAAAGCTAAGGGATTTTCGGTTCAAACTCAGTATAGAATTTAGTATGTACTTGTGTCCATTGTTTAAAATAAAGTGCATGTATTCTCAGCCCAAAAATATAGATTGCAAAAGCAATTAAAAAGGGAGCAATGAAACTCACCTTAGGAGCACATAAAGTCGTTCACCGAAACGTGACCGAAACTCGGAATACCGATTAACCGTAGATCTCAACCTAGAGAACATATGTTGGTCAATAAATGTCTTATCCAGCTAGGTCTGGTCATAGTGTATCACAATCCTAATGCTCGATATCGACATACAAAAGTTATCCAAAGTCGTTTCAAAAAGTCAATTTTGACAGTTGTTTAACAAAACGAGACGTACCTTATATAAGGATTCATTTACTCGGTTGGTAATATTCAAAAATCCAATTTATCAATCTTACAAACAAGTTGTTTAAATATTAATTGCAGATTCAAAAGCAATTCCGATTAACGTCAATCATAATTCAGTTGACCATATCTTTTGATTCGTTCATCGAAATTACGCGATTTCTAAATGAAAAGTTATTGATTTTTCACCAGCTTTCCAAAAACATGCATATCATATACCTTTTATCAGTAATATATGTATTTAATTCGTGATTCATCATAAAGTGTTTAACGACGAAATTTAGCATACGAGCATGCATAAATATATATACTCGAGCACTAGACATGGATACACAATTAATATATAAAAGATAAAATATGAGTGCTTACGTATCAATATTGTGATTCAATATTGCAGGAAAGTACGTAGACGCAACAGAGATAATAAACACTAGGTTTGATTTGCAAACAATACCCATGAATATTACCCATAACTTCCATAGTTATAACCCATAATTTCCTTAGCTCTATCCCGTTTGAAAACCCATTTTGAAAGTGACACGCTCATAACCTCGTCGTAGTATTTTATGTATAAATAATAATAATACTAATACTACTAATAATGATAAGATTAATAATAATATTAATCTTAATAATAATATAAATAATAATAATAATAATAATAATAATAATAATAATATATATATATATATATATATATATATATATATATATATATATATATATATATATATATATATATATATATATATATATATATATATATATATATATATGTTTACAGAGAGAGATAGATGTATTTGTGTATGTGTCTCGAAGCCAAAACTGATCGACTTTATAGATGTTTTGTGGAATCAGTCCCCATGCGATCGCATGGGGTTTTAGTGTGTAGGCCATGCGATCGCATGGCTTCATTTTACAGCTCACATATTTTTTTATCCTACGCTTGTCGACATAATAATATAATATCGTATTTAAAATTTTAAAAAGTCGTATTTATTAAATACTTCAGGGGTATTCTATGTAACTTATAATTAATAATTTCTATCATATCGTTTTCATGTGAATAGTAAATGAATTAATTTAAATTCAACTATTTAAGCTACACGTTGTACGTTGTGCTTTATAAATTGTACATTATTAATTTAACTTCGTTTCTTAAAAAAATACAAAAATTATATCATAAAAATAAAATGACTTAATACGTAAAATTTTTAATTTGAAATAGCATCGTTTAATAGTAAATTTTTAATCATTTCGTATATAAATATTATTCGCATGATTCCGTATATATCGAAAACTCTTATATTTATTAAAATATGTATATAATACATGTTATGACGTTCGTGAATCGTTAGACAAACAGGGTGGTCAACCGTTATATAAAAAATCATTTTCAAAAGTTTTAAAACTTGTTAAAATTCATTGCTTATCATGCCGAAAATATTAAATCATATAGAGAATTGGTTTAAATAAGTCGAAATTTTCCGGGTCATCACAACTTCGTTTTTACTACACTTGGTACAGTGTAGAGAGATTTCATAATAAAGGGAATATGCCAGATTAATTGTTAAGTATAGTTACCGAAGCGCTCAACAACTTATAGAATACTTTTATACACTTGCGAGTGTACATATATATAAACGAAAATCTTGTGGTCTATTAAAATATTGAAGTGATTGTTATGATAAACCTATGAACTCACCAACCTTTTGGTTGACACTTTTAAGCATGTTTATTCTCAGGTATAAAAGAAATCTTCCGCTGTGCATTTGCTCATTTTAAAGATATTACTTGGAGTCATTCATGGCATATTTAGGTCAGTACCTCGCAATGAGACCAAATGTTGAAGACTTCGTCCAGGTGGATTAGGACGGGCCGTCACATTTTTATTTGTGTATTATTAATTTGTATCATTTTTATTAGTTATGTCTAATGAAATTGTCATGTTGTTGTCATTTTTTGAATGAAAACGGATTTTAATTAGATAAATCGATTATTATATATAAAGAGCAATATTAAAGTAGACAAACGGATTTTTTTGAATTAAACACAACACACGACAAACATTAAATTAATATAATACAAAGTTACCGAATTGAACACACTTATACGATAGGTAAAGTACTTATTAGACGTCGTCCTACATATCCTTCAAGCACACGACTAAAATTAAACACACTTACTAAAATTAAACACATTTACTGAATTAAACACACTTCAAGCACACGACTACAAAGTTACTGGTATTGAAACACACAAATAACGACAACGAGGATGACTACGAGCATCCGATTTAGTGGATAAACTTTCAGAACCTGAGCTCGATGCTGTCGATGTTTCAGAAACGAAGGACCGGTCGTTAGGTAATGTGGTTATCAGACGTTGTCTCACCAGACCTTCAACAACACCTATACTAGTAAATACACGGTTCAGAAATGCTCCGTACGGAAGATGAGGTCTTGTTTCTGCATAACGAAGTTGATTCATTCGGGAAGCGACCAAATGAGCAATATTTACTTGGATGTTGTGAGTTATGCACCAGTGAAGACATGCTTCAGTCATTGACATTCGAGTGACATTTGGTTCGCGGTGGTACATGTTACTCCTTATAATTTCATTTCTAATTGCAATATTTCTCGGACGAAGATATTCGTCAAGGATGCCTGAACGTTCTACAGTTCTGAATGGAACTGCAATACGACACACAAGTATGGTCATGTCATATTTTGGAATATCCCGAGGAAGAGCTTCGAGGTCTTCACTGGGAAAATAGATATTTTTACCTTCAAATGGTACGCCCAATAGCATACCAATACTCGTGTTGCCAGTCATAGATTTGAAACCTCACTAATTGTTCATTAGTGAAATCAAAGTTGGAATAGAATTGATGAACGAGTGCAGGAACAAAGAACTTATCAAGCAAAAGGAAAGGAAGCCAACCCATTCTTCTGAATTCATGGTCGAAATCTGAAAAATCTTGTAGACTGACTTCCCGATCTTCACTAGTAGATCTATTATTTGTTGGTTGATTCATAGTGTGATTGTAGAGATAGAGATAGAGAGAATTGAATGGGTAGATATGGATGAAGGAGTGTGTATGGCTACTCTTTAAGTAGACACAAACTGCCACCAAGAATTACCGCACAAATGTTTCCCGCCCAAATCTTTCCCGCCCAAATGTTTCCCGCCCTAATGTAACAGTGTTTATGTGTCGGTGTACGTAACGGTGTTATTATTATTATTATTATTATTATTATTATTATTATTATTATTATTATTATTATTATTATTATTATTATTATTATTATTATTATTATTATCATTATCATTATCATAATAATAATAATAATAATAATAATAATAATAATAATAATAATAATAATTATTATTATTATTATTATTATTATTATTATTATTATTATTATTATTATTATTACTATTATTATTATTATTATTATTATTATTATTATTATTATTATTATTATTATTATAAAAGATTATTTTTTTTAACATCACTTTTATTAAAACACCAAACACTGTTACATTTTTGTTGAAACTAAACACAAACATGGCTAAACACAAACATGACTAACACAATCACAACGAGAATACAGCTTAAACATCTAGAAATCATCAAAATCATACGAATGGAACTTGTCATCCGAATCATCCGAATAGAACTTGCCATCCGTGTCGTATTGTGGCTTGGAAGGTACATAGTCCTCTTCATTAGAATACACAACGTATTCGTTGTCGTCCCGAAATTTGATGTACACCTTGATTGTTTTATTACGACTCACTGCTCGACCAACAAGCTCATTCCAGTCTTCTTCCTCTTCAAGAAGAGTGGCTGGCTTGTCGGACTCCTTGAAAAACTTTAACATCCTCAGATCGGGCCTAGATGTAAGATGACCTTTTTACCCTTAGGCATAATTGTGTGGTTAATTATGCTTTTATTTTAATATAATGTTTATTGTTATTTTATTATTTAGTTAAGACCAGTTTGTGACAAGGGTCACAGAACATGTTCGTTTATTTAATTTGGACTCCGTTAGGGCAGTCAAATTAAGTACGAAAGTTATCAGATAACTGATAAATACCCGTGTGTGATGGGGTATGGTATTTAATATAAATATATAAGCAAGAATTCAGCCATTTCTCTCATTTTCTTGAATCTTCCTAAACACACTCCGTACCTACTTTCTCTCCTACTTGAAACCCTAATTTCTCAATCTTGTTTTTGGATTAAAATTGTGTTATTAAGATTGTTACTACTGATTTCGTAATCATTTCAAGGTAACAACTTCTGATTTTCAGTTCTAAATTGCTAGATTTGTGTTGTTTTAAGTTAGGTTTTATCAAAAGTGGATTTTGAGTCAAATTTAGCCAAATTGATGTTATTGATGCTTAAAACTAGAGGGTTTGAGTCCCTAAATGTTTTCCTAACATGTTGTGTGTGAATTTTGGGTCAAAAACATGTCTGAAAACGAGATTGAGCAATTTTGGTTCGAAAACCTGTCATTTCTGCTGCTGCTGCTCGATGAACACAACCGTACGGTTGCAGCTTTCAACCGCATGGGTACATGGTGCAACCGTATAGGTGCATGTGCAACCGTATAGGTGCATGTGCAACCGTACGGATGCAGTGGTGTTGGTGCAACCGGGCAGTATGTGTCAAGCGTACGGATGTATGATGCAACCGTACGGATGGACTTGCAACCGTACGGATGCATGTGCAACCGTACGGATGTATATCAGATCAGTAGTTGTTGTATATTTTAGCTGTTTCCAAGCCGTTATTCTATCCGCGTGACTTATGATTATCAGGATGTAAATTCTGAAAATGCATAAGTGTTAGGTGGACTTTTAGCGGCGCTTTTTGTGACTGATTTTTCTGTACTGTGCTGTTTTGTGTTAACGGACAGAAACTAACTTGATTTACCTTTTGTTCAGGTGATAAAGATAAGGAAGTCGCTCAGTGATAGATTATCTAAGCTTGTTGCTGGTATTCGGTGAGTGGGTCTATCTCCGGATAGAGTATTAAGTAGCTGACACGCTACTTGTTCAGACTCTTTATTATTATGTTTATGCCTTGTATGAATACCATGTGTAGTTAGTTATTGCCATGCTAGTTAGGACGATTGCATGACTGATTATCTGTGTTCTTATGTGTGCACTGTTAGTTAGACACCAACCGAGGCGGCAAGGTTGGGAACCCACCAAGGCGGCAAGGTCGGGTTGGTGTGAGGTCTACCGTGGTAGCCTGGTCGGGTCATGATGTAACTGATTATTCAGTATAGTATAGAAGGACACATGTGTTGCGTTCGGACGGTTATGCAGTGGAATCAGTAAAGCAGACTATCGGTAGACTGTAGTTTGATCAGCTAAGTCGTGTGCTCGTACAAGCCGCCGATCCTCATATTGTCAGATGTTGTTGTATGCTAGTTAAGGACGTTATCATATCTGTGACCTTTGCATGTTTAGTTGCTTATGCTTGATCTGTTAGATAGTATCCATTCACTTAGCAGTTGTGCTAATTCCCCCACATTTCCACCCCTTTCAGGTTTAGGTACTATTGTTTAGGATGCGTGTTGTGGACCGATTTGAAGACATGTTTGACTATGTGATTAACTCTGATGTTTTCTATTTTAATGATGTTTTCACGTAACACTGATGTTTTGGAATATTATAATAACCTTAACTAAGTTGATTTGTTAACTATGGTTTGTAAGTATTAACCAGGGTTATTTTAGTAACTAAATGTACTTCCGCTGTGATTAAAAAAAAATCAGGGTGTTACAACTTGGTATCAGATCTGGTTTAACCTGACTGGCAGGTTAATCGTAGAGGAGGTTCTCACAGTGGCGACCTGTGACGAAGCATTGGCTCTTACCCCTTGTGATCCCTTTATGTGTAAAGGGTTGGCCGGCTGTGCAGAGACGCGGGCTGTTAAACCAGGCTTTGAGGTACACTCAGTGGTCACCCTGTGCGCAGGAACGGCACTGAGTGGGATGCGTCCCCAAGTTGTTTTACAACTTCGTATCAGAGCGAGGTTTAACAGCAAGTATGTACGCATATTTGCTCCTAAACCCTGAGTTAAGTCAAACATGTCCGTGGGGTGGGGCTAAGTGAATGTAGGATTTGGTACATGTTAGTGTTTAGTAAACTAACAGTTATCCACTGAGCTTTTTGCGAGTGTTTTGTAGCACAGATGGCAGATGACAGAGATGCGAATGCTACAAACCCGATCCACCCCAGAACGTTCAGTGCTCCGGATGTGGAGGATGAGGCAGAGGTTTACGATGCTGATTATGTGCATGAGCTTGAAAGTAAACTTAAGGAAGTTCAGGAAAAGATTACTGAGCTTGAGTTAGCTAGACAGTCGGGTAATGAGGATACACCACCGGGTTTTGCCACTGCTAAATCACACACAGTACCTCAAATACACTAGAACCTACCCATTACAGAACCAATTCCCTCAACATGTTATGGCACCACAGTTTAACTACCAATATCAAAATCCCATGATGATGAACCAAGTTCAGCCGCCCATATACCAACAACCATTTCCACAACAGTAATTTTAACAACAATACCAGCCACCAAAAAGATGCACCTTCAAACAATTTAGAGATTGTGGACCTTCTCCCTACTCAGGAAGTTCTGACCCAACCACAACTCTCAATTGGTTAAGGGAAGTTGAAAAGGCATTCGAGGCATGTCAGTGTGAGCCAGAATTGAAGGTAACTTATGCGAGTAGGTTGTTGAAAGACAGAGCTATGGTGTGGTGGGATTATGTGATAGCAAGTGTTCCTCCAGAACAAGTTCGAATGATCACTTGGGAGCAATTTTAAGGTAAAGTATGTGAGCAGTACTACAATGTGTTCGATATAAATAGAATTAAGATGGAATTCCTTGAAATGCGAATGACGACGCAGATGTCAATTGATGAGGTGATTGAGAAGTACATGGACAAGTTAAGGTTTGTGCAACAATGGGTGCCTGATGAACAATCAAGAATCCAGCTGTGATGATCGCTCCAAATCCATATGGACGAACACGTCATTCATCGATTTCATTGCGAGGTATTTGACCTCTATATGATACGTTTTGTAAACATTGCATTCTTTTGAAAAGGCACACCATAAATGAATGTTTAAATCAAAGGTTTTCGACATCTGATGATTTCTACATATAGACAATCATCGTAAATAATAGTTTACAATAGTAATTCCGTTGACAATGCAGTCAAAATAAGATACATGGTGATGATTTGGTGAATGCAACGTTTCCTTGATAAATATGCCATGTAAGACTCCATGCACATAGCTTGTCTAACATATAAGCAAACAGCAGAAGACTTTTAGGGAACCTGAGAATAAACATGCTAACAAGTGTCAACACAAAGGTTGGTGAGTTCATAGTTTTAGTGTTTCGCATAATCTGTATATAAAGGTGGATCACAAGATTTCAGTTGTTTCATCCAGAAACGTTTATCAAAATATTCTACAAAATTGAGCACCCAAGTAACTAAACTTAACGTATATATATTTTATACCCTTTGTATAATCATCTTAATAATACACGTAAACCAACGTGTACGCTTCTCAAATAGCATACGTCCGTTAAAAGGCTAGCGCTCTAGCTCGGATGGGGATATCAAGCCCTATGGATCCATATACTACTACTCGCGCCCACAAGTTCTTATAACTGGCAATTACTAGTTACCAAAGCTAAGGGATTTTCGGTTCAAACTCAGTGTAGAATTTAGTATGTACTTGTATCCATTGCGTTTAAAATAAAGTGCATGTATTCTCAGCCCAAAAATATATATTGCAAAAGCAATTAAAAAGGGAGCAAATGAAACTCACCTTAGCAGCATATAAAGTCGTTCACCGAAATGTGACCGAAACTCGGAATACCAAATAACCGTAGATCTCAACCTAGAGAACATATGTTGGTCAATAAATGTCTATCAAGCTAAGTCAGGTCATAGTGTATCACAATCCTAATGCTCGAGAACGACATACAAAAGTTATCCAAAGTCGTTTCAAAAGGTCAATTTTGACAATAGTTCAACAAAACGAGACGTACCTTATATAAGGATTCATTTACTCGGTTGGTAATATTCAAAAATCCAAATTATCAATCTTATAAACAAGTTGTTTAAATATCAATTGCAGATTCAAAAGCAATTTCAATTAATGTTAATCATAATTCAATTGTCCATATCTTTTAATTCGTTCATCGAAATTACGAGATCTCTAAATGAAAAGTTATTGATTTTTCGCCAGCTTTCCAAAAACATGCATATCATATACCTTATATCAGTAATATATGTATTAAATTCGTGATCTATCATAAACTATTTAACGATAAAATTAATCGTACTAGCATGCATAATCCTATATACTCGAGAACTAGTCAGGGATATACTATTAATATATAATAGATAAGATATAAATGCTTACGTATCAATATTGTGATTTAATATTGTAGGACAGTACGTAGACGTAACAGAGATGATAAACACTAGGTTTGACTTGCGAACAATACCCATGAAGATTACCCATAACCTCCATAGCTATAACCCATAATTTCCTTAGTTCTATCCCGCTCGAAAACCCATTTTGAAGGTGACATGCTCATAACCTCATCGTAGTATTTTATGTATAATACTAATTAATAATACTAATAATAATAAGATTAATAATAATATTAATCTTAATAATAATAATAATAATAATAATAATAATAATAATAATAATAATAATAATAATAAAAATAATAATAATAATAATAATAATAATAATATAAATAAATACTTACGGAGTAATATTAAGAGTGTGAGAAAAACAGAACTGAAATCGTGCAATTTATAGAACCTTTTCTGAAAAAGCACCCCATGCGATCGCATGGGATTTGTGCTTCAAGGCCATGCGATCGCATGGCCCTCTGATCCAGCTCACAAATTTTTGTTTTCTTGTTTGTCGACATATTTATTTATTAATATATAATATATATAATTTATATTAATTAATTATATATTATATTATATTCTCGTGCATAGTTGACTTGAAATTTTCGTTCTGATGTCTCGTACGTTGTCACTCGACTTATGCCCCGGTTCCGGTTTCTCGAACGCATTTTCGTATGCTTAGAAAACTATCACTTTACGTTTTGTGACTCGTACCTTTGTCAAAATATAGTCTTAAATTATCAATAAACTATACCACTCAAAGTATATCTTAATCTTTCGAGTGTTTTGGTCATTTACTTCTATAAATCATTGTCTCGTTATTTATTAATATAATAGTATTTATCAAACGTTTCATAACCAAGTTAATATCTATTCTTAATATTTATAAACACGTTTTAAAATACATATCACAATTTATTTATATATCTAATTCTAACAGTTAATATTCCTTATTATTGTATGTGTCCAAATTACGTTATTTAAACAAACACTTTACCATTTATTCCGAATACCGTTAAACATGAATGATTTCCCAAATCAACGTAGACCTCACAACAGAAACTCGTAATAGTATTATAATTCTTAAGGGACTCAATAAATATCTTTTAATTCAATCGAATGGCATAATCTTTTAACTCAGTAGTTAAATATATCAATCAGATAATCAAACCAACAAGTTTAATGCACAGTACCGTATACGCAACACTTTGTTACGTTTTCAAGTTATAGTATATGTATCTATTTACATATAATTGTTCACGAATCGTTGAGAACAATCGAAGGGTAATTGAATAGTTCAAAAGTTTTGAGATTCAGTTTAACAGACTTTGCTTATCGTGTCGGAAATGTTAATCATACAAAGATTAAGTTTAAATTTGGTCAGAAATTTCCGGGTCATCACAGTACCTACACGTTAAAAAAATTTCGCACCGAAATTTGAGTGAGGTCATCATGACTAACAATAAAAATGTTTTCATGACGTATATGTGTTGATAAATAGAGTTTTATCACCGTTGAATAATATGGATAAAACAATCCGATTATTCGAAGCGTATGAGAGAAGTTATCGTAAAAGAGTGAAATGAAGAATAGCGATTCGTCTTAACTCTTGAAGTATTAACGATCGATTTCCGTAATTTAAGGAATAGAAAATCTTCATAATCTAAATAAGATTTGATTCTTCGGAATTTAAGGAAATTAAGATTTCTTTTGATTAAATGCGTAATTTGCCTCGATTGCTATGTTTGATATTTCGCTATAAATTGACCTCTTCCGTTTCATTATTTTCATCACTCTTACATCTTTTTCCTCATTTCCTATTTTTAAAAGATTGTAAAAAATGCTTCATCCAGTTCTGATTCTTGATATACTCCTAACTTTCATATCTGTCATTCTTCTTTTTCATCTACCACCGGAGGAATCTGCTTACTTCTACTTTGCCCTTGGGGTTATAGTGCTTTTAATTCTCCCGTATCTTTATGTTGTGATAAACATTGATATATACGGTTTGTAATTTATGTGTTGTTATCGGGCTTTATATTCTCCCTTATATTTCAAAGTTCCTACTTCTGTCTTCTATAATTATTATCATCCCCAGTTAATGCTTTCTTTTATTTGCTGCGATTTATACCCCAATTTCTATTTCGGAGTTTTGTCCCTTCGTTTCTTCTTCTTGTGACTAAGCATTGCTTGTAATAGTCCAGAATTCGCAGATATGAATTTCGGAATGAACATTGTTAATGTTCTAAGAAGAAAATGTTAATGGCACGATCTTAATTTGTTAAATTACCAGAATACCTTGGAAAAGACAGAATCATCAAGAAATATTTTCTTAATATTTTAGAGATTAACTAGAACACAAGAGTCGTATGACATAGCACATGATGACGTTATGATCTGTGAATCATCACGTTCCATTTAGAAACTCAGCATGACTTACTGTAATATAATCACGTTGATCAAGTGTCATTATATTATACTAACTTATGCTTCAGCTCCCAACACCACTTCAAAAATATTCATATTTTAAACTCGAAGGTTTCAGAATTTAGAAACTAAAATAGTTTCTTTTATAATGTAACACAGAGATCATAAGGAGAAAATTGATTTCCGATAAGAATGATTATGGAATTATCTCTAGAAATATGGAGGATATTTATAATGAAAGATACGATGATATCTTAGAATTTCTAATATCAGAGGATGATGAAGAATATTGTCCGCAAGGGTTTAGATTCGGAAGCAAGGTATTCGTTAATGGCTTCAGCAGATACTGAATCATTTGGATTCTTTGAAGGCAGGTTTCAACCTTGTGATTTATCCACAGCCTCTTTCATACTTTGCTCAATCCGTTTTCCAGTTTCAAACTTTCTCTTTTTTCTGAGCTTTGCCAGCACACTGTCCTTTATCACCAAACTTTTTACTGTTAAGGTCGTTTACAGTTTTTGCTGCTTCATCAGCATTTTTTAAGATTTCGAGAACTAGTTCGTAGTTTAGGGTGTTTTTCAGAAACTTCACATTCGAAGTCTGTAAGTCTTGAAGGTAAACGTTATATGTATATATATATAACTGTTGGTAAAAAATTGCTACGAAATTCAAAATACTGATTTACTAATTCCCAGTAGTTGGTATGACAATTGTTGTTACAAGTTGTATATGAGTACTTGATAGAGTTTCAATGAATAATTATCGTGATTTTTCGGAGAGGCTTAATGATCAATGAAGTTGTTGATAAGTTTACTGCTAATGTGGTGGAATATGAAAGGTTCTCCGATAACAATGATGAAGGGGTAATCGTTATAATAAGGCTTATTCGAATGAACAATTGAAGGTGATTTTGCTGGAGTGGTGACAAAATTGTCTATTTTGAAAAGGGATTGAAAAGTTATTTAGCTAATAAATGCCAAAGGGTCTGACACGGATACGTGTTAAACTATAACTTTGATTTCGAGGGTTTTTCAGGTACAAGACTGCGGTAACATGTGGTTGGATCATCATCTCGATGATTCATTATTTGAAGTGTCTTCAGGAATTTCGAGGGATTTGAACATAGATTGTAGTCGTTAATATTCATATGATGTTCTAGGAATTTGAATGATACAAATACTTTTCTGGGTTCTATGATGTTCTAGCACAGTTTTGAAGTCAAAGTATAGCTTCGAAAGATGTAGGAATCTAAGAATGATGTCTTTTGTTAAATCTTGACTTGGATTTTGATTTGTCAAAATCAAAATATGTAATCAAATTTGGATGAGGATGGTTGCTTAGATTTTTATAAAAGAATATATATTGTTGTGAAAGTAGTGAGTATAGTTTATGATTTGTTGAATCAGAATCGAAGAATGTAACATATTAATTGTGAATTTATATATCTCTCGGGTATTACCTACCCGTTAAAATATTCTCACAATTAACAGTTTGTACAAAAGAATTTTCTTAATTACAATCTTTATGAAAATATACCTACATATATATTTTCCTTAGATGTAATCATGGATTTAATGAGTTAACATAATATTAATCTCATCTGGTTTTCGACTAGGACTAGAATATATAATCTCTAAAACTTTTAGAAACTACATATTCTCTGCAAAATATTTCTTCGATGAAGTTATGAATCAATACTTCATCGTTTGTTGTTGTTGGTATTCCTTGGTATTTATGGTGCGTATGACATTGATGTTCGAGGTACAGATTGTGATGTTGAGGTGTGGGATGCGGATGTTGTTGTTGGTGGTGGTGATGGTACTGTTGGTGTTGCTGATGGTGGTACTGTTGCTGCCGGTGCTGCTGCTGGTGCTTGTAACCTTTGCACCACATTCTCCAAAGCCATTACCCGAGCGCGAAGCTCGTTGACTTCTTCTATTACACCGGGGTGATTGTCGGTTCGGACGAGTGGACGAATAAGATCTAGAATTTGAGATAATATATAATCGTGACGAGACACTCTGGAAATGAGAGAGAAAATGGTGTCTCGAATAGGTTCACCGGTAAGTGCTTCAGGTTCTTCGCCAAGAGGGCAATGTGGTGGATGGAAGGGATCACCTTCTTCTTGTCTCGAATGATTAAGCAGGCTACGAACCCATCCCCAATTCATCCAGAATAGGTGATGGCTGATTGGTTGATCCATTCTGGTTAGACTGTCTTCGGAATTCAGGTGAATATCCATATCGGAATAGCTGTCGGAGTTTAAGGAATTTGAACTAGATACGGGATACATCTTGTATAATTAGAGAGATGATTGTTGATATGAAATAGATTATAGAATTTAGATTGGTACTCTTCAATACATAATTTACATATGTATATATAATACCAAAATCCCGTAAATCACGGAGAAATTTTCGGAAGATGGCAGTCAAAGTTTACCGTAATAGATATGCCAAGATATGAATTTTTGTCTATACACTATCTATGCAATCAATGCAATAAGATGCGTTTAGACTTAAGAATGACAAGCATGTAATTTTCGACAAGAAATGATAAGCAAAACTTTTAACATGCAGATACGGTCGAAGTCCAGACTTACTAATGCATCTTAACAACTATCAGTTAGACACACTCATGCAAGACCTGGTTCGCTAAGACCAATGCTCTGATACTAACTGTGACGATTACTCCAAATCCATATGGACGAACACGTCATTCATCGATTTCATTGTGAGGTATTTGACCTCTATATGATACGTTTTGTAAACATTACATTCTTTTGAAAAGGCACACCATAAATGAATGTTTAAATCAAAGGTTTTCGACATCTGATGATTTCTACATATAGACAATCACCGTAAATAATAGTTTACAATAGTAATTCCGTTGACAATGCAGTCAAAATAAGATACATGGTGATGATTTGGTGAATGCAACATTTCCTTGATAAATATGCCATGTAAGACTCCATGCACATAGCTTGTCTAACATATAAGCAAAAAGCGGAAGACTTCTAGGGAACCTGAGAATAAATATGCTAACAAGTGTCAACACAAAGATTGGTGAGTTCATAGTTTTAGTGTTTCGCATAATCTGTATATAAAGGTGGATCACAAGATTTCAGTTGTTTCATCCAGAAACGTTTATCAAAATATTCTACAAAATTGAGTACCCTGGTAACTAAACTTAACGTATATATATTTTATACCCTTTGTATAATCATCTTAATAATACACGCAAACCAACGTGTACGCTTCTCAAATA
Source organism: Rutidosis leptorrhynchoides (assembly GCF_046630445.1). Classification (NCBI taxonomy): domain Eukaryota; kingdom Viridiplantae; phylum Streptophyta; class Magnoliopsida; order Asterales; family Asteraceae; genus Rutidosis; species Rutidosis leptorrhynchoides. The sequence goes on along the minus strand of NC_092341.1, from coordinate 317,838,339 downwards.
GCATACGTCCATTAAAAGGCTAGCGCTCTAGCTCGAACGGGGATATCAAGCCCTATGGATCCATATACTACTACTCGCGCCCACCAGTTCTTATAACTGGCAGTTACTAGTTACCAAAGCTAAGAGATTTTTGGTTCAAACTCAGTGTAGAATTTAGTATGTACTTGTATCCATTGCGTTTAAAATAAATTGCATGTATTTTCAGCCATAAAATATATATTGCAAAAGCAATTAAAAAGGGAGCAAATGAAACTCACCTTAGCAGCATATAAAGTCGTTCACCGAAATGTGACCGAAACTCGAAATACCAAATAACCGTAGATCTCAACCTAGAGAACATATGTTGGTCAATAAATGTCTATCAAGCTAAGTCAGGTCATAGTGTATCACAATCCTAATGCTCGAGATCGACATACAAAAGTTATCCAAAGTAGTTTCAAAAGGTCAATTTTGACAATAGTTCAACAAAACGAGACGTACCTTATATAAGGATTCATTTACTCGGTTGGTAATATTCAAAAATCCAATTTATCAGTCTTAGAAACAAGTTATTTAAATATCAATTGCAGATTCAAAAGCAATTTCAGTTAATGTTAATCATAATTCAGTTGTCCATATCTTTTAATTCGTTCATCGAAATTACGAGATCTCTAAATGAAAAGTTATTGATTTTTCGCCAGCTTTCCAAAAACATGCATATCATATACCTTTAGGGAGAATGTGTGTTGGAGTTATCACCAGCCAGGTCACCGTTCAGCTAGTTGTGAGGCGTCAAAGGGCGCAAGTTCCGGGGCAGGGTCAGGGGCGCGTTCGGCATCTGTCGGGGGTTCTACAGCCTCTAGTGGACAGAAGAGAAAGAACCCGCCGACTGTGGAATCTAGGGCCTTTCAGATGACAGTTGAGGCCGCAACAAATAATGATGACATCATTACCGGTATGTTCTTGATCAACTCAATACCTGCTAGAGTATTGTTTGATTCGGGTGCAAATAGGAAGTTTATGTCTATAAATTTCTGTACTAAGTTAGGGTTACCTGCTACTATGCTACCTGAGCCTGTTAGAGTAGAGGTAGCTGATGGTAAGACGGTTTTAGTCACAACGTATGTGTCTAGAGCTAGTATAGAAATTGATGGTAGACCGCTTGCTATGTCCTGTTTAGTGTTGCCTATCCCAAGTTTTGATGTAGTGTTAGGGATGAACTGGATGAGAGGCCCACATTAAGTGTGATAAGAAGATTGTGACCTTTCGTTTGAATGATGGAATCTGTATTGTGGCCCGAGGGGAATGAAGTGGGTTTAGTTTTCCGTTGATTTCTATGATGAAGGCGAAGAAGTCACTTTCTAAGGGGTGTGAATCTTTTATGGTTTATGTTATTGACGCTAAGATAGAGAAGAGATCTATTACTGATATTCCAGTGGTTTCGGAATTTCCTGAGGTATTTCCTGACGAATTACCGGGATTACCACCGGTAAGAGAAGTAGAGTATAAGATTGAGTTGGTTCCGGGAACAACTCTAGTAGCTAAGGCTCCTTATAGGTTAGCACCTTCTGAAATTAGAGAAATGATGTCTCAGATACAGGAACTATTAGACAGGGGGTTTATAAGACCGAGTTCCTCCCCGTGGGGTGCGCATGTGTTGTTTGTAAAGAAGAAAGATGGTACTCTGAGAATGTGTATAGATTATCTAGAATTGAATAAGAGGATGGTTAAGAACAAGTATCCTTTACCTAGAATAGATGATCTATTTTACCAGCTTCAGGGTGCGTTGTATTTTTCAAAAAATAGATCTTAGATCCGGGTATCATCAGGTTCGAGTTGCAGAAGCAGATATACTGAAAACAACGTTCAGAACAAGATATGGGCATTACGAGTTCTTGGTTATGCCATTTGGGTTGACAAATGCTCCAGCAGTCTTTATGGATCTAATGAACATGGTTTGTAAACCGTACTTAGATCAGTTTGTTATTGTGTTTATCGATGATATATTGGTGTATTCAAAGTCAGATGCTGATCATGCGACACATCTTCGATTGGTGTTAGAGTTGTTAAAGAAAGAGCACTTATATGCTAAGTTCTCGAAGTGTGAGTTTTGGCTTCGAGAGGTTCAGTTTTTGGGTTATGTTATCTGTGAGGCAGGTATTAAAGTGGATCCGTCTAAAATAGAAGCGGTAATGGGTTGGAATTCGCCGAAGACGCCGACAGAAGTTAAGAGTTTCTTGGGTCTTGCGGGTTATTATCGCCGATTTATAAAAGATTTTTCCAAAATAGCGGGTCCTTTAACCAAATTGACCAGAAAAGACGTAAGTTTTCGATGGAGTGATCAACAAGAACATGCCTTTCAGACTCCGAAACAGTTGTTATGTCGGGCTCCAATGTTAGCATTGCTAGAGGGTTCAGATGACTTTGTGGTTTATTGTGATGCGTCAATTGCTGGGTTAGGGTGTGTTCTGATGCAGAGAGATAAAGTTATCGCGTACGCTTCTCGTCAGTTAAAGACACATGAACATAATTATCCTGTTCATGATTTAGAAATGGCTGCTGTGGTATTTGCATTGAAATTATGGAGACACTACTTACACGGTACAAAGTGTGTGATATGTACAGACCATAAGAGCCTCCAGTATATTTTCACGCAGAAAGAACTGAATATGCAACAGAGACGGTGGATTGAGCTTATAAAAGACTACGATTGTGAAATAAAGTATCACCCGGGTAAAGCAAATGTCGTTGCCGATGCTTTAAGTCGTAAAAAGACCGTAGAGACCGTGAAATTTATGATAACTGAAATAGTTTCAGACCTTATTAAACAGTAAGACAAGTTCAAGCCCAAGCTTTATTGGAGGAGAACTTAAAGACTGAACTAATGACCAAAATCAAGGACCAATTGACTGACAATTCTCGTGGACTTAAGACATTTAAGAACCGAATTTGGGTGCCTATGCTTGGAGATTAAGAAAATTGATCTTAAATGAAGCTCACAAATCGAGGTTAACTATCCATTCGGGTAGTACTAATATGTATAATGATCTAAAGCCGATGTATTGGTGGCCAACGATAAAGAAATATGTTGCTCAATTAGTAGAAAGATGTCATATTTGTTCTCAAGTTAAAGCTGAACACCAGAAACCTTACGGTTCGTTACAACAGTTGAAGATTCCAGAGTGGAAATGGGATCATATTACAATGGATTTTGTAACCAAGTTACCTAGATCTCAGAGAGGTAATGATATGATATGGGTAATTGTTGATCGACTGACGAAAAGTGCACATTTCTTAGCTACAAAAGAGACAGCTTCGTTGAGTACTTTGGCAGAATTGTACTTGAAAGAAATAGTTAGTCGACATGTAATTCCATTGACTATCATATCTGACAGGGATTCTAGATTTGTATCGAACTTCTGAAACAGTTTACAGAAAAATTTGGGAACGAGGGTAAATCTGAGTACAGCGTATCATTCACAGACTGATGGTCAGAATGAAAGTACAATACAGACACTAGAGGATATGCTTAGATCCTGCGTGTTAGAGTATGGTGGTTCGTGGGATATACATCTACCATTATCGAGTTCGCCTACAACAATACTTACCATTCAAGCATTGGTATGCTGCCTTATGAAATGTTGTATGGTCGCAAATGTAGAACGCCGACTTGTTGGTTAGAAGCCGGAGAGAAAAAGTTTGTAGTTCCAGAATTAGTTCAGATAACAGCTGACAAGGTAGCAATAGCACGTGAAAAGTTGAAAGCAGCATGTGATAGACAGAAAATGTATGCCGATCTACGTAGACGTTCGGTAAACTTTGAGGTAGGTGATCGTGTTTACTTGAAAGTTTCGCCATGGAAAGGAGTTATCAGGTTTTGTAAAGCGAGGTAAGTTAGCTCCAAGGTACATTGGGCCATTCAATATTATTCAACGGGTTAACGACCAAACTGTTGTGTTAGAGCTTCCATCATAGTTGGCAGGGATACACAACACTTTCAACGTATGTTACCTTAGGAAGTGTAAAGTCGATGATGAGATGCAACTGGTTCCGTTGAGTGATTTGAGGGTAGAATTAAATCAAAAGTTAGTTGAAGAACCGGTTAGGATAGTCGATAGAAAGGTAACTAAGCTGAGAAAGAAGGAGATCCATATGGTGCTTGTTGAATGGAAGCATAGTTTAGGATCGAACCTTACATGGGAGACCGAAGAGCTGATGAAGGCTCGTTATCCACGTCTGTTTAACCAAGACCAGATTACGAGGATGGAATATCTTTAAGGAGGTGGATTTGTAACATCCTCAGATCGGGCCTAGACGTAAGATGACCTTTTTACCCTTAGGCGTAATTGTGTGGTTAATTATGCTTTTATTTTAATATAATGTTTATTGTTATTTTATTATTTGGTTAAGACCAGTTTGTGACAAGGGTCACATAACAGGTTCGTTTATTTAATTTGGACTCCGTTAGGGCAGTTAAATTAAGTACGAAAGTTATCAGATAACTGATAAATACCTGTATGTGATGGGGTATGGTATTTAACATAAATATATAAGCAAGAATTCAGCCATTTCTCTCATTTTCTTGAATCTTCCTAAACACACTCCGTACCTACTTTCTCTCCTACTTGAAACCTTAATTTCTCAAACTTTTTTTTGGATTAAAATTGTGTTGTTAAGATTGTTACTACTGATTTCGTGATCATTTCAAGGTAACAACTTCTGATTTTCAGTTCTAAATTGCTAGATTTGTGTGGTTTTAAGTTAGGTTTTGTCAAAAGTGGATTTTGAGTCAAATTTAGTCAAATTGATGTTATTGATGCTTAAAACTAGAGGGTTTGAGTCCCTAAATGTTTTCCTAATATGTTGTGTGTGAATTTTGGGTCAAAAACATGTCTGGAAAAGAGATTGAGCAATTTTGTTTCGAAAACCCGTCATTTCTGCTGCTGCTGCTCGATGAACACAACCGTACGGTTGCAGCTTGCAACTGCACGGGTACATGGTGCAACTGTACGGGTGCATGTGTAACCATACGGATGCAGTGGTGTTGGTGCAACTGGGCAGTATGTGTGCAACCGTACGGATGTATGATGCAACCGTACAGATGGACTTGCAACCGTACAGATGCATGTGCAACCGTACGGATGTATATCAGATCAGTAGTTGTTGTCTATTTTAGCTGTTGCCTAGCCGTTATGCTGTCCGTTTGACTTATGATTATCAGGATGTAAATTCTGAAAATGCATAAGTGTTAGATGGACTTTTAGCGGCGCTTTTTGTGACTGATTTTTCTGTACTGTGCTGTTTTGTGTTAATGGACAGAAACTAACTTGATTTGCCTTATGTTCAGGTGATATAGATAAGGAAGCCGCTCAGTGATAGATTATCTGAGCTTGTTGCTGGTATTCGGTGAGTGTGTCTATCTCCGGATAGAGTATTAAGTAGCTGACACGCTACTTGTTCAGACTCTTTATTATTATGTTTATGCCTTGTATGAATACCATGTATAGTTAGTTATTGCCATGCTAGTTAGGACGATTGCATGACTAATTATCTGTGTTCTTATGTGCGCACTGTTAGTTGGACACCAACTGAGGCGGCAAGGTTGGGAACCCACCGAGGCGGCAAGGTTGGGTTGGTGTGAGGTCGATCGTGGTAGCCTGGTCGGGTCATGATGTTACTGATTGTTCAGTATAGCATAGAAGGACGCATGTGTTGCGTTCGGACAGTTATGCAGTGGAATCAGTAAAGCGGACTATCGGTAGACTGTAGTTTGATCAGCTAAGTCGTGTACTCGTACAAGCCGCCGATCCTCATATTGTCAGATGTTATTGTATGCTGGTTCAGGACGTTAGCATATCTGTGACCTTTTCATGTTTAGTTGCTTATGCTTGATCTGTTAGATAGTATCCATTCACTTAGTAGTTGTGCTAATTCTCCCACATTTTCACCCCTTGTAGGTTTAGGTACTGCTGTTTAGGATGGGTGTTGCGGACGGGTTTGAAGACATGTTTGACTATGTGATTAACTCTGATGTTTTCTATTTTAATGATGTTTTCACGTAACACCGATGTTTTAGAATATTGTAATTACGTTAACTAAGTTGATTTGTTAAGTATGGTTTGTAAGTATTAACCAGGGCTATTTTAGTAACTAAATGTACTTCCACTGTGATTAAAATAAAATCAGGGTGTTACAAAAACCATACTTGTTTGAGGTCAACAGGTATGTCTTCTTTGAGAAATGCTAGCAGATCGGACAATTGATAATTTCGGACGTTTAAACAATACTCCCGTTGCTCACCACCAGAGTAATTCTTGACCTCTCGGTCGAATTCACCACCGTAGCTAACTTGTAGCATAACAGACATTTGACTCATTTTGAACTTGAATGTGGGAAGTTTAGTGATTAAGAAATAGGTGTATGAGGTATGATTTGTTGAGAATTGAGGGGTTGTATTTATAGAGGAAGAATATAGGTGTTGAAAACAGCTTTACTTAAAGAATCTATGTTGAATACAGCTTTAAATAAAGCATCTCGGTTTCACAGCTTTGATCAATAAAGAATCTCTGTTGAATACAGCTTTAAATAAAGCATCTCTGTTTCACACCTTTAATCAATAAAGAATCTATGTGCATTAACATCATTAACGTCGTTATCGGATATTAGTGTAGTAGATGAATGTGAATTAGGGTTAAATTAGGGGTTAATTAGGGTTTAAATAGTGTTTAGTGTTTATGGCGTATAATATAACACATAATTGTGAACTATAAACTATTGGACCTTAACAATTCTGGTATCACTTTAAGTGAGATTATTTCAAAGTTGGTCATGAATGTTTCTATCTCGTATTTCTTGATCTCTTACATCACGACTTGTAGATCGTATTTCATTAACATCATTAACATTTTGAGGTTTCTAAGTGAGCTCACATCATCTACAGCCTCTTAATTAGGGTTGAAGCTTGAATTAGAAACTGAATCACATATATTAATTAGAAACTAAAACACACATATTAATTAGATATTTCTACTATTAAATGGAACTTCCAAACTACAACACAATACTTCCAAACTACAACACAATACTTCCAAAAGAAATTACATCAGTTACTTGAAAATGAAACATAACACAAATGCTACAAAACTAGAAATTAACATCAGTTTCAACATTTTTAATTGACGCTTTGCGGTTTTGAGTGAACGTTCTAGAGCTCTTTTGGACCTTAACAATTCTGGTATCACTTCAAGCTCCCTATCAGGCCAGAGCAGATCAATCCAAATTTGTTGATGATCCGTAAACATACAGTTAAAGTGAATAACATAACTAGTATTAACACGAAAGATGAGTGGTACCAAGATGATCAACACATTTTTGCAACACAAGCTCAACAAGTCTTTTACATCGACGATCCTTCCAAAACCTCTAGCACCTAGAAGGTTGTTCATGAGGTACATCATCGAAAACTCTGGGATAGAGACATTATCGAAGACACCATACGGGATGTTGTACACAAAACCAATTCATCCGATCTTAGCCTTGATGCTGATTTAGATAATATGACTTATACAAGTATGAGTGTACCCGGAGAATCAACACCAGTTCAGTTTAATCCACCAACACATGAAGTTAATAATGATGATGATGATGATGATGATGATGATAATGATGATGATGATGATGATGACATTTGTGATTTAGACCCTTTTTACCTTCCTCATGACATATGTGATGATGATGATGATGATGATGTGGTGGCTGACGATGAACTAAATCCACAAATTCCTTAAAATGAAGCTTACTCTAGCGATGATGATGATTATTGATGTGTAATTCTTGTCATTTATCAAAAAACACTTGTTGTTGTAATCAAATGTTTAATATTTTTATGAATGTAATTTCTATGAATATCTTTTTAAATTTTCCGCATGAAATATATGTATATGTACACACACACACACACACGCATACACACACACACACACACACACACACACACACACACACATATATATATATATATATATATATATATATATATATATATATATATATATATATATATATATATATATATATATATATATAGTTGTTAAAAAAAACTATAGTTTAATGTATATATTTATGCATATATGTATATGTATATATATATATAGATGTATACATCTATATATATATATACATTATATATGTATATATATGTATATGTATAAATGTATATGTATATATCATTCTATTCACTTTATTTGTATTTATGCAGATGAACTTCTTTGCTCTCATTTTCCTAATGATCGGTGCGGGGGCCGGTGGCCAAGATAACGAACCCCAACCTAATACGCGGGGTAAACGGGGAAAATCAAAAAACATAGGTTTACAAAAAATGTACGATGCTCAAGGACGACTCGATATTGACTTTGATTTTAACTGGAATACCGTTAATCCGATAGGCCCCAATAGTTTAATGTTTGTTAGTTTGATATCTAGTGTTGTTAGGTCCCCGAAGTTCCCAAAACATTACGAGTGTTGGGCGGATGTGCCAAAGCATTCAAAAGATTTAGTTTGGATTGATATCCGCGTAAGTTTAATTAATTAGTACTTATACATATACATATACATATACATACATATATAGTTTATATATATTTATATATAAATATATCAGTATATATATATATATATATATATATATATATATATATATATATATATATATATATATATATATATATATATATATATATATATATATATATATATGTATATATGTATATATATATGCGTTTCTTATATACAATCTTCTAATATATCTATTACTTTATATCGTAGAATTTCTTTAAAATTGAAACTTGGCTAGAATCTGATAATGAACATCTAGTCCGAGCTGTTGTTAACAAGATAGTGGGGGATATATGGAAAAACATAAAAAGTGAACAACAAGGTTATTTCAAAAACATCCGAAGTCAATATCCTAATGGTATTGATTTTGTTCGTTCCCACCCACCACCGGACGTTAAAGCCAAAATCTGGAATTCTTTTGTTGACTTGATGCTTATCGATAGTTAAACATTTGGTAAATTACTTAAACCTCCTTGTTTTTAATGTTTTACATAAATGATAAAATGTTAGAAAATATATTATTTGATTTATATACATTTAAGTTATTTTTGTGTGTGTTTGTAGAACGAGAATAAGATAAAGCTCGGTCCGAAAATTGGTCTTATCAAAAATTACAAGCTCTTGCATAAACCCAAGGATGAAACCGGGTGGACTAAGGATTTCAAACCAAAACAGAACTACGTAAGTAATAAATTTTCATAGATTTTGGGGTACTACTTATAAATATAAATATAAGTATAAGTCAAATGGTATATATATAAGTCCCAAAATGTATGTATGTATGTGTATATATATATATATATATATAATATTAATATTTGTTTAACCTTGTAGACAAGAATGAAGCCTTTGTTAAAAGAACAACCGGGAAGAGACGAGACCGATATCATGGAACAAGTTTTGGGTGATCGAACTGGACACCAACGCGGAGTGGGGCCGAATTTACCAAAGTTGGCAACTAATTCCGCATCTTCATCGTCTACCAGTCGGAGTAGACAACCACCAATGGAACCATACTACACAGAAAGTCAAATTGAATGAATCTTTGCTTTTAATAATCTTGTAGTCCCTCCCGATATTCTACCAAATTTTGGGTATACTACCGGTACTTCCAATTCCAATACTCCGCGCCCAAGCCATAACAATGATGAAGATTTGTATGATGATGGATTTGGCAATTTGTAATTTGTTGGGTGTGTTTGAAGACAATTATGCTTTTGTCAGGTGTGTTTAATGTTAAGTTATGTTTTGTAAATGATATTAGTTGATTTGGTAGTTTTTCGGATTTTAAAATGTTTGAATAATTATTGTTGCGTTTGGATACTTTTATTTAATGTTATTGTGGTATTTTGTGAAACTATAATCGTATTTATGTAGCAGGTTTTGATATTTGAAATGTACCATTTCGTACGGCTGGAAAACAGCAAAAACGAATACGGCTGGAAACAACAGACACCTTTCCGGACGACTTGTCGTCCGGGATAAGTCATCCCAGCTTCTTTGTATTTCTCTGTTATCATTAAATAATTATTAATAAAAATATAATATTATTTTAATATTAAACCTTTAGGGATGACAAGTCGTCTCCAAGGTCGTCCGGAAATATCGTCCACAAAGGCAAGCGTTGAAAGTCAATGTGGGCCCCATCTTTCGTCCGGGAAAAAAATCTTGCCGTCCAGAAAAACTTTCTGGGACGAACCTTCTTGGACGATTTATCAGGGATGATGTGCCGTCCATGAAGACTATCTGGGACGATTCGTCGTCCGGAACGATCGTCCTAAAAAATGATTTTTCCAGTAGTGGCTTACCACCCGAGTTGCCCATATCCAACTTGTTGCCCTGATTGCCGATACCCGGCTACTTTACCTGGGTTACCCATACCCGGCTAGCTACTTTACCCGGGTTGCCCACAAGGGCTGCCAAATCTCGCCTCCTCTTTACAAGGGTTGTCCAATCGATTTTTGTCTATAAATCAAGGTCTTGGTTCTCATTTTCAGCACAATAAAAATACAATCCATCACTTCCGGTCACCACTAAACTTCTATGTACACTTTTACTCTCTCTAGAATCTCTCCCTAGATTAGAGAGAGAAACGTATGAGATTTATGTAATAGTTAGGAGTAGAAGCCAGTTAACAATGTAACGCTCTAGATATTCTATAGAAATATAAGTGTTATTTGATATATATATATATATATACATATATATATATACATATATATATATATATACATATATATATATATATACATATATATATATATATATACATATATATATATATTAATTAGTGGTTTCTATGAAAGACCAATACTCGGACTTGGTTGTTGGATTTTTCAAACAGTCGTCAATTTATTGGGACCAAAAGGATCACACCCCTCCGATAGTCTGCCTCCAGCCACTTAGTTTGGATTCTAAATTGTGTATAAAACCCTCATCTTAATTATTAAATTATCAGAATAAACTCCGTTTTAAATTCAACCGCTCAAGGAACGACCCTAGGTCTTATATGCCCTTGCTAACCCATAGGAAGAAAGAGTAGATTTTGGACCAGCACATATAAATAAAAGAATTAGCGCTCCTAGGCTTTTCGACTCGCTCCATCTACCTCATCCCATGACAAATGTAACCGACTTTTTGAGTGATATCACTAGGTTTCTTGGTAACTTTCTAGGTTCCAGCCTCATCCTCGTCCAATATTGTGTTCTTCCGATTGATGACGTTTTCTTTTTAAAAACGTCTTCGTTTCTATATGGGTATTCATATTATTAATAAAAAAGAAGTCCTAGGTGCAGCTGACACTATACTATCATCCATTGTCTATATTTCACATAGCCCAACAGTCTAGTCTGTGCGCAGAAGGATCCTGGATGCTTAGAGTGGACCAAAGATCATGAAAGAGATGTAAGAGTAATTCATTGAGCATTGGTGATTTTAGTGTCATCTAAAACTCATTTTAGGTTTACTAGATAGCATGTGTTATCTATTAATACTTATCAACGGCTTTAAAGAGTGTGGAGTGCACACCCACTGTCGCGGAAATAATGGGGTGGGTTTAAAGGGGTTTTACCCCTTGAAGTATTCGAGGGACAACGCCCCTTGCGAGGTCCAAGGAGTAGTACATTTGGTGATGACTCTTCAAGGGGCAGCCCCCGCCAAAAGTTACGACTTTACATCAACGGGGTTTTCCACCTAAATGAAGGGTTGCACTTTTAACCTCCAATCATAACATTATTACAAAACGCGTATTGGATTCTTCTTTCATTACACACAAACAAAAAGAAATACATTTTTTCTAGATAATTAGATTTTGTTCTCTTCTTGTATAGAAACAAATTTGGTTCTTTTCTTATCTCAATTGAGATTTCGTAAACTTGAGACATGTCAAAATACTTAATTAGAAAAGTGAATCACGATTTAAGAACCTATCCATATTATCAAATGACAACCCTGTTTTCTAATATTGCTTTGTAATATCAATTTTTTAAATGGAAAAGAGTGACCTAGGGGAAACAGAGAGATAGGATGCAAAATGTAATATAAAATAATACATATGTATTCTCAATTTGTAAGAAAGTAATAGAAATTACAGAAAAGTAATCAAATTAAATAAGTTCATTTATGTATTATGCTCTAATAAATAGGTTAAAATGAGTTATTTGATCCCGAATAACATGATTTTAGGATATGCAAAATATATATTATTCTATAGGTGTTTAAAAAAATAGACTATTATTATTAACAATATTATCAGAGTACACGATGAAGAACAACTACATGAAGAAATGGAGAAGTGTATGTAGTCTCAAAACAAAGATATAAAAGACGAATGAAATCTTCATCTTAAAGTGTTGCTCTTTTTATTTGATGGTTTAGCGAACACAATATGAAAAAATATAATAAGAAGATAATAATACTATGGACTAGTATTTCTTAAATTATAGATAGATAAAATGTAAATATTTCGGTCCGGTCCATTTTGCGTTTTTTCGGGTTCAGTCCGTCCGGTACTGAGGACCAAAAAATAAGAAATTTGAGGACCATGGACCGTACCGAAACTCCTCGGTCTGGTTCAGTTCGATTCGGTCCTCAGTTTTTTCGGTATTTCCCATACCATGCACACCTGATGTGGTAAAACTACACCTAAATTATTAATACTAAACTAAATGGTTTTAACACACTAATCAAGAAACTATCCCAAATCAATACACTAAAGTATTTAGTAAGTACAGGTTGGTCCACAGAGAGCAATTTTGTTTAAGATTCAAATATTAATAATTATTATAAAGGAAATGATTTTAAATGGGAGTTTTGATTAAAGTAATCGTGAAAATAACTAAGCAAAATTTTGACCTTTAAAACTAATATATATATATATATATATATATATATATATATATATATATATATATATATATATATATATATATATATATATATATATATATATAGACTGTGCTTTCAACTCTCTCTAAGTGCCTAACGGCACTTTAGCCGGAAAATTCAAATTTCCGCATATCACCACCAATTATTCCGGTCAAGCATCACCTTCAACTGTTTTTTTCCGTTCTGTCCTCAATCATGAATTCAAATCGCCCGTTTAAACCATCCTTTCCAAAGTCTATACCGATCAATCCAGTTACTTTTCACCAAATATCCAAGAATCAAGCTAAACCAAATTCGGGTTACCGTCTAAATCTGTCATCTTTTTCTCGAAAATCCACTATTTTTGTAGGTGGAATCACAAAATCAATGAGTCTGGCCAACATCAACAGCGCTTTTAAGATCTTTGGTCCGATTAAAGGGTTTTCTTGGAAACAGGGCAGAAGTTATGTGTTCATCAAGTTTTCGACAATTGTGACTGCTATTAATGCTATAAGCGGTATGAACAAGGAAAAAATTTATGGTGGATTCCTTACAGTGGGTTATGCCAAATCTGATATGATTGATAGCAATTTTAAGCAAACAATGGTCACAACCAATTTCGGCAAGGAGAAGCCGGGAATAACCCTAACCGTTGAGCAAGATGTGAAGAACAGGATGAACACCGCTGCTTTGATCATCGATAGAACTCAATACAGTCTACAAAATTGTTTGATTGGTTAAAAACGCGTGAAGTTGCCATTAATTCGGTCTTAACATGGGGGACTTATGGATACATTGTTGAATGCAAAGACCCAGAGAGTTTCTAGCGTATTAATTCAGGCCCAACTTTAAGCAATTTGGAATTCTTAAAAGTTCAACCTATGGAACAAAGAGCTCTCAAATTTTCTAGATTCACTAGTCTTGAAATTCGAGGGTGTCTGGTTGAATGTTCTTCCATCGATTCTGTGAATCTCATTGTAGGCGAGGTTGGGGGTGAGGTGATTCATGTCGATTCAAATTCCTCTTGATTGAAAAATGCAGAAACATTATATGTAATGGCGGAACTCACCGATCCCGCCCCCATAAAACAATATGTTAGAGTGAATGTTTCTCCTCAAGTTACATCTAAGGTATGGGTTCAAGAAGTTAAAGTGAATAACCACATCGAACCTGTAACAGATGAAGATGTTGATAAACACAACATGTTAATTCAAGGGTTAATAAGTCCTCAACGTATTTTAACTGATGATGGAGTGAATAACGAAGATGAATGCAACATGCCGTTTTCTTTGCCGAAAAAGATAATGTCTCCGGCAGGTGGTGAAGAGGCAAATCCGGTGATTGTGTCTATAACAACCCTCACATTTCCATACTTGAATTGACTAATTTACCCCTAGGGTTGTTATCCATACTTAATATATGATTAAATTCGACGTTGATTAAATATTTATTTTTTGTCGACACGTTTTGTTAACTAAAGTTTATACTAATTATATAAAATAACTTTAGTTAATATTAATATTAATGTGTATTATATATAAAACTATATGCAACATAATTATTAATTAAATGATAAGTTATTTTAATCATTATTTATATTTTTAGCTTATAAAAAAAAGAAATAAGATTTTTTTTATAAATTAAATAATGAGCCCATGAATTTTGACTAAATATTTTCAAAGACAAAACATATTAAAAACATTTTTAACATGTTTTCTTATTTTGTCAAAATTGGCACCTTTATTTTATTTATATTTTTTTTTCACCAACCATTTTTTTCTCCCTATAAATACCCACTTCCATTTCATAAAAACTTGTATCAAATATTTGAAAAAACTCTCTCACAAACTTGGGAAACTACTTGAGGTATTTTCTATACTTTTTTTTATCGAATTACTTTTATTTTTTGTATATTCTTTATAAATTCAAAATTAATATATTTAAATTATGTTTATATGTTATAATTAGTATTATAAGTATTATGATGTATAAAAATAATTTTAATAATTTATGGAATATTATTTATAATTAAATATGAATTATGTAGTATTTAAATGTAAAAACAATGTAAAATTCGTAATAAATATTTTTATCCAAAAATAAAATATATATAATTTTTTTTGAGTTTATAAAACTTATATAGATCTGAAAAAAATTATAAAAATAATTACTTGGGTCAAATTGGTAATTATTATATAATTAAACTCTATTATTATGTAATTCGAAGGTAAATGAAGAATAAATATAAAATAATAAAAATATTTTTTAAATATTTTTTTACAGGTTATTAGACTGATAGAAACTTATAAAAATTATAAAAATAATTTTTTGGGTTTATTTAGTAATTATGTAGAATTAAACTTGTTTTGTGAATAAATTAAGGGTAACAACAAAAATAAATACAAAATATAATAAAAATGTTTTCTTAAAATTTTTTACTGATTTATATGATTAACTAAGACTATAAAAATTATGTATATAATTTTTAGATATTTAATTAAGTATTTAGACATTTTTGGATAATGTTTGATTAATAAAACACTATTATCTTTGAAGTAATTTAGGTATTTATTTAAAGGTAATTATATTTAATATATATAAGACATACTAAGGCATAACTAAATATTAAATAATACTTAGGTTATATTATCACATATATAATTATTAAGTACATTAATAATTCGTTGTGTGTGTACACCTATAACGTGAAGGTTATAATTAAAAGATAACGTGCAATTTATATAAACCTCACCGCTACTTATGGCCTAGGGTGATCTTTGTTACCATTATGGGACGCTTGTGGATCTCGAATACCAAGACTTAGATTCTGGTCAAGAGATCCTGGGCCGCTCGGTAACAATAGATCATTCGAGTGACTTGCATGTTAGCAATGAAGTTTGGGCGAGATTGTACAATGTCTTTGTTGAGGATTATAACCCGAACATTCTTAAACTAGAAGCTTACTATAAGTGAAAGCTTTCCATAAATAGTAGGTTTCAAAAAATAGAAACTTTTGAGAAATAGGAACTTTTCTCGAAAACCGTCACTGTTAATATAGTTGCTATATTAATAAACAAACTTTATGTCTGTTAGACATTAACTAATCAAAGATTATATCTCTAGGTTAAGGTCTCCGATCATTTACTTCGTTCATTCTTCTTTGCGCGGAATAACTTACTTGCTACTAAGGTGAACTTCATAGCCCTACTTTTTACTGTTTCATAACTGTTTTTATAACTTTTGGGGTGTGACACATGCTTGCTTTATAACTGTTTTATGCTTAGACAAAAGTACTAAATTATTAACTATGCTGTCATGCTTTGATTCATGCTAAATCCCTACCATAATATTTTCAATTGCTACGTTTAAATGCAAACTTAATTATTGTGAGTAGGCCTATTGAGAGTAACGTCTCTAACCATTCGATCGTTGGTCTTTGGTTACATAATAATGATTCCACGACACTGACAGTACAAGGTGTCATAGGGTAAATTGTTTAGTAGCGATATTACAAACTGCAGCAACACTTTTAGATTGATATATCTATATTGATTAACTTTAAACTAAATCTTGTGGTCTAAAACTTTGGATATTATTTATAAACCTGTGAATTTCACTCAACCTTTTTGGTTGACACTTTAAGCATGTTTTGTCTCAGGTGATGATTGAGCTACCTGTTTGCAACTTTGTGATGATAGATTTGATGCTTGCATGGAGTCCACATCGCATATTATATTTTAGTTCATAAACATTTATTTTACATTTTAATAATAATGTAAATATTTATTACTGCTTTCACTGTTTTATTAACAAAGGTTTTATTTAAAAAGTCTCATATAGAGTCGTTCTCGTTTATACAACTGTGTTATGATATGATTGGTCACAATTACCCCTGGTCCATTTTGGGGGTGTGACAGATTGGTATCAGAGAGCAGGCTGTTGTAGAGAACCAGAATTGCATTTTAAGTGTGCCTTATACAATTAGGTATCTTAGCAATGTAGGACTACAACGTTTATTGACTATAGTGCCTTTAATTGTTGCCTTTAACTGTTAAACGCTACACTATACTTTAGAAACTTTACTTATTTTAGAATGCCGAACCAATCTAAGAACTCTGCTCATTCTCCTAAGTACTATTCAATTCCGCCACCACATTTAAATGCAACACCGTTCTCGACATTCCTATATCATCTATCATGGTTTTGTGTATTACATATGTATTACATGAAATATTATCCATGATTTTTGAAACTCCTATATTTGTTACTATTCATACTTAAACGTATATAACCTCCTTGTTATATCACGTACCTATATGCTTTATGACTTTATGCATCGGTTTGCGAACCGGAAAATGTCATTGAGTTATCGAGAATCTCAAAGACATTATAATGTCATCACTACTCATATTCATTACTTTTAAATCTTTGATTTCTCGTTATTTTTTATCATTGAATTTTCTTCACGGATGGCGTCTACGAAACTCTAGAATGGAAGGGTTTGGATTACCGATTTAAAGGATCCTATAGCTCAAGCCCCTAGACCTGAATAGGCCATTACGAATTGAAAGTCTTTAATCATTATCTGATTACATACTTATCATTTTTAATCTAGACATGTCATACTGCAATTATTGCATAAATGGAGTATATACAAATCATATCTTATCATATCTATCCCAATAAACTTTGTCTAACACTTTTCCTAAATTTTCTCCGTAAATTACGGAAATCTTTTTGCTACATATACGTATTCAAGGGGACGAATATATCATTCAGTATTCAACACCCAATCGTATCAAAAACCCTAATTCCAATCACATAAGATGGATTTCTCACTTGATTCCTCGAACTCCTCGAGCTCCAATGGCAGCGTAACCAGAACAAATGAACCAATTAGCCATCATCTATTTTGGATGAACTGTGGATGGGTTCGTAGTCTACTTAATCAATGGAGAAGTGAAGAAGGTGATCCTTTTCACCCATCACATTGCCCTATTGGCGAAGAACCTGAAGCACTTACCGGCGAACCAATCTGGAACACCATTTTCACCCTCATTTCCAAGATATGTCGTCACGAGTATATAATATCTAAAATTATAGATCTTATTCATCCCCTTGTCCGAACCGCCAATCATCCCAGAATAATAGAAGAAGTCAACGAGCTTCGCGCTCGAGTAGTGGCTTTAGAAAATATGGTGCAAAACCTACGAGCACCAGCAGCATAACCAGCACCACCAGTACCATCAACATCACCACCAACAGCATCAGCTTCACCAACAATAACATCAGCATCCCACGTCTCAACATCATAATCGGTACCTCAAACATCGACATCATACGCCCATAGATACCAAGGAATATTAGTAATAATGAGTTAAGATGTATTGACTCATTCTTTCTGAAGAATTATATATGTATACTTTATATATATATGGTTTGGAACAATAATAAATCTTTTCATACTAAGCTATTACGTGTGAATCTTAACTAGTATGTACTACTTGGTTAATTCATATCACTAATATGCTATGATGTACATCCTTCGTTAATGACTTAATAATCGTTAATCACTGCTTCAGCACAATAAACTCCATTTCATAATAAATCAAGTGTATTATTCAAATACATTTTTGATTTTACACTTCCATTTTCGATGTACTCGAAACTTTTTAGAAAACATTATTCGTGTCTTGTGAATTTCAAAAGAATTCCACGAGCACCAACATCATATACCGAGGTATATCAATAACAATGAACGATGAAGTATTGATTCATAACTCCAGTAAAGAAATATTCCGCGACGATTATGTAATCTCTTAAGTTTTGAAGATTATTTATTCTCGTTCCAACCGCAAATCAAATGAGTTTAATATTATATTAACTCATTAAATCTATATTATATTTAAAGAATACATATATGAACGTATATCTCCATAAAGATTGTAATTAAAGTTCTTTTGTACAAACTGTTAATTGTGAAAATATTTTAACGGGTAGGTAATACCCGAGAAATATTTATATCTCACATTAATATGTTGCATTGTACATTCTTCAATTCTAATTCAATAAACAGTAACTATACTACTTACGTTCACAAGATATATGTATCCGTTCACTAAAGAACAACCATTTTCATACAAATTCAATTACATATTCTGATTTTGACATATCAGAATCCAAGTAAAGCTTTAGCAGGTGTTATCTTCCTAAAGATTACTAAATTCATATATATATTCATTCGTATTCTGTGATGAATTATCACGTCAAACCACCAAAATTAGAACCATTGATGGTTACATCCTACGCTTAAACACTTCAAATTCAAAATTCTTGAAAACACCTCAGATTGATAATCAATGATTCAGATTCGTTAACCTTGAGAATACTGACGAAGCAGTAAAAGCTATAGATGGTCTTAATGGCCAAAAGTTTGATGATAAAGAATGACGTATTGAAAAAGCTCAGATTTGGAACTGAAAAATGGATTGAGCTAACCATGAAGGAGACCAATGACAAATACAAGGACCAAACCCTATATTCAAAGAATCCAGGTAATTCTGGATCCGATGAAATCTTTAGAGAATATCTTGCTCCAAAGTCATGTTAAAAGCTTTCAGAAAATTTTTCTTCATCAACTTTCGAACTTAGAAATTCCAAAATATCATCATAAATATCTTCGATATTTCTGAAGATATTTCCATAAATATTTTCATCCGAAATTATATACCTCTTCGTGCTATCTGTATTACATTATATTGGAAACTTCTGTAAAACCTAAGTATAAATTATGAATGAATTCTGGAGAAGTGTTGGGAATTGAAGCATGAGTTAGTATAATATAATGACGTCGGGCCAACTTGATTATATTACAGTAAGTCATGCTGCGTTTCTAATGGGACGTGATAAAGGTTCACATATCATACCCTCATCATGAACCATGTTACATAACTCTTTCATTCTATTTAACCTCTAAACATATTAAGAAAATATTTTTCTTGATGATACGGTCTTTTTCGGATATTCTGGTAATTTGACAAATCAAATCATGCTATTACCTTTCCTTTCGGCTTTGTATATTATGATCATTTGAAACTTCATACCGACGAATTCTGGACCATTATTCGCTTGACTGGAAGTCGGGAAGGATAAACAAAAGCACGGAGCTCCGGCATATAAGGGAAAATATAAAGCCCGATAACAACACGGAAATTACAAACCGTGTATATCAATACGTATTGCAACGTAAAGACACGGGAGAATTAAAAATATTATAACCCCAAGGAAATAGTAGAAGAAACAAATTCTTCTGGTGGTAAATGAAAAAGAAGAATGGCTGTATATATGGTCAATATAATAACAAGGATCAATACGGGATTGAGCATATTAACAAATCTTTTGAAAGTATGAATTGAGGAAGAAAGTATAGAAGTGGTGAAGATAATAAGACGGAATAAGCTAATTTATAGCAAAATTCCAAACACAGCAATCGAGGCAATTCACCGCATTTAATCAAAGAAATCCCAAAATTCCTTAATTACCGGAGAATCAAATCTTATAAAGATTATGAAGATTTCTTTAAGTCCCTTGAATTCCGAAAATCAACTTTAGCTATGTCAAAAGTTAAGACGAACATTTATTTTTCTCATTTCACTTTTTTACGATAGCTTCACTCATACTCTTCACGTAATCGAATTGTTTTATTACTCTTTAGTGATTAAACTCTATTTTCCAACTCATATCCGTCATGAAAACATACTTATTGTCAACCATGACGATCTCTGTCAAATTTCGGGACGAAATTTCTTTAACGGGTAGGTACTATAACAACCCTCACATTTTCATACTTGAATTGACTAATTTGCCCCTAGGGTTTTTATCCGTACTTAATATATGATTAAATTCGACGTTGATTAAATATTTATTTTTTGTCGACACGTTTTGTTAACTAAAGTTTATACTAATTATATAAAATAACTTTAGTTAATATTAATATTAATGTGTATTATATATAAAACTATATGTAACATAATTATTAATTAAATAATAAGTTATTTTAATCATTATTTATATTTTTAGCTTATAAAAAAAAGAAATAAGATTTTTTTTTTAAATTAAATAATGAGCCCATGAATTTTGATTAAATATTTTCAAAGACAAAACATATTAAAAATATTTTTAACATGTTTTCTTTTTTTGTCAAAATTGGCACCTTTATTTTATTTATATTTTTTCTTTTCACCAACCATTTTTTTTCCTATAAATACCCACTTTCATTTCATAAAAACTTGTATAAAATCTTTGGAAAAACTCTCTCACAAATTTGAGAAACTACTTGAGGTATTTTCTATATTTTTTATCGAATTGCTTTTATTTTTTTGTATATTCTTTATAAATTTGAAATTAATATATATAAATTATGTTTATATGTTATAATTAGTATTATAAGTATTATGATGTATAAAAATAATTTTGATAATTTATGGAATATTATTTATAATTAAATACGAATTATGTAGTATTTAAACATAAAAACAATGTAAAATTTGTAATAAATATTTTTAAACAAAAATAAAATATATATAAATTTTTTTGAGTTTATAAAACTTATATAGATCTGAAAAAAATATAAAAATAATTACTTGGGTCAAATTGGTAATTATTATATAATTAAACTCTATTATTATGTAATTCGAAGGTAAATTAAGAATAAATATAAAATAATAAAAATATTTTTTTAAATATTTTTTTCTACAGGTTATTAGACTGATAGAAACTTATAAAAATTATAAAAATAATTGTTTGGGTTTATTTAGTAATTATGTAGAATTAAACTTATTTTGTGAATAAATTAAGGGTAAAAACAAAAATAAATATAAAATATAATAAAAATGTTTTCTTAAATTTTTTTACTGATTTATATGATTAAATAAGACTATAAAAATTATATATATAATTTTTAGATATTTAATTAAGTATTTAGACATTTTTGGATAATGTTTGATTAATAAAACATTATTATCTTTGAAGTAATTTAGGTATTTATTTAAAGATAATTATATTTAATATATATAAGACATACTAAGGTATAACTAAATATTAAATAATACTTAGGTTATATTATCACATATATAATTATTAAGTACATTAATAATTCGTTGTGTGTATACACCTATAACGTGAAGGTTAT
Organism: Rutidosis leptorrhynchoides; assembly: GCF_046630445.1. Lineage (NCBI taxonomy): Eukaryota > Viridiplantae > Streptophyta > Magnoliopsida > Asterales > Asteraceae > Rutidosis > Rutidosis leptorrhynchoides. The sequence goes on along the minus strand of NC_092341.1, from coordinate 317,816,192 downwards.
AATTAAAAGATAACATGCACTTTATACAAACCTCACCGCTACTTGTGGCCTAGGGTGATCCTTGTTACCATTATGGGATGCTTATGGATCTCGAATTCCAAGACTTAGATTCTGGTCAAGAGATCCTGGGCCGCTCGGTAACAATAGATCATTCGAGTGACTTGCATGTTAGCAATGAAGTATGGGCGAGATTGTACAACGTCTTTGTTGAGGATTATAACCCGAACATTCTTAAACTAGAAGCTTACTATAAGTGGAAGCTTTCCATAAATAGTAGGTTTCCAAAAATAGAAATTTTTGAGAAATAGGAACTTTTCTCGAAAACCGTCACTGTTAATATAGTTGCTATATTAATAAACAAACTTTATGTCTGTTAGACATTAACTAATCAAAGATTATATCTCTAGGTTAAGATCTCCGATCACTTACTTCGTTCATTCTTCTTTGCGTGGAATAACTTACTTGCTACTAAGGTGAACTTCATAGCCCCACTTTTTACTATTTCATAACTGTTTTTATAACTTTTGGGGTGAGACACATGCTTGCTTTATAACTATTTTACGCTTAGGCACAAGTATCAAATTGTTAACTATGCTTTCATGCTTTGATTCATGCTAAATCCCTACCGTAATATCGCCAATTGCTACGTTTAAATGCAAACTTAATTATTGTGAGTAGGCCTATTGAGAGTAACGTCTCTAACCATTCGACCGTTGGTCTTTGGTTACATAATAATGATTCTACGACACTGACAGTACAAGGTGTCATAGGGTAAATTATTTAGTAGCGATATTACAAACTGCAGCAACACTTTTAGATTGATATATCTATATTGATCAACTTTAAACTAAATCTTGTGGTCTAAAACTTTGGATATTATTTATAAACCTGTGAATTTCACTCAACCTTTTTGGTTGACACTTTAAGCATGTTTTGTCTCAGGTGATGATTGAGCTAGCTGATTGCAACTTTGTGATGATAGATTTGATGCTTGCTTGGAGTCCACATCGCATAGTATATTTTAGTTCATAAACATTTATTTTACATTTTGATAATAATGTAAACATTTATTACTGCTTTCGCTGTTTTATTAACAAAGGTTTTATTTAAAAAGTCTCATATAGAGTCATTCTCGTTTATACAACTGTGTTTTGATATGATTGGTCACAATTACCCCTGGTCCATTTTGGGGGTGTGACAGTGTCAAACAAAGACATTTCTATTTCGGGTTCACCGGGTACAAGGAACTTATTCAACAATTTTCTCTCTCCCAAAGTAGGTAATGAGACAAGTGAAAACTTGCATATTACACAAGAAAATGGGGACAAGCTTTTGGCACAACAAAAAAACATTGGCAGTAAGTCTAAAACTATTTCAATTCCTTTTCTTGAATTAGATAGCTTTGACAATATTGATTCTAGCACTCATATTAAACTTGACCATACTTCCTAAAATGCTAGTGTTGACTTGGGTGTTTCAAATTTCCCTCCCTTGTCATCTGTTACACGTTCACACGTGTCCAACAAAACAACAAACCCCCCTTATAACCTTTCTGATCAAACCTTAGGAAATATACCACTTGAAAATAATCAAAAAACTAGTGCATGTGGGGATATTTCTTGTAAGAATGTTTGTGATGAAATTCGTAAAAGAGGTGTTAACATTCTATCTCAAGGGCCTAGTGATAATTTAGAAGCCTCAAACCAAGTTGCAAAAGGCTCCAACTCAAATGTAAAATCACCTCTTTTTGACACCACAAATGAAATTCGTACTTGTAAAAATAAGGGGTAGAGACTCATTTGGCTCAAGTCTTTGATGGGGTTGATTTAGAAAAACAAAATTCGTTGAAGGGTTCGTTCAAAGATGAGCTTTTAAAATTCAGTTGTGTTATGGATAAGTTGGCAGCCGAAGAGTTGCCAAAAATATTGTCGAAAGCATGAGGCTAGCCTCATGGAACAGCCGAGGTCTAAGCAATATAAATAAAGGTCATATGGCGGGTAATATGGTCAATCATTTTCATTTTCAATTTTTAACAATTCAAGAAACGATGGTAAAGAAAGTTGCACAACCTATTTTAAATTCGAATTGGAAAAATCAAATTTTTCAATACGTTGAAGTTAGTTCTACCGAGCGGTCCGATGGTTTTTTATCCATGTGGCGAGACGATTGTTTCTCTTTGATGAATTGGGTCCCGTCCAAGATTGCCATTTTCCATTGGTTAGCTTGTAACCGTAGCATCCCGGTTAAAGCAACTCTCATTCGGCTCATAATTCTTCACTTTGTGTTTGGTGCAATTCTGAGGCCGAAACCGTTGATCATTTGCTCATACATTGTTTTTGGTCACATTGCATTTGGTCCGCCTTTTTAATTGGTGGAACGTTAGATGGGTTATTCCGAAGACTAGACTAGAGTTCTCAAGTGATCGGTTTAATGGCATGGGTATTGGCGATAGAAAGTTTTGGCGGTTGATCGGATGGGCGACACTTTGGGCCATATGGTTAGCAAGAAACGATTTCATTTTTAATGGCAATTACATGTGTTGGAAGTCTATCGTCCGTCAACTCAAATTCAAAGTATTCTCGTGGGCGTCCATTTATAAGTTATGTTATAGTCACCAATTTTATGTATGGGATCACAATTCCGGTATTTTATGTCTTTCGGCTTAAATTTATAGCATTAATATCTTTGTATCTTAGCCGAAAGCTTTACTTTGTAATCGTTCCATTCATCGTTTTGATGAAGTTTTTAATATATTGTTTCGTTTTCGCCGAAAAAGAAAAAAAGAATTCAATGGAGAGAAAGGTATCCACTTAAAATCAATTCACATGACTATGATTGCTTTATTAAAACCGCTTAGACAACCTAGATTCCTACAGTTTCTTAAAAAGTATTTACCTAGAAACTATCGCTAACCTAGATACAAGTTAATCCACCACTAAGTTTATTAACTATGTGACTTAGTCCAGTTTCACTTTCATACAACCTGTGCTAATTACTAAAAGGCTCTATTATTACAATCATGATCCTTGATAAGAAAAAAAAAAAAAAATTTCTAAGGACTGTCAACTCATTAAACCCATTTTCAATCTATTTCCTTTCAGTTAACTTTTTTAGTTAAATCAATAGACCCATTACGATATAATGTAATCCAATACTATGACACCTTAACGTAGTAGTCACCTGATTAATTATAAGCCAAACAAAAGCACCTGAAGCTCAAGTCATAGTCACCCGTTTTTTTTTTTTTTGGTAAGCATGGAAACCCTCCTATGGACGAGCACATTGGCTCCCCCGTAGAAAGTAAAACCTCGAGTAATCAAGACCCCCGAGCGCGAGACCTGGTACCGGGTGAATTGCGCATTATGCGCAACCTCTAGTCACACTCCCTTTTTGAACAATTTGACATAGCCATGAATTGAACTCAGGTGGTGTGCTTCAAGTATAAATACCTACGCGTTAAAAAATGTACGGAGTACATAAATATGCAACCATATTGAGACTGTAATCTTGCATATAAGAATGAAACCACTTTATATTTAATATGCTTCAATTTGGTCTGAGATTTGCAAATTCTTGCAAACATTACCATGTCAAGATTTTGGCATCCTTACCAAAAGTGCAATGTCAGCCCAACCAACACTAGCCCCAAAAACGTGAACAGAGATATCCGTTTTAGATCCAAAGATGGTACTTTGTTAATCAAAACCAGAGAAATATAATCAAATGGTTGTAAATAAGTTAAAAATGATCTTCTTATTTATATAACATATTACTACTTATTAAATGCTGTATCACATATGAAGTTTTTTTTTTTTTTTTTTTTTTTTTGCGAAAATATAAATATATATATATATATATGTATATATATATATATAAATATATATATATATATATATATATATATATATATATATATATATATATATATATATATATATATATATATATATATATATATATATATAAAAGGTCCAAAGAACCGGTGGTACAACATTGCAGATCGTAAAGATCTGTAGTGGGTGTATAAGGTCTCAAATGACCAAAACTCATTGACACTCGCTTTGTGCGTCCTACATGACTTAGACGACCAAATTGAAATCAGAGCGAGTACTATTGTGTAAAGACCCAGCCTAATCCATAAGAACGAATACAATAACATATGATTACATCGCGAGGTATTTGACCTCTATATGATACATTTTACAAACATTGCATTCGTTTTAAAAGACAAACTTTCATTATATTTAAAGTTGACAGGCATGCATACCATTTCATAATATCTATCTATAAATGATCTAATCTGTCATTTACTTAATCATAATCTTTACTGAACTCATCGACTTGAATGCAACGTCTTTTGAAATATGCCATGAATGATTCCAAATAATATCTTTAAAATGAGCTAATTCACAGCGGAAGATTTCTTTAATACCTGAGAATAAACATGTTTTCAAGTGTCAACCAAAAGGTTAGTGAGTTCATAGGTTTATCATAAAACAATAAAATTCATCATTTTGATAGACCACAAGATTTAAATCCTGCATGGTACAAATGGGCCCGAATCCTATACCCACTTGTAATGTACATGCGATATCTTTTAAATACATTACACCTTTCTCGTGTATGAAATCATCTTTCATAAATCTTAGTAACCGTATACATATCTTGTGCACAAAAATAACATACACATAACCTGTGTATAAAATCATTCTCTCGATACATAATATTCACTTTTCATTGCTTTCATAGCTTGGCTTGGTAACCGACCTTAACATATAATGCGCTTAATAATATCCCCAAAACAGAACATCTCGTCTGTATAATAATCATATAAACTTCGAAGTACTAAACACCACGCCCACTAGCCCTTCCGTCTAGTGAACATTCTGGGTGGGGGTGTTAAACCCGGTAGCTACCTTTAGGATTCGCGTCAATTAGGCGTGCACTAATTCTCAAAATTAGTGATGTTCCCTAATTCTTAGGTTACCAAGCAATAATAATCAGGGGAAAAATATTCATATCAATTGTGGCAATTATCACGTCCACATAATTCAATGGTGGCAATTATCACATCCACATAATTCATTCGAGGAATGTTTTGCTTGTGTCTATCTCGTCAAACAGTTATAAAAGCATTTCATGTATTCGCAGTTCAAAATGTATTTCAAAAGCATTTAATAAAGCAGTTGTAAAAGTAGCGCATGTATTCTCAGTGCCAAAAATGTAAAGAGTAAAAGGGAATCAAATGAACTCACCATATTGTATTTTGTAGTAAAAATACATATGACAACAATGAACAACTGTAGGGTTGGCCTCGGATTCACGAACCTATATTATTCATATTTATATTAAAACATATAATCTTAATCGAACAAATTTATATATATTATTATTAATGATGTAATTTTTATATTAATAAATTATATGTTATTTTATCTATTTAGATAAATAATAACTTTAATATAGTTAAGTGTTATATTATATATCTTTTAATATAAGAAATCTTTTGTTTACATAATTTAGTTATAATAATACTAAAATAAGTATAATGATAAAAATGATAATTTTCTTAATAATAATAATGGTAATATTAATAATAGTTTTTTTTTTAAAAAAAAATATACATATTTAAGGTAATGATACTTTTTAGTAATGATTATATTAACTTTTATTAATAACAGTACTCGTTAATGATAATTATTTTAATAAAAGTGATAATATTAATAATCATACTTCTGTCAATATTAATAATTATAAAATGATACTAATACTAATCCTAAATGATAATAATAATAATAATAATAATAATAATAATAATAATAATAATAATAATAATAATAATAATAATAATACTTAATATTAATACTAGAAATGATGATAATATAAACTATATTGATGATACAAATTTTTAATAATCGTTTTATTAATAATATTGATAATAATTTCTAATACCATAACACTAATCAATAATAATAATAATAATGATACTCATACTTAATAATGGTAATAATAATAATAATAACATTTATAATACTAGCAATATTTCTAACAATAATAATTATGACAATAATAATGGCAATAATATTTATAAAAAAAATAAAATTAAAGAGTATACCCTTTGGATCTTTTTCTAAAAAGAAATGCCCGAGACGGGGCTCGAACCCGAGACCTCTCGATTATCCCATACACCACTAAACCACTGAACCACTCGATACATTCTTCTTATGATTTGCGTGTTTTAATTTTTGTACTATATACGAATGGTTATCATTTTATCATTCTTATTTGTGATGACCCGGAAATTTCTGACCAAATTTAAACTTAATCTTTAACGTTTCCGACATGATAAGCAATGAATTTTGACAAGTTTTAAAACTTTTTAAAATAATTTTTTTTATATAACGGTTGACCACCCTGTTTGTCCAACGATTCACGAACGTCATAACATGTATTATATATATATTTTATTAAATATAAGAGTTTTCGATATATACGGAATCATGCGAATAATATTTATATACGAAAAGATTAAAAATTTACTATTAAACTAAATTAAAATTTTTACGTATTAAGTCATTTTATTTTTATGATATAATTTTTGTATTTTTTTTTTTAAGAAACGAAGTTAAATTAATAATGTACAATTTGTAAAGCACAACGTATAACGTGTAGCTTAAATAGTTGAATTTAAATTAATTTATTTACTATTCACATGAAAACGACATTATAGAAATTATTAATTATAAGTTACATAGAATACCCCTGAAATATTTAATAAATACGACTTTTTAAAATTTTAAATTCGATTTACGTAATATAAAAACATGTTGACAGCGTAGGACAAAAGGGATTGTGAGCTGGCAATGGGGTTCATGCGATCGCATGAGATCCCCCACACATTCTCATGCGATCGCATGAGGTGTGTGGACAGGCCAACTCCTATAAAGTTCGAACGTTTTGCATTTTTCTGATTCATTTTCATCTCTCTCTCTCTCTCTCTCTCGTACCTATATGTATATTTATATTTAAATTATTATTATTATTATTATTATTATTATTATTATTATTATTATTATTATTATTATTATTTATATTATTAAGATTAATATTATTATTAATCTTATTATTATTAGTAGTATTAATTATGTATTATACATAAAAAAACTACGACGAGGTCTTGAGTGAGTTATTTTCAAAATGGTTTTTAAGCGGGATAGAGCTAAGGAAATTATGGGTTATTGCCAAGGAGGTTATGGGTAATGTTCGGGGGTATATTTGTAAATCAAACCTAGTGTTTATCATCTCGGTTACGTCTACGTACTTTCCTACAATATTGAACCTCAATAATGATACGTAAGCACTCATATTTTATCTTTTATATATTAATTGTGTATCCATGTCTAGTGCTCGAGTATATATATTTATGCATGCATGTATGCTAAATTTCCTCGTTAAACAGTTTATGATAAACCACGAATTAAATACATATATTACTGGTAAAAGGTATATGATATACATGTTTTTGGAAAGCTGGCGAAAAATCAATAACTTTTCATTTAGATATCGAATAGTTTCGATGAACGGATTAAAAGATATGATCAACTGAATTATGGGTGACGTTAATTGAAATTGCTTTTGAATCTGCAATTAAGATTTAAACAACTTGTTTACGGGATTGATAAATTGGATTTTTGAATATTACCAACCGAGTAAATGAATCCTTGTAAAAGGTACGTCTCGTTTTGTGAATTATTGTCAAAATTGACTTTTTGAAACGACTTTGGATAACTTTTGTATGTCGATCTCGAGCATTAGGATTGAGATACACTATGACCTGACCTAGCTTGATAGACATTTAATGACCAACATATGTTCTCTAGGTTGAGATCTACGGTTATTTGGTATTCCGAGTTTCGGTCACATTTCGGTGAATGACTTAATATGCTGCTAAGGTGAGTTTCATATGATCCCTTTTACTCTCTACATTTTTGGGCTGAGAATACATGTAAATGCTTTATTAACTGATTTACAATATTTATATGCTTGAGTTTCATTTGCTCCCTTTTTAATTGCTTTTACAATCTATATTTTTGGGCTGAGAATACATGCACTTTATTTAAAACGCAATGGATACAAGTACATACTTAATCTACACTGAGTTTGAACCGAAAATCCCTTAGTTTTGGTAACTGTTAACTGCCAGTTATAAGAACTGGTGGGTGCGAGTAGTAGTATATGGATCCATAGGGCTTGATATCCCCGTCCGAGCTAGAGCACTAGCCTTTTAACGGACGTATGCTATTTGAGAAGCGTACACGTTGGTTTGCGTGTATTATTAAGATGATTATACAAAGGGTATAAATTATATATACGTTAAGTTTAGTTACCAGGGTGCTCAATTTCGTAGAATATTTTGATAAACGTTTCGGATGAAATAACTGAAATCTTGTGATCCACCTTTATATACAGATTATGCGAAACACTAAAACTATGAACTCACCAATCTTTGTGTTGACACTTGTTAGCATGTTTATTCTCAGGTCTCCTAGAAGTCTTCCGTTGTTTGCTTATATGTTAGACAAGCTATGTGCATGGAGTAATACATGGCATATTTTTCAAGGAAACTTTGCATTCACCAAATCATCACCATGTATCTTATTTTGACTGCATTGTCAATGGAAGTATTATTGTAAACTACTATTTACGGTGATTGTCTATATGGGTGATTGTCTATATGTAGAAATCATCAGATGTCGAAAACCTTTGATTTAAATACTCATTTATGGTGTGCCTTTTCAAAAAAATGCAATGTTTACAAAACGTATCATATAGAGGTCAAATACCTAGCAATGAAATCGATGAATGACGTGTTCGTCCATATGGATTTGGAGCGATCGTCACAGTTGGTATCAGAGCGTTGGTCCTAGTGAACCAGGTCTTGCATAAGTGTGTCTAATTGATAGTTGTTAGTATGCATTAGTAAGTCTGGACTTCGACTGTGTCTGCATGTCAAAAGTTTTGCTTATCATTTCTTGTCAGAAATTACCTGTCTATCATCTTAAATCTAAACGCGTCTTATTGCATTGATTGCATAGATAGAGTATAGACAAAATTCATATCTTGGCATATCTATTACAGTAAACTTTGCTTGACATCTTCCGTAAAATCCTCCGTAACTTATTGGATTCTGGTATTATAAATACATATGTAAACTATGTATTGAGGAGTACCAAATTAGTCCTATGATCTATTTCATTCCAAAAATCTTTTCCTTGATTACACAAAATGGATCCTGTATATAGTTCAAATTCCTTAAACTCTGACAGCTATTCCGATATGGATATTCATCTGAACTCCAAAGATGGTGTAACCGGAATGGATCAACCAATCAGCCATCACCTATTCTGGATGAATTGGGGATGGGTTCGTAGCTTCCTCAATCATTGGAGACAAGAAGAAGGTGATCCCTTCCATCCACCACATTGCCCTCTTGGCGAAGAACCTGAAGCACTTACCGGCGAACCTGTTCGAGACACCATTTTCTCTCTCATTTCCAGAGTATCTCGTCGCGATAATATACTATCTCAAATTCTATATCTTATTCATCCGCTCGTCTGAACCGCCAATCATCCCGGTGTAGTAGAAGAAGTCAACGAGTTTCGCACTCGGGTAGTGGCTTTGGAGAATATGGTGCAAAGGTTACAAGCACCAGCAGCATCACCGACATCAACAGTACCACCGACAACAACACCAACAGTACCATTACCACCACCAACAACAACCGCATCGCAAACCTCAACTTCACAATCTATTCCATGAGCATCAACGTCATACGCACCGTAATTACCAAGAAATACCAGCAACAATAATCGATGAATTATTAACTCGTTTCCCCTGAAGAAATTTTATGTATATTTAATATATATGAATTTTGAAATCAAAATAAATCTTTTCGTACTAAGCTATTACATGTGAATCTTAACTGATAGGTACTACTCGGTTAGTTCATATTACTAATATGCAATGATGTACATCCTTCCTTAACAACTTAACCATTGTTAACTACAATCTCTGTTTCAATCCAATGAATTCCATTTCATAATAAACCAAGTGTATTAATCAATTACATAATTGATTTTACATTTTCAATTTCGACATACTCGAAACTTTTCAGAAAACATCATCTGTGCCTTGTAAGGTTCACAAAAATTCCACGAGCACCAATATCCTTCACCGAGGAATATCAATAAGAATAAATAATGAAGTATCGATTACATTAGCGAAATACTCCGCAAAGATTATGTAATCTTTAATGTTTTAGAGATTAATCATTTCTAAGTCAAGCCGAAAATTAAATGAGCTTAATATGATATTAACTCATTAAATCTGTGTTACATCTGAAGAAAATATACATACATATATTTTCATAAAGACAGTAATAAAAATTATTTTATACAAAATATTACTTGTGAAATCTTTAACGGGTAGGTAATACTCGGAAAGTATATAAGTTCACAATTAATATGTTACACTGTACATTCTTCAATTTTGATTCAAAAATCATTAACTATACTCACTATCTTCACAATGATACACAATCATTTCATACAAATTCAATCACATATTCTGATATCGACGGATCAGAATCCAAGCTATAACTCTGAACCGGTGACATCATTCTTAGATCTCTACATCTTTCAAAGCTATACTTTGACTTCAAAACTATGCAAGATCCTCTAGCATTGTTTTTACCGAAAATAACCTTGCAATTCCTTTTCAAAGTATCCAGTATTATCAACCATTCAACCAGTCAACGACGACCTTTCAGACTTGTAACTTTGGCATATACGTTTTTGTTACTGGGGAACCTTTCATATTCCACCACATTAGCAGTAAATTTACCAACAACTTTATTAATCTTTGACCTTCCGAAAAATCCTTATACTCATTGGAACCGTATCATGTACTCATCCACATCTTGTAACGGCAATTGCCATACCAACTATCTGGAATTAGCAATCAGTATTTTGAAATCTTGCAGCACGTCTACGTCAACAGTTATATGTGTACATATAACGTCTACTTCCTGGACTTACATACTTCGAATGTGAAGTTTCCGAAAAACACCCCAAACTACGAAACTAGTTCTCCGAATTTTGGAAAAATGTTGATGAAGCAGCAAAAACTGTAAACGACCTAAACAGTTAAAAGTTTGATGATAAAGAATAGTATGGTGGTAAAGCTGAGAAAAAGAGAAGGTTTGGAACTGAAAAACGGATTGAGTAAAGTATGAAAGAGGCTGTGAATAAATCACAAAGACTGAACCTGCCTTCAAAGAATCCAAATGATTCAGTGACTGCTGAAAACATTAGTAAGAACCTTACTTCTTATTCTAAACCTTCACAGACAGATTTTCTGCATCATCCTCTGATATTAGAAATTCTAAGATATCATCGTATCTTTCATTATAAATATCCTCGATATTTCTGGAGATATCTTCATACCTATTCTTATCGAAAATCATTCATCTCTTCGCACTTTCTGTGTTACATCATAAAAGAAACTATTTTAGTTTCTAAAATCTGAAAAATTCAAAAAAAAAAAAAATGGATGTTTTGAAGTAATGTTGGGAACTGAAGCATGAGTTAGTATAATATAATGACACATGATCAACGTAATTATATTACAGTAAGTCATGCTGAGTTTCTAATGGAACGTGATAAAGGTTCACAGATCATACCCTCATCATGAACCATGTTACATAACTCTTTCATTTTATTTAACCTCTAAACATATCTAGAAAATATTTTCTTGATGATTCGGTCTTTTCCAGATATTCTGGTAATTTGACAAATCAAGATCGTGCCATTACAATTCCTTTCTTAGAACATTAACTATGTTCATTCCGAAATGTATGGCTACGAATTCTGAACCATTATTCGTTTGACTTAAAGTCGGGAAGAGAAAACGAAAGCATGAAGCTCCGAAATATAATGGAAAATATAAAGCCCGAAAATAACCCCGAAATTACAAACCGTATATATCAATGCGTATAGCAATATAAAGACACGGGAGAATGAAAAACAATATAACCCCAAGGTAATAGTAGAAGAAAATAACCTCCTCTGGTGGCAGATGAAAAAGAAGAATGAATGATATGATAGCCAAGAAAATATCAAGAATCAGAACTGGATGAAGCATTTTCACAAATCTTTTGTAAGTATGAAATTAGGAAGAAGATTATAGGAGTGGAGAAAATAAATGAAACGGAAGAGATCAATTTATAGCAAAATATCAGACATAGCAATCGAGGCAGATTACGCATTTAATCAAAGGAAACCCTAATTTCCTTAAATTCCGAAGAATCAAATCTTATTTAAATTATGAAGATTTTCTATTCCTTAAATTCCGAAAATCAATCGATAATACGTCAAGAGTTAAGACGAATCTCTATTCTTCATTTCACTCTTTTACGATAACTTCTCTCATATGCTTCGAGTAATTGGATTTTTTTATCCGCATTATTCAATGGTGATAAAATTCTATTTACCAACTCATATTCGTCATGAAAACATTTTTATTGTCAGCCATGACGACCTCACTCAAATTTCGAGACGAAATTTCTTTAACGGGTAGGTACTGTGATGACCCGGAAATTTCTGACCAAATTTAAACTTAATCTTTAACGTTTCCGACATGATAAGCAATGAATTTTGACAAGTTTTAAAACTTTTAAAAATGATTTTTTTTATATAACGGTTGACCACCCTGTTTGTCCAACGATTCACGAACGTCATAACATGTATTATATACATATTTTATTAAATATAAGAGTTTTCGATATATACGGAATCATGCGAATAATATTTATATACGAAATGATTAAAAATTTACTATTAAACTAAATTAAAATTTTTACGTATTAAGTCATTTTATTTTTATGATATAATTTTTGTATTTTTTTTTAAGAAACGAAGTTAAATTAATAATGTACAATTTGTAAAGCACAACGTATAACGTGTAGCTTAAATAGTTGAATTTAAATTAATTCATTTACTATTCACATGAAAACGACATTATAGAAATTATTAATTATAAGTTACATAGAATACCCCTGAAATATTTAATAAATACGACTTTTTAAAATTTTAAATTCGATTTACGTAATATAAAAACATGTTGACAGCGTAGGACAAAAGGGATTGTGAGCTGGCAATGGGGTTCATGCGATCGCATGAGATCCCCCACACATTCTCATGCGATCGCATGAGGTGTGTGGACAGGCCAACTCCTATAAAGTTCGAACGTTTTGCATTTTTCTGATTCATTTTCATCTCTCTCTCTCGTACCTATATGTATATTTATATTTAAATTATTATTATTATTATTATTATTATTATTATTATTATTATTATTATTATTATTATTATTATTATTATTATTATTGTTATTATTATTATTTATATTATTAAGATTAATATTATTATTAATCTTATTATTATTAGTAGTATTAATTATGTATTATACATAAAAAAAACTACGACGAGGTCTTGAGTGGGTTATTTTCAAAATGGTTTTTAAGCGGGATAGAGCTAAGGAAATTATGGGTTATTGCCAAGGAGGTTATGGGTAATGTTCGGGGGTATATTTGTGAATCAAACCTAGTGTTTATCATCTCGGTTACGTCTACGTACTTTCCTACAATATTGAACCTCAATAATGATACGTAAGCACTCATATTTTATCTTTTATATATTAATTGTGTATCCATGTCTAGTGCTCGAGTATATATATTTATGCATGCATGTATGCTAAATTTCCTCATTAAACAGTTTATGATAAACCACGAATTAAATACATATATTACTGGTAAAAGGTATATGATATACATGTTTTTGGAAAGCTGGCGAAAAATCAATAAATTTTCATTTAGATATCGAATAGTTTCGATGAACGGATTAAAAGATATGATCAACTAAATTATGGGTGACGTTAATTGAAATTGCTTTTGAATCTGTAATTAAGATTTAAACAACTTGTTTACGGGATTGATAAATTAGATTTTTGAATATTACCAACCGAGTAAATGAATCCTTGTAAAAGGTACGTCTCGTTTTGTGAATTATTGTCAAAATTGACTTTTTGAAACGACTTTGGATAACTTTTGTATGTCGATCTCGAGCATTAGGATTGAGATACACTATGACCTGACCTAGCTTGATAGACATTTAATGACCAACATATGTTCTCTAGGTTGAGATCTACGGTTATTTGGTATTCCGAGTTTCGGTCACATTTCGGTGAATGACTTAATATGCTGCTAAGGTGAGTTTCATATGATCCCTTTTACTCTCTACATTTTTGGGCTGAGAATACTTGTAAATGCTTTATTAACTGATTTACAATATTTATATGCGTGAGTTTCATTTGCTCTCTTTTTAATTGCTTTTGCAATCTATATTTTTGGGCTGAGAATACATGCACTTTATTTAAAACGCAATGGATACAAGTACATACTTAATTCTACACTGAGTTTGAACCGAAAATCCCTTAGATTTGGTAACTGTTAACTGCCAGTTATAAGAACTGGTGGGCGCGAGTAGTAGTATATGGATCCATAGGGCTTGATATCCCCGTCCGAGCTAGAGCACTAGCCTTTTAACGGACGTATGCTATTTGAGAAGCGTACACGTTGGTTTGCGTGTATTATTAAGATGATTATACAAAGGGTATAAATTATATATACGTTAAGTTTAGTTACCAGGGTGCTCAATTTCGTAGAATATTTTGATAAACGTTTCGGATGAAATAACTGAAATCTTGTGATCCACCTTTATATACAGATTATGCGAAACACTAAAACTATGAACTCACCAACCTTTGTGTTGACACTTGTTAGCATGTTTATTCTCAGGTCTCCTAGAAGTCTTCCGTTGTTTGCTTATATGTTAGACAAGCTATGTGCATGGAGTCATACATGGCATATTTTTCAAGGAAACGTTGCATTCACCAAATCATCACCATGTATCTTATTTTGACTGCATTGTCAATGGAAGTATTATTGTAAACTACTATTTACGGTGATTGTCTATATGGGTGATTGTCTATATGTAGAAATCATCAGATGTCGAAAACCTTTGATTTAAATACTCATTTATGGTGTGCCTTTTCAAAAAAATGCAATGTTTACAAAACGTATCATATAGAGGTCAAATACCTAGCAATGAAATCGATGAATGACGTGTTCGTCCATATGGATTTGGAGCGATCGTCACATTATTCATCATCTAGCCCTCATCATCATCTAATCTTAGTACATCATCATCGTCTCCACAAACTTTTATTATCATCATCAAAGTATCATGCTATCATCATCATTATAATCATGACACCATAACCCTATCATCACCATTCGTTACCTCAACATATGATTATCATAATCTAATTGAATATATATATATATATATATATATATATATATATATATATATATATATATATATATATATATATATATATATATATATATATATATATATATATATATATATATATATATATAAAATACCCCACCAATGATCATTATAACTAATATTTTTATAAGTTGATGATTGGTTTGAGTCTTACGGTGGTCCCTTATGTTCGCCAAAATTGTAACAAGGTATACATTGGATCCCCTTTTAAATCTTTACCATATCAAGTATTAAAGAAAGATGTTTAGAATGTGCACCAATCAAAACATCCATAAAGTATTCACTGGAGCCTAGGATTACACCAAACTGTAATGTTC
Source organism: Rutidosis leptorrhynchoides (assembly GCF_046630445.1). Taxonomy (NCBI): domain Eukaryota; kingdom Viridiplantae; phylum Streptophyta; class Magnoliopsida; order Asterales; family Asteraceae; genus Rutidosis; species Rutidosis leptorrhynchoides. The sequence goes on along the minus strand of NC_092341.1, from coordinate 317,800,402 downwards.
CAAATAGAAGAAGAAGGAGAAAAAATGTTATCCACCAGTTTTATTCGCTATTTAGCTTGATCGATCAGGAGCAGTTTATGAATGATGATGTTCAACAATAGTGGTGGTGTCTAATTGAATATAGCAGCGATAGCAAAACGATGGTGACGGTTATGATTTATAACAGAATCGAAAGTTTTGGTGATTTATGGTCGTTTAGTGGGTTTTTGATGATTTATTGAACCGAAACAAGAGACACACGCGTAGTAGCAGAAATAGTGATCAAGAGGTGGTTTACGTTTGGTTTTTCAGCTGATCATGGTGGTTGTGTTAATAGCGACGGTTGTAGGGTGGTGAAGTAGGGGAAGTGACGGGTTCTTGGTGATTATAAAGGATAGATGGAGAGAGAAGAGAGATATAGAGATAGGAAGAGGTTGAGGGTGGTGGAAGTGGGTTTCATGATATAGAAAAACAAGAAGGAAGGTGGCGGTGTAGGGTGGTTCTCGTTTACAGTGGTAGCCGGGGAGTGCTGATTAGAGGAGGTGTTCGATGATGGTGATAACCGGTGAGGGTGGCGAGTAGACGATGGTCAGGACACAAAAGCAAAACTAGAATTGGGTGTGTGGTATTTGTTTATCATTCTGAAAGAAAGAAGGGTGGTAACGGTTTATGAATAATGACTGAAAACATGAAATTGATACTTGATAACTTGATGGTCAATAATAGAAGTGGGTGTTTGCTATGGTGGTGATATTAGGTGATGTGGTGGTGAAAGGTAATATGGGAGAATGTTTAAATATCTATATGTTTATGTTTATACGGAGTAATATATATGTAGAGGTGGTGGGGATTTTATAATATTTATAAAATATACTAACATAGAAGTCTACTCTATCATCACTAAACCAACTTTCAATCTTTTTAAGTTTAACATTATTGTAATCTTTCCTCGCTAAATTCAAACAAACGTCCCCAGCTATGAATAGAAATTACATATACATTGCACTAGATGATTCGCAAAATAAAGTCTAAATATTGACAAAAAATCAAACAAAATAATACAGTAATATTAGAAAGTTATTAACAAATTTTAAATAGGCATGATCATGCTAAAGGAAAAAGACACACGATGTCAATTGGCCGCTAATAAAATAATCCATATCAAAAAGTAAGGCATAGTAAAGCAGCCTTATACCTTGGATTCTTATTACCGACGTTAATTAATACCGATATCATCTTGTGCTCCGTTGATAATTAGTGACGGATAAAAGTTCACAAAAAAAATCTCAATTTTTTTAAATTAGCTATATTTATTTATTTTAGTCATTATGGTATAAAATTTAGTTATTAATTTGTTAAATAAAAATTACATTAATTATTCACTCCCAACCTCCAAGTAAACTATAAAAAGTTTTAAATTTGACAAACAACTTCTAAACATATTAGTAATAAGCCTAAAATTTATAGAACTCATTTTCAGATCACCGTTTATTTTAAAATCATATAAGTTCGAATTAAACTTCTCTAATATCAATCGGAATATCAAACGAGTATTACAATAATTTAAATATTTATTTTTAATATACTTTTATGTATATATAGATATGTTTTAAATAATAATTATTATAATATCATATTTCTTAACAACAACATTCAATATTTCAAATTATACTTCCAATTATTATTTATATATATACACACATATCTATTTACAAATAGTTGTTCGTGAATCGTCGAGAACAGTCGAAGGTCAATTGAATATATGAAACGATTCAAACTTTTTGAGACTCAACCTTACAGACTTTGCTTATCGTGTCAAAAATATTAAATCGTATCGAGAGTTTGGTTTAAAATTAGTCGAAATTTTCTGGGTCACTACAGTACCTACCCGTTAAAGAAATTTCGCCCCGAAATTTGAGTGAGGTCGTCATGGCTAACAATAAAAATGTTTTCATGACGAATATGAGTTAGAGTTTTATCATTATTGATTAATATGGATAAAACGATTCGATTATGTGAAGCGTACGAGTGAAGCTGTCATAAAAGATTGAGATAGAGATTTAACTTTCGACGTAGTCACGGTTGATTTTCCGGAATTCAGGGGATTTAAAGAAGTCTTCTAATCAGAAAGAAAACGAAATAACACTATTTATTAGCAAACTGTTGGAATTACGGAAGAACATAAATATTAAGGAAATATTTCCGTGATATGCTTAGAGATTAAGTAGAATGAAGGAGTTATGTAGCATGGCACATGATGACGGTATGATCTGTAAACCATCATCACGTTCCATTAGGAACTCTGCATGACTTACTGTAATATAACCACGTTGGCCTGACGTCATTATATTATACTAACTCATGCTTCAATTCCCAACACTTCTCTAGGAAATCATTCATAATTTAAACTCGAATTTTAAAGAAATTTAGAAACTAAAATAGTTTACTTTATGACGTAACACGGATAGCGCGAAGAGATAAATAATTTCGGACAAGAATAGCTGTGAAGGTATCCTCAGGAATATCGAAGATATTTATAACGGAAGATACGATGATATCTTAGGATTTCTAAAGCACCTGAAATTAAAGGATGATGCAGATACTTTTTCTGCAAAGAATTGAAATAAGTAGGAAGAAAAACATTCGCTGAAGATTTCATCAGAAACATAATCATCAAGATTCTTTATGTACAAGTTTAGTCCTTATGATTTGTCCACAGTCTCCTTCATGGTTTGCTCAATTCAATTTTTCAGTATCAAAAATTTTGAGTTTTTCCACTATGTCGCTCTTTATTATCAAACTTTTGACTGTTTAAACAGTCTTCAGTTTTCGCTGCTTCATCAGCTTTTTCAGAATTCAGAGATCTGATTCGTAAGCTAGAGTGCTTTTCAGAAATTTAGAATTGAAGTTTCGTAAATCCAGGAGATAGAAGTTATATATATATATATATATATATATATATATATATATATATATATATATATATATATATATATATATATATAAAATTGTTGTCGTATAATCGCTGAGAAATTCGAGATTATCGATTGATGCCTCCCGGTATTTGGTATGGTAATTATCGTTACAAGATGCCGATGAGTTCATGATAAGACTTCAATAGATAAATATAGTGATTTGTCGGAGAGATTTAAACCAAGGAGCAATGAGGTTGCTGGTACGTCTGCTAGTAATATGGTGGAATATAAAAGGTTTTCCGGTAATAATAACAATGGCAAACGTATATATCAAAGTAATAATAAGGTTGATTCGAATGAAAAATCGAAGTTGACTTGCTGGAGCTGTGACAAAATTTGCTACCTTGAGAAGGGATTGTAAAGTTATTTTGGGTAATAATAATGCCAAAGAAGCTAGCACAGATATGTGTTAAACGTTTACTCAAGTTCCGAGTGTCTTCAGGTGCATAACTATATGCATAAATCTTTCCTTCCGTAGATGAAGTGTGGTTGGTTCATCCTTTCGATTGAGGTGTTTTCAAGAATCATGAAAGGTTTGAATGCAGATTGTAATTGTTAAGATACAAATGAGGTTTAAGATGAAATCAAGTGGCAATCTTGAAGAAATGTTTAGTTTCATATGTTATAATCAATATTTTAATTCATTTTAATTGTCCAATGTTATTAGTCCACAGTCGATAGTCCACAGTTAACAGTCTAATAATTCATATATAGTTTAATATATAATATTTGAATTAATTAATACGTATCGTGACCCGTGTACATGTCTCAGACTCGATCACAACTTAAAGTATATATATTATTGTAGAATCAACCTCAACCTTGTATAGCAAACTCCAGCATTACTGCATATAGAGTGTCTATGGTTATTCCAAATAATATATATAGATGCGTCGATATGATATGTCAAAACCTTGTATACGTGTCCCGATATTTAAAATGCGTAAATAACAGTATTTAAATGACGATAAATAAAGTGCGTAAAATAAATAACAGAAATTAAATGATGATAAATTAAATTGCGAGAATATAAATTGCGATAAATAAACTGCGATAAATAAATTGCGATAATTAAATTGCGATAAATAAATTGCGATAAAATAAAATGTAATACGGAATTAACAGTTAGCTAGGAACAGTTAGCTAGGATCTTTTTAGCGTGGTTTCTTAACAAAATTTCATATTGTTAATTAGTCTGTTTCTAATCAAATTTTATTGTGTCCATTATTTCTTCATTATGCCACTTGTTGGATTCTGATAGGTCAAAATCCAAATATGAAATTGAATTTGAATGAAAATAGTTATTCTTTGGTGAACGGATACGTATATCGGTGGTTGTAAATGGGATAGTAAATGATCGTTGAATCAAATTCGAAGAATGTACAGTGTAACTTATTAATGTGAAATCTAAATATTCCTCGGGTATTACCTACCCGTTAAAATATTTTCACCATTAACAGTTTGTACAAAAGAATTTTTAATTACAATCTTTATGAAAACATATATACATATATATTTTCTTCAGATGTAATTATGGATTTAATGAGTTAATATAACATTAAACGCATTTGCTTTTCGGTTAGAATTAGAGTACATAATCTCTAAAACATTAGAGATTACATAATCATCATGTCGAACGAAGATAAATAATGTAGAACGTCATGTAGAACGAAGATAATCGAGGCAAGACATCATGTAGTATGATGATTATGCTGGAGGTACAGACTGTGAATTTGAGGCGTGTAGTGTTGAGGCTTGTGCTGCGGATGCTGTTGTTGGTGGTATTGGTGTTGCCGGTGCTGTTGTTGAAGCTGGTAAGTTTTGCACCATGTTTTCCAAGGCTACAACTCGGGCGCGAAACTCATTGACTTTATTACTCCGGGATGATTGTCGGTATGAACGAGCGAATGAATAAGGTTTTGAATTTGAGATAGTATATAATCATGGCGAGATATTAGGGTAATGAGGGCGAAAATAGTGTTTCGGATTGGTTCGCCGGTGAATGCTTCAGATTCTTCGCCAAGAGTGTGGGTTGGTGGGTGGAAGGGATCGCCTTCTTCTCGTCTCCATCGGTTAAGTCGACTACGAACCCATCAGATGAATTGGGGATAGATGAAATGTCCCGTTCTTATTGATTAAAAACGTTCCATATTAATTGATTTCGTTGCGAGGTTTTGACCTCTATATGAGACATTTTTCAAAGACTGCATTCATTTTTAAAACAAACCATAACCTTTATTTCATAAATAAAGGTTTAAAAAGCTTTACGTAGATTATCAAATAATGATAATCTAAAATATCCTGTTTACACACGACCATTACATAATGGTTTACAATACAAATATGTTACATCGAAATCAGTTTCTTGAATGCAGTTTTTACACAATATCATACAAACATGGACTCCAAATCTTGTCCTTATTTTAGTATGCAACAGCGGAAGCTCTTAATATTCACCTGAGAATAAACATGCTTTAAACGTCAACAAAAATGTTGGTGAGTTATAGGTTTAACCTATATATATATCAAATCGTAACAATAGACCACAAGATTTCATATTTCAATACACATCCCATACATAGAGATAAAAAATCATTCATATGGTGAACACCTGGTAACTGACATTAACAAGATGCATATATAAGAATATCCCCATCATTCCGGGACACCCTTCGGATATGATATAAATTTCGAAGTACTAAAGCATCCGGTACTTTGGATAGGGTTTGTTAGGCCCAATAGATCTATCTTTAGGATTCGCGTCAATTAGGGTGTCTGTTCCCTAATTTTTAGATTACCAGACTTAATAAAAAGGGGCATATTCGATTTCGATAATTCAACCATAGAATGTAGTTTCACGTACTTGTGTCTATTTTGTAAATCATTTATAAAACCTGCATGTATTCTCATCCCAAAATATTAGATTTTAAAAGTGGGACTATAACTCACTTTCACAGATTTTTACTTCGTCGGGAAGTAAGACTTGGCCACTGGTTGATTCACGAACCTATAACAATATATACATATAAATCAAAGTATGTTCAAAATATATTTACAACACTTTTAATATATTTTGATGTTTTAAGTTTATTAAGTCAGCTGTCCTCGTTAGTAACCTACAACTAGTTGTCCACAGTTAGATGTACAGAAATAAATAGATAAATATTATCTTGAATCAATCCACGACCCAGTGTATACGTATCTCAGTATTGATCACAACTCAAACTATATATATTTTGGAATCAACCTCAACCCTGTATAGCTAACTCCAACATTCACATATAGAGTGTCTATGGTTGTTCCGAAATATATATAGATGTGTCGACATGATAGGTCGAAACATTGTATACGTGTCTATGGTATCTCAAGATTACATAATATACAATACAAGTTGATTAAGTTATGGTTGGAATAGATTTGTTACCAATTTTCACGTAGCTAAAATGAGAAAAATTATCCAATCTTGTTTTACCCATAACTTCTTCATTTTAAATCCGTTTTGAGTGAATCAAATTGCTATGGTTTCATATTGAACTCTATTTTATGAATCTAAACAGAAAAAGTATAGGTTTATAGTCGGAAAAATAAGTTACAAGTCGTTTTTGTAAAGGTAGTCATTTCAGTCGAAAGAACGACGTCTAGATGACCATTTTAGAAAACATACTTCCACTTTGAGTTTAACCATAATTTTTGGATATAGTTTCATGTTCATAATAAAAATCATTTTTTCAGAATAACAACTTTTAAATCAAAGTTTATCATAGTTTTTAATTAACTAACCCAAAACAGCCCGCGGTGTTACTACGACGGCGTAAATCCGGTTTTACGGTGTTTTTCGTGTTTCCAGGTTTTAAATCATTAAGTTAGCATATCATATAGATATAGAACATGTGTTTAGTTAATTTTAAAAGTCAAGTTAGAAGGATTAACTTTTGTTTGCAAACAAGTTTAGAATTAACTAAACTATGTTCTAGTGATTACGAGTTTAAACCTTCGAATAAGATAGTTTTATATATATGAATCGAATGATGTTATGAACATCATTACTACCTCAAGTTTAGTAGGTAAACCTACTGGAAGTGACAAGAAATGATCTAGCTTCAAAGGATCTTGGATGGCTTGAAAGTTCTTGAAGTAGGATCATGACACAAAAACAAGTTCAAGTAAGATTTTTACTCGAATTAAGATAGTTTATAGTTATAAAATTTGAATCAAAGTTTGAATATGAATATTACCTTGAATAAGAAATATAACCTACTGTATATAACAAAGGTTTCTTGATCTTAGATGATTACTTGGAATGGATTAGAAAGCTTGGAAGTAAATTAGTAAACTTGAAGGGATTTTTGAAGTGTTCTTGAAGTGTTCTTCCTATGATGATTATTGATTCTTGAAGTGATTTTTGATGAAGATGATGATTAACTACTGGAAAAATACGTTCATAATAGTGTGGGTGTGTTGAGAGAGAATTAGAAAGAGAATTGGAAGTGAAATGGAGTGGATGATGAGTGGTAATTGGTGAGTGGTGAGTGGGGTTAAAAGGAGTTCTAGTTAGTTGACTAGCTCATGGTAGAAGTTAAAATTGATTAGTCATACATGACATAATCAAGAGTGAAATCCAATGCTAGTTCCTATTGGTATATACCCATAGTAAGTACGTTTTGAAGCTGTGTATAATACGGGTAAGAATACGACTAGAATTCTTGATGAAAGAAAAGAATGGGAAAGTAACTGTAACCATTTTCGTTAAGTATGAGTGTTTTGATATATGTCTTGAAGTCTTCCAAAAGTATTTTAATACATCTAAATACACTACATGTATATACATTTTAACTGAGTCGTTAAGTCATCGTTAGTCGTTACATGTAAGTGTTGTTTTGAAACCTTTAAGTTAACGATCTCAATTAATGTTGTTAACCCATTGTTTATTATATCTAATGAGATATTAAATTATTATATTATCATGATATTATGATATATTAATATATCTTAATATGATATATATACATTTAAATGTCGTTACAACGATAATCGTTACATATATGTCTCGTTTCGAAATCCTTAAGTTAGTAGTCTTGTTTATATGTATATAACTCATTGTTAATATACTTATGGAGATACTTACTTATCATAATCTCATGTTAACCATATGTATATCCATATATATATCGTCATGTCGTTTTTACAAGTTTTAACGTTCGTGAATCGCCGGTCAACTTGGGTGGTCAATTGTCTATATGAAACATATTTCAATTAATCAAGCCTTAACAAGTTTGATTGCTTAACATGTTGGAAACATTTAATCATGTAAATATCAATCTCAATTAATATATATAAACATGGAAAAGTTCGGGTCACTACAGTACCTACCCGTTAAATAAATTTCGTCCCGAAATTTTAAGCTGTTGAAGGTGTTGACGAATCTTCTGGAAATAGATGCGGGTATTTCTTCTTCATCTGATCTTCATGCTCCCAGGTGAACTCAGGTCCTCTACGAGCATTCCATCGAACCTTAACAATTGGTATCTTGTTTTGCTTAAGTCTTTTAACCTCACGATCCATTATTTCGACGGGTTCTTCGATGAATTGAATTTTTTCGTTGATTTGGATTTCATCTAACGTAATAGTGAGATCTTCTTTAGCAAAACATTTCTTCAATTTGAGACGTGGAAAGTGTTATGTACAGCCGCGAGTTGTTGAGGTAACTCAAGTCGGTAAGCTACTGGTCCGACACGATCAATAATCTTGAATGGTCCAATATACCTTGGATTTAATTTCCCTCGTTTACCAAATTGAAAAACGCCTTTCCAAGGTGCAACTTTAAGCATGACCATCTCTCCAATTTCAAATTCTATATCTTTTCTTTTAATGTCAGCGTAGCTCTTTTGTCGACTTTGGGCGGTTTTCAACCGTTGTTGAATTTAGATGATCTTCTCGGTAGTTTCTTGTATAATTTTCGGACCCATAATCTGTCTATCCCCCACTTCACTCCAACAAATCGGAGACCTGCACTTTCTACCATAAAGTGCTTCAAATGGCGCCATCTCAATGCTTGAATGGTAGCTGTTGTTGTAGGAAAATTCAGCTAACGGTAGATGTCGATCCCAACTGTTTCCGAAATCAATAACACAAGCTCGTAGCATGTCTTCAAGCGTTTGTATCGTCCTTTCGCTCTGCCCATCAGTTTGTGGATGATAGGCAGTACTCATGTCTATACGAGTTCCCAATGCTTGCTGTAATGTCTGCTAGAATCTTGAAATAAATCTGCCATCCCTATCAGAGATAATAGAGATAGGTATTCCATGTCTGGAGATGACTTCCTTCAAATACAGTCGTGCTAACTTCTCCATCTTGTCATCTTCTTTTATTGGAAGGAAGTGTGCTGATTTGGTGAGACGATCAACTATTACCCAAATAGTATCAAAACCACTTGCAGTCCTTGGCAATTTAGTGATGAAATCCATGGTAATGTTTTCCCATTTCCATTCCGGGATTTCGGGTTGTTGAAGTAGACCTGATGGTTTCTGATGCTCAGCTTTAACCTTAGAACACTTCAAACATTCTCCTACGTATTTAGCAACATCGGCTTTCATACTCGGCCACCAAAAATGTTTCTTGAGATCCTTGTACATCTTCCCCGTTTCAGGATGTATTGAGTATCTGGTTTTATGAGCTTCTCTAAGTACCATTTCTCTCATATCTCTAAATTTTGGTACCCAAATCCTTTCAGCCCTATACCGGGTTCCGTCTTCCCGAATATTAAGATGCTTCTCCGATCCTTTGGGTATTTCATCCTTTAAATTTCCCTCTTTTAAAACTCCTTGTTGCGCCTCCTTTATTTGAGTAGTAAGGTTATTATGAATCATTATATTCATAGATTTTACTCGAATGGGTTCTCTGTCCTTCCTGCTCAAGGCATCGGCTACCACATTTGCCTTCCCCGGGTGGTAACGAATCTCAAAGTCGTAATCATTCAATAATTCAATCCACCTACGCTGCCTCATATTCAGTTGTTTCTGATTAAATATGTGTTGAAGACTTTTGTGGTCGGTATATATAATACTTTTGACCCCATATAAGTAGTGCCTCCAAGTCTTTAATGCAAAAACAACCGCGCCTAATTCCAAATCATGCGTCGTATAATTTTGTTCATGAATCTTCAATTGTCTAGAAGCATAAGCAATCACCTTCGTTCGTTGCATTAATACACAACCGAGACCTTGCTTTGATGCATCACAATAAATCACAAAATCATCATTCCCTTCAGGCAATGACAATATAGGTGCCGTAGTTATCTTTTTCTTCAATAACTGAAACGCTTTCTCTTGTTCATCATTCCATTCAAATTTCTTCCCTTTATGCGTTAATGCAGTCAAGGGTTTTGCTATTCTGGAAAAGTCTTGGATGAACCTTCTGTAGTAACCAGCTAGTCCTAAAAACTGGCGTATGTGTTTCGGAGTTTTCGGGGTTTCCCACTTTTCAACGGTTTCTATCTTTGCCGGATCCACCTTAATACCTTCTTTGTTCACTATGTGACCGAGGAATTGAACTTCTTCCAACCAAAATGCACACTTTGAAAACTTAGCGTACAATTCTTCCTTCCTCAATACTTCTAACACCTTTCTCAAATGTTCACCGTGTTCTTGGTCATTCTTTGAGTAAATAAGTATGTCATCAATGAAAACAATGACAAACTTGTCAAGGTATGGTCCACACACTCGGTTCATAAGGTCCATGAACACAGCTGGTGCATTAGTTAAAACAAATGGCATGACCATAAACTCGTAATGACCGTAACGTGTTCTGAAAGCAGTCTTTGGAATATCATCTTCTTTCACCCGCATTTGATGATACCCGAAACGTAAGTCAATCTTTGAATAAACAGACGAGCCTTGTAGTTGATCAAATAAGTCGTCGATTCTCGGTAGTGGGTAGCGGTTCTTGATGGTAAGTTTGTTCAACTCTCGGTAGTCGATACACAACCTGAATGTACCATCTTTCTTCTTGACAAACAAAATAGGAGCTCCCCACGGTGATGTGCTTGGTCGAATGAAACCACGCTCTAAAAGTTCTTGTAATTGGCTTTGCAGTTCTTTCATCTCGCTGGGTGCGAGTCTGTAAGGAGCACGAGCTATTGGTGCAGCTCCTGGTACAAGATCTATTTGAAATTCAACGGATCGATGTGGGGGTAATCCCGGTAATTCTTTCGGAAATACATCGGGAAATTCTTTTGCAATGGGAACATCATTGATGCTCTTTTCTTCAGTTTGTACTTTCTCGACGTGTGCTAGAACAGCGTAGCAACCTTTTCTTATTAGTTTTTGTGCCTTCAAATTACTAATAAGATGTAGCTTCGTGTTGCCCTTTTCTCCGTACACCATTAAGGGTTTTCCTTTTTCTCGTATAATGCGAATTGCATTTTTGTAACAAACGATCTCTGCTTTCACTTCTTTCAACCAGTCCATACCGATTATCACATCAAAACTCCCTAACTCTGCTGGTATCAAATCAATCTTAAATGTTTCGCTAACCAGTTTAATTTCTCGATTCCGACATATATTATCTGCTGAAATTAATTTACCATTTGCTAATTCGAGTAAAAATTTACTATCCAAAGGCGTCAATGGACAACTTAATTTAGCACAAAAATCTCTACTCATATAGCTTCTATCCGCACCCGAATCAAACAAAACGTAAGCAGATTTATTGTCAATAAGAAACGTACCCGTAACAAGCTCCGGGTCTTCCTGTGCCTCTGCCGCATTAATATTGAAAACTCTTCCGCGGCCTTGTCCATTCGTGTTCTCCTGGTTCGGGCAATTTCTAATAATGTGGCCCGGTTTTCCACATTTATAACAAACTACATTGGCATAACTTGCTCCGCCATTACTCGTTCCGACACCATTTGTTCCTTTCGTTCTATTAACCCCTGGTCCGTAGACCTCACACTTTGCCGCGCTATGACCATTTCTTTTACACTTGTTGCAAAATTTGGTGCAGAACCCCGAGTGATACTTTTCACACCTTTGGCATAGCTGCTTCTGATTGTTGTTGTTGTTGCGGTTATTATTGTTGTTGGGATGATTGTTGTAGTAGTAGTTGTTGTTGTTGTTGTTGTTGTTGTTGTTGTTGTTGGGCCATTTATTGTAGTTGCGATTGATGTTGCGATTGTTGGGATAATTGTTGCGATTATTGTTGTAATTGCTGTTGTTCTTGTATTGGTGATTCTTATCACCGTTTTCCTCCCACTTTCTTTTGACTTGCTTCACATTAGCCTCTTCAGCCGTCTGTTCTTTAATTCTTTCCTCAATCTGGTTCACTAGTTTGTGAGCCATTCTACATGCCTGTTGTATGGAGGCGGGCTCGTGTGAACTTATATCTTCTTGGATTCTTTCCGGTAATCCTTTCACAAACGCGTCGATCTTCTCTTCCTCATCTTCGAATGCTCCCGGACACAATAGGCACAATTTTGTGAATCGTCTTTCGTACGTGGTAATATCAAATCCTTGGGTTCGTAACCCTCTAAGTTCTGTCTTGAGCTTATTGACCTCGGTTCTGGGATGGTACTTCTCGTTCATCAAGTGCTTGAATGCTGACCACGGTAGTGCGTACACATCGTCTTGTCCCACTTGCTCTAGATAGGTATTCCACCATGTTAACGCAGAACCTGTGAAGGTATGCGTAGCGTACTTTACTTTGTCCTCTTCAGTACACTTACTTATGGCAAACACCGATTCGACCTTCTCGGTCCACCGTTTCAATCCGATCGGTCCTTCCGTTCCATCAAATTCCAAAGGTTTGCAGGCAGTGAATTCTTTGTAGGTGCATCCTACACGATTTCCTGTACTGCTAAAACCAAGGTTATTGTTGGTATGTAGCGCAACCTGTACTGCGGCTATGTTTGAAGCTAGAAAAGTACGGAATTCCTCTTCATTCATATTCACGGTGTGTCGAGTAGTCGGTGCCATTTCCTTCAAAATAGTCAAATGGAATAAGTTAATCATACAGAATATTAAGAGTAGTTAATAGTATTTCGTAGCATAATATGAACTCATTTATAAAAGCTTTTTCTTCATATTAGCGTTTTATAAGTTTAAATTCGGGTAGTACCTACCCGTTAAGTTCATACTTAGTAGCTAATATACAATTCAACTACTACAATTCTATATGAAAAACTGATTATAATAATATTTCGCGTTCAAACTTTTATACAATATTTTACAAACTTACAATACCGCTTATATTACATAAAGCATGAAATATAGCACACAATAACTTTGATACAAGATAGTTGTGAAGATAATTCTAGCTAGTACACAAGTCGTTCAGCAAAGGCAATAAAGACACGTAATTCATACGTCCAGAAACAAGTCATGCATTTTGGTTTTACTAGGACTACTTCCCATCCTTGGTCTTGTGGAACATAACCGTTATGGCCGTTGATAAGACAGCGTGTTGTAATGTCGTCAAAGGGACGAGGGTTACGTAATGTCCAACAGTCCCGTAACAATCTAAAAACCTCATTTCTTACCCCAATTACCGACTCTGTCACTTGTGGGAACGTTTTGTTTAATAGTTGTAGGCCGATGTTCTTGTTCTCACTTTGGTGAGAAGCGAACATTACTAATCCGTAAGCATAACATGCTTCTTTATGTTGCATGTTAGCCGCTTTTTCTAAATCACGAAGTCCAATATTCGGATATATTGAGTCAAAATAATTTCTTAACCCATTGCGCTAAATAGCATTTGGGTTCCCCGCAATATATGCGTCAAAGTAAACACATCGTAACTTATGGATTTCCCAATGTGATATCCCCCATCTTTCGAACGAAAGCCTTTTATAAACCAAGGCATTCTTGGAACGTTCTTCAAATGTCTTACAAACTGATCTCGCCTTAAATAGTTGTGCCGAAGAATTCTGACCGACTCTAGACAAGATTTCATCAATCATGTCTCCGGGTAGGTCTCTTAAAATATTGGGTTGTCTATCCATTTTGTGTTTTTATATTGTAAAATAGACAAGAGTTAGATTCATTAAAAAAAAATACTTATTAATACTAGCAATTGTTACATATATCATAAAGCATAAGCACACTATATTATATATATTACACCACACGAATACAACTATCTTATTCCGACTCGCTTGTTTCTTCTTCTTCGGTTTTGGTTCGTTTTGCCAAGTTTCTAGGGATATATGATGTTCCCCTAATACGAGCCGTCGTTTTCCACATTGGTTTAGAAAAACCTGGTGGTTTAGAGGTTCCCGGGTCATTGTTACAACTTAAGGACTTCGGGGGTTGAAGATACATATAAAGTTCATCGGGGTTGGAATTAGATTTCTCTATTTTTATTTCTTTTTCCCTTATTATTTTCTTTTGCCTTTTTAAATTCAGTTGGGGTAATTTCTATAACATCATCGGAATTCTCGTCGGAATCCGATTCATCGGAGAATTGGTAATCCTCCCAATATTTTGCTTCCTTGGCGGAAACACCATTGACCATAATTAACCTTGGTCGGTTGGTTGAGGATTTTCTTTTACTTAACCGTTTTATTATTTCCCCCATCGGTTCTATTTCTTCATCCGGTTCCGATTCTTCTTCCGGTTCCGATTCTTCTTCTGGTTCCGACTCTTCTTCCGGTTCCTCTTCGGGAACTTGTGAATCAGTCCACGAATCATTCCAATTTACATTTGACTCTTCATTATTATTAGGTGAGTCAATGGGACTTGTTCTAGAGGTAGACATCTATCACATAATATCAAACGCGTTAAGAGATTAATATATCACATAATATTCACATGTTAAAAATATATAGTTTCCAACAAAATTTGTTAAGCAATCATTTTTCAAGTAAACACGGTCGAAGTCCAGACTCACTAATGCATCCTAACAAACTCGATAAGACACACTAATGCAAAATTCTGGTTCTCTAAGACCAACGCTCTGATACCAACTGAAATGTCCCGTTCTTATTGATTAAAAACGTTCCATATTAATTGATTTCGTTGCGAGGTTTTGACCTCTATATGAGACATTTTTCAAAGACTGCACTCATTTTTAAAACAAACCATAACCTTTATTTCATAAATAAAGGTTTAAAAAGCTTTACGTAGATTATCAAATAATGATAATCTAAAATATCCTGTTTACACACGACCATTACATAATGGTTTACAATACAAATATGTTACATCGAAATCAGTTTCTTGAATGCAGTTTTTACACAATATCATACAAACATGGACTCCAAATCTTGTCCTTATTTTAGTATGCAACAGCGGAAGCTCTTAATATTCACCTGAGAATAAACATGCTTTAAACGTCAACAAAAATGTTGGTGAGTTATAGGTTTAACCTATATATATATCAAATCGTAACAATAGACCACAAGATTTCATATTTCAATACACATCCCATACATAGAGATACAAAATCATTCATATGGTGAACACCTGGTAACCAACATTAACAAGATGCATATATAAGAATATCCCCATCATTCCGGGACACCCTTCGGATATGATATAAATTTCGAAGTACTAAAGCATCCGGTACTTTGGATGGGGTTTGTTAGGCCCAATAGATCTATCTTTAGGATTCGCGTCAATTAGGGTGTCTGTTCCCTAATTTTTAGATTACCAGACTTAATAAAAAGGGGCATATTCGATTTCGATAATTCAACCATAGAATGTAGTTTCACGTACTTGTGTCTATTTTGTAAATCATTTATAAAACCTGCATGTATTCTCATCCCAAAATATTAGATTTTAAAAGTGGGACTATAACTCACTTTCACAGATTTTTACTTCGTCGGGAAGTAAGACTTGGCCACTGGTTGATTCACGAACCTATAACAATATATACATATAAATCAAAGTATGTTCAAAATATATTTACAACACTTTTAATATATTTTGATGTTTTAAGTTTATTAAGTCAGCTGTCCTCGTTAGTAACCTACAACTAGTTGTCCACAGTTAGATGTACAGAAATAAATCGATAAATATTATCTTGAATCAATCTACGACCCAGTGTATACGTATCTCAGTATTGATCACAACTCAAACTATATATATTTTGGAATCAACCTCAACCCTGTATAGCTAACTCCAACATTCACATATAGAGTGTCTATGGTTGTTCCGAAATATATATAGATGTGTCGACATGATAGGTCGAAACATTGTATACGTGTCTATGGTATCTCAAGATTACATAATATACAATACAAGTTGATTAAGTTATGGTTGGAATAGATTTGTTACCAATTTTCACGTAGCTAAAATGAGAAAAATTATCCAATCTTGTTTTACCCATAACTTCTTCATTTTAAATCCGTTTTGAGTGAATCAAATTGCTATGGTTTCATATTGAACTCTATTTTATGAATCTAAACAGAAAAAGTATAGGTTTATAGTCGGAAAAATAAGTTACAAGTCGTTTTTGTAAAGGTAGTCATTTCAGTCGAAAGAACGACGTCTAGATGACCATTTTAGAAAACATACTTCCACTTTGAGTTTAACCATAATTTTTGGATATAGTTTCATGTTCATAATAAAAATCATTTTCTCAGAATAACAACTTTTAAATCAAAGTTTATCATAGTTTTTAATTAACTAACCCAAAACAGCCCGCGGTGTTACTACGACGGCGTAAATCCGGTTTTACGGTGTTTTTCGTGTTTCCAGGTTTTAAATCATTAAGTTAGCATATCATATAGATATAGAACATGTGTTTAGTTAATTTTAAAAGTCAAGTTAGAAGGATTAACTTTTGTTTGCGAACAAATTTAGAATTAACTAAACTATGTTCTAGTGATTACGAGTTTAAACCTTCGAATAAGATAGTTTTATATATATGAATCGAATGATGTTATGAACATCATTACTACCTCAAGTTTAGTAGGTAAACCTACTGGAAGTGACAAGAAATGATCTAGCTTCAAAGGATCTTGGATGGCTTGAAAGTTCTTGAAGTAGGATCATGACACAAAAACAAGTTCAAGTAAGATTTTTACTCGAATTAAGATAGTTTATAGTTATAGAAATTGAATCAAAGTTTGAATATGAATATTACCTTGAATAAGAAAGATAACCTACTGTATATAACAAAGGTTTCTTGATCTTAGATGATTACTTGGAATGGATTAGAAAGCTTGGAAGTAAATTAGTAAACTTGAAGGGATTTTTGAAGTGTTCTTGAAGTGTTCTTCCTATGATGATTATAGCTTGATTCTTGAAGTGATTTTTGATGAAGATGATGATTAACTACTGGAAAAATACGTTCATAATAGTGTGGGTGTGTTGAGAGAGAATTAGAAAGAGAATTGGAAGTGAAATGGAGTGAATGATGAGTGGTAATTGGTGAGTGGTGAGTGGGGTTAAAAGGAGTTCTAGTTAGTTGACTAGCTCATGGTAGAAGTTAAAATTGATTAGTCATACATGACATAATCAAGAGTGGAATCCAATGCTAGTTCCTATTGGTATATACCCATAGTAAGTACGTTTTGAAGCTGTGTATAATACGGGTAAGAATACGACTAGAATTCTTGATGAAAGAAAAGAATGGGAAAGTAACTGTAACCATTTTCGTTAAGTATGAGTGTTTTGATATATGTCTTGAAGTCTTCTAAAAGTATTTTAATACATCTAAATACACTACATGTATATACATTTTAACTGAGTCGTTAAGTCATCGTTAGTCGTTGCATGTAAGTGTTGTTTTGAAACCTTTAAGTTAACGATCTCAATTAATGTTGTTAACCCATTGTTTATTATATCTAATGAGATATTAAATTATTATATTATCATGATATTATGATATATTAATATATCTTAATATGATATATATACATTTAAATGTCGTTACAACGATAATCGTTACATAAATGTCTCGTTTCGAAATCCTTAAATTAGTAGTCTTGTTTATATGTATATAACTCATTGTTAATATACTTATGGAGATACTTACTTATCATAATCTCATGTTAACCATATGTATATCCATATATATATCGTCATGTCATTTTTACAAGTTTTAACGTTCGTGAATCGCCGGTCAACTTGGGTGGTCAATTGTCTATATGAAACATATTTCAATTAATCAAGCCTTAACAAGTTTGATTGCTTAACATGTTGGAAACATTTAATCATGTAAATATCAATCTCAATTAATATATATAAACATGGAAAAGTTCGGGTCACTACAATAGATGATTGGTTGATTCATTCTGGTGACACTGCTTTCGGAGCTTAGGTCAAACTCCATATCGGAATAGTTGTCAGAATCCGTGGAATTCGAACTGGTTGAGAGATTCATCTCGTACGATCAGATGAAGGATTTCGATAAGAAATAGATTATAGGATGTAGATTAGTACCCTGCAATACATAAGTTACATATGCATATATAATACTAAAATCCCATAAGTTACGGAGGAATCTACGAAAGCTGTCAGGCAAAGGTAACAATAACAGATACGCTAAGATATGAATTTTGTTTATACACTGTCTATGCAATAGAGGCAATAAGACGTGTCTAGACTTTAAGGATGATAAGCAAATAATTTTCGACACTAAATGATAAGCAAAACTTTTGACATGCAGACACGGTCGAAGTCCAGACCCACTAATGCATCTAAACAACTATCAGTTAGACACACTAATGCAAGACCTCGTTCGCTAAGACCACTGCTCTGATACCACATGTAAAGACCTGTCCTAATCCATAAGAACAAATACAATAACATATGATTACATCGCGAGGTATTTGACCTCTATATGATAAATTTTACAAACATTGAATTCGTTTTAAAAGACAAACTTTCATTACATCGAAAGTTGACAGGCATGCATAACATTTCATAATATCTATCTATAAATGATCTAATCTGTCATTTACTTAATCATAATCTTTACTGAACTCATCGACTTGAATGCAACGTCTTTTGAAATATGCCATGAATGATTCCAAATAATATCTTTAAAATGAGCTAATGCACAGCGGAAGATTTCTTTAATACCTGAGAATAAACATGCTTTCAAGTGTCAACCAAAAGGTTGGTGAGTTCATAGGTTTATCATAAAATAATAAAATTCATCATTTTGATAGACCACAAGATTTAAATCCTGCATGGTACAAATGGGCCTGAATCCTATACCCACCTGTAATGTACATGCAATATCTTTTAAATACAGTACACCTTTCTCGTGTACGAAATCATCTTTCATAAATCTTAGTAACCGTACACAAATCTTGTGCACAAAAATAACATACACATAACCTGTGTATAAAATCATTCTCTCGATACATAACATTCACTTTTCATTGCTTTCATAGCTTGGCTTGGTAACTGACCTTAACATATAATGCGCATAATAATATCCCCAAAACAGAATATCTCGTCTGTATAATAATCATATAAACTTCGAAGTACTAAACACCACACCCACTAGCCCTTCCGTCTAGTGAACATTCTGGGTGGGGGTGTTAAACCCGGTAGCTACCTTTAGGATTCGCGTCAATTAGGCGTGCACTAATTCTCAAAATTAGTGATGTTCCCTAATTCTTAGGTTACCAAGCAATAATAATCAGGGGAAAAATATTCATATCAATTATGGCAATTATCACGTCCACATAATTCAATTGTGGCAATTATCACGTCCACATAATTCATTCGAGGAATGTTTTGCTTGTGTCTATCTCGTCAAACATTTATAAAAGCATTTCATATATTCACAGTTCAAAATGTATTTCAAAAGCATTTAATAAAGCAGTTGTAAAAGTAGCGCATGTATTCTCAGTCCCAAAAATGTAAAGAGTAAAAGGGAATCAAATGAACTCACCATATTGTATTTTGTAGTAAAAATACATATGACAACAATGAACAACTGTAGGGTTGGCCTCGGATTCACGAATCTATATTATTCATATTTATATTAAAACATATAATCTTAATCGAACAAATTTATATATATTATTATTAATGATGTAATTTTTATATTAATAAATTATATGTTATTTTATCTATCTAGATAAATAATAACTATAATATAGTTAAGTGTTATATTATATATCTTTTTATATAAGAAATCTTTTGTTTACATAATTTAGTTATAATAATACTAAAATAAGTATAATGATAAAAATGATAATTTTCTTAATAATAATAATGGTAATATTAATAATAGTTTTTTTTTTAAAATATACATATTTAAGGTAATGATACTTTTTAGTAATGATTATATTAACTTTTATTAATAACAGTACTCGTTAATGATAATTATTTTAATAAAAGTGATAATATTAATAATCATACTTCTGTCAATATTAATAATTATAAAATGATACTAATACTAATCCTAAATGATAATAATAATAATACTTAATATTAATACTAGAAATGATGATAATATAAACTATATTGATGATACAAATTTTTAATAATC